>NC_138775.1:14254363-14374363 GCF_965119305.1 Pelophylax lessonae
CCCTGCACAAATACCGGGCTCCCACCTACTAACGATCGGGATCAGGACTCCCTGATTGCTGTGATAGCCTCTGATTGGCTATCACAGTCATCAGTCACTGTGAGCCCACCCCTGTGTTTATTTCCTCTTCTGAATGGACAGGAAGATACATTTTATCCTCCTAAGGGGGGATATGATCTCCATGTATAATACATAAGGGGGGATATGATCTCCATGTATAATACATAAGGGGGGATATGATCTCCATGTATAATACATAATGGGTTATATGATCACCATGTATAATACATAAGGGGGGATATGATCACCATGTATAATATATAAGGGGGGGATATGATCTCCATGTATAATACATAATGGGTTATATGATCACCATGTATAATACATAAGGGGGGATATGATCACCATGTATAATACATAAGGGGGGATATGATCACCATGTATAAATACATAAGGGGGGATATGATCTCCATGTATAATACATAATGGGTTATATGATCACCATGTATAATACATAAGGGGGGGGGATATGATCCCCATGTATAAATACATAAGGGGGGGATATGATCTCCACGTATAATACATAAGGGGGGATATGATCACCATGTATAATACATAAGGGGGGATATGATCACCATGTATAAATACATAAGGGGGGATATGATCACCATGTATAAATACATAAGGGGGGATATGATCACCATGTATAAATACATAAGGGGGGATATGATCACCATGTATAAATACATAAGGGGGGATATGATCACCATGTATAAATACATGGGGGGGGATATGATCACCATGTATAAATACATAAGGGGGATATGATCACCATGTATAATACATAAGGGGGGATATGATCACCATGTATAATACATAAGGGGGATATGATCACCATGTATAAATACATAAGGGGGGATATGATCTCCATGTATAATACATAATGGGTTATATGATCACCATGTATAATACATAAGGGGGGGGGGGGATATGATCCCCATGTATAAATACATAAGGGGGGGATATGATCTCCACGTATAATACATAAGGGGGGATATGATCTCCATTTATAATACATAAGGGGGGATATGATCAGCATGTATAAATACATAGGGGGGGGATATGATCTCCATGTATAAATATGGGAAACATGGGATATGATCTCCATGTATAATACATAAGGGGGATACAATCTCCATGTATAATACATAAGGGGGGATATAATCTCCATGTATAATAAATAAGGGGGATACAATCTCCATGTATTATACATAAGGGGGGATATGATCACCATGTATAAATACATAAGGGGGGGATATCTCTATAAAATACAATAAATACTAAAAGTGGAAAATATTTAGCACTATTCAGCAGCGCTCAATATGTTCATGCATATTGTTAATCATAAAGTCCTCATGCAATGAGTAAGTCTATATAAATACAGTCTTTGCTGGAAAAGAACAGGCTTCCACAGTAATATTGGTACTCCCAGTGCTCCACACCTAGATCTGGCGTTCGCCTTCACTACACCATAAGTGCTGCCCTTAGGAATGGGCACTCACAAGAAATTCAATGATCATTCGCCTGTAAGCATAGGTTGCATGTATAAACACATAAGGGGTCCATATAGTGAACTTGGTGTTGATTTATTCAATTTAAGGTCATCACAGAGGACAAGGGGGCACTCTTTACATCTAGAGGAAAAGAGATTTATTCTCCAAATACGGAAAGGTTTCTTCACAGTAAGTGCTGTGAAAATGTGGAATAGACTCCCTCCAGAGGTGGTTCTGGCCAGCTCACTAGATTGCTTTAAAAAAAGCCTGAATTCTTTCCTAGGTGTACATAATATGAATGGGAATTCATATTTATTGGTAAAGTGGATCCAGGGAATATCTGATTGCCTGTTGGGGGATCAGGAAGGAATTTTTTTCCCTGCTGTAGTAAATTGGATCATGCTTTGCTGGGGGTTTTCGCCTTCCTCTGGATCACCTGCGGGTATAGGATTGTGTATATGGGATTGTATAGTTGGGTTTTCTTTACTTTTTTTTTATTTTTTATTGGTTGAGCCAGATGGACTTGTGTCTTTTTTCAACCTGACTAATTACGGTATGTAACCATGTACAGTTTTACTAGCACATGCCAAACTTTCGAAATTGTGCTCAGGCATTAACATCTGATTTACCCTTAGGCGGGAAGGGGTTAAGCACTGGGCCACTGCCATAAGCAAGCATTAGGGTTCCGCATGGAGCCAGGTTCAGCCTAATGAATATAAAAGAACAAAAACGGAAATATTTATTACACCTTTCGGAGCCCAGAGGATTGCAAGTGCTTGATAATTTGCACCATATTCAGAGCCATTTTTAATAAATGGGTGGTCCCATGCCCCTTCCTCCCTTATTTGTTAACCTTCTTAGCGGTATTCCCGAGCGTGGCTCGGGGTTACATTTCAGAGCCAAAAGCGGTAACCCCGAGCCACACTCGGGGTACCGCCAGAAGCATAGCTGGATCCTGTAAGCAGGGTTACTTACCTTGTCACCGGGATCCAGCTATGTGTCCTGGCGGTGTCTCGCGGCGGATCTTCCTCCCGATGCTCTCCGTGCCCCGGCTTCCGTCTCCTGCGACGTGACGTTCGCAGGGGGGTGGAACCGGCGGCAAATTCAAATGTAAAAACACACCAAACACACTGATACAGTTCAAAATAAAAAAAAAAATCATATTAGTTTGCCCCCCAGTGCCCTTTCCTGCAGTTTTACTGTACTTTTTATGTATATATATATATATATATATATATATACATATACACACACATATATATATATATATATATATATATATATATATATATATACGTAATTCTTGTGAATGAGCAGCCCAAACCAACTGTATACATTATATATATATATATATATATATATATATATATATATACATATATTATATATATATATATATATATATATATATATATATATATATATATATATATATATATATATATATATATAATAAATGTATACAGTTGGTTTGGGCTGCTCATTCACAAGAATTACATGCAAAATAATGGTACCGCTTTCAGCACCTAAAATCCGAAAGAATCCGCCAGGGAGGTTAAAATGACCAGCAGACCCCATTCACAGTCCTAGATCCTGGGGACCCATTCCGCCATGTTAAACTCCTTCATAGGAAGGGCTCTGATACTGATTAACGAGAAAAGAAGAGGGATCTATGCAGGGCTCAGCGGGCAATGCCCCCAGAATACAGGGCTGGTAGGGGGTCTGGTAAAGGGTCCCTCTAACCTAGTGGTTGCCCCATTTTTATGGCTATCGCTCATGTAAACAAGACCCTGTGTCACATTATGTTACTTTGTTATGTTTATTTAATTCATTTATTTTTTAATGTAACATAAAAAATAAGGAAAAAGTAAAGGTTAATGTCCCTTTAAAGCTCTCGGCGTGGAGTTTAACCGTCATGCGCTAATTGTTTCTGTCTGGAGTCACTGGGATAATTGGTACAAACTCTAAATTGGATCGGGGCCAATGCAACCCCCCCCCCCCCCCCCTTTCACCACCACCACCCATCCGCTGCAAACACCCCTCCCCCTTCAGCTGGGACACAAACATAAAACTTTATATAAAAATAGTTTTGGGCAGAGGAGCGCCCCCCCCCCCCCTTCTGTACGATGTCACACACAATACAAGAACCGCATGTCCTGCGTGCTGCGAATTCACATCGTATTCACAAAATATTTCTTTTTATTGGTGATATTTACAGCAGACCCCCCACCTCCTGGTATACAGATACACGGCTGAAATCAATAAATGTGAACTGCGTTAACTGTCAGAGAAGTAAAACTCTGTTCAGCTGGTCTTATGATTCACAGACTAGAAGTCTACCAAGCTTACAAAGCTGATTTGGGGAAGAAGAGTTGAAGGAACTTTTCAGCTAAAATTGGAAATAAAATCCAGTGATAAATACAGGAACAGATTCCAGATTCTACCTGCTCAGAGATTCCTTTTTTTTTTTTTTTTTTTATACAAGCATCGCTGGAGTGCCTCATTCCACCCCATTCTATTATTCTAGAATGGGGCGGACTGGGGCTCACATTGCCAGATAAATTGGATGTGGTGGACTGGGACTCACATAGCCAAATCAATGGGACATGGTGGACTGGGGTCCATTCTATTAATTTGGCAATGTGAGCCCCAGTCTGCCACGACCCATTGATCTGGCAATGTGAGCCCCAGTCTGCCACGTCCCATTGATCTGGCAATGTGAGCCCCAGTCTGCCCCATTTCCTTAATTTGGCAATTTGAGCCCCAGTCTGCCATGTCCCATTGATCTGGCAATGTAAGCCCCAGTCCGCCACATCCCATTGATCTGGCAATGTAAGCCCCAGTCCGCCACATCCCATTGATCTGGCAATGTGAGCCCCAGTCTGCCACGTCCCATTGATCTGGCAATGTGAGCCCCAGTCTACCACGTCCCATTGATCTGGCAATGTGAGCCCCGGTCTGCCACGTCCAATTAATTTGGAAATGTGAACCCTAGTCCGCCAGGACCCATTGTTCTGGCATTGTGAGCCCCAGTCCGCCCTATTCTGTTAATTTGGCAATGTGAGCCCCAGTCCGCCATGTCCCATTGATCTGGCAATGTGAGTCCCAGTCCACCATGTCCCATTGATCTGGCAATGTGAGCCCCAGACCGCCACATCCCATTGATCTGGCAATGTGAGCTCCAATTTGCCCGGTTGTATTGATTTGGCAATGTGATTCCCCAGTCTGCCCCTTCCTTTATATTAGGCAAGGTGAGCCACAGTTTGCCCCATTCCATTGATCCGACAATGTGAGTTCCAGTCTGCCCCCTTCCATGGATTTGGAAATGTGAGTCCCAGTTTGCACTATTCTATTTATTTGTCAATGTGAGCCCCAATCTTCCCCATCTCATTGATTCAGCGATGTGAGCTCCAGTCTGCCCCATTCTAATAATTTGGCAATGTGAGCCCCAGTTTGCCCAATTCCACTGATCTGACAATGTAAACCCCAGTCTGCCCCATTCCATTGATTGTGCAATGTGAGCCACGGTTTGCACTGTTCCAATGATTTGGCAATGTTTGCCTCAGTCTGCCCATTCCATTGATTCAGCAATGTGGGTCCCATTTTGCCCAATTCCATTGATCTAGCAATGTGAGCCCCAGTCTGCCCATTCCAATGATATGGCAGTGTGACCCCTAGTCTTACCCGTTCCATTGAACTGGCAATGTAAACCCCAGTACACCAGGTTCCATTGATTCGGTAATGTGAGCCCCAGTCCGCCCTGTGGCATTGTGAGCCCCAGTCCATCCGCTCTATTGATTCCGCAATGTGATATCTGGGACCCATATTGTTTATCTGTTTGTAAATCATGAAAGTAATTCCCGAACACACCCATTGAAAGTTTCAATCACATTTAAACCTGGAAGGTAGAACCTGACTGGTGAAGGATAAAGATCAAAGAGTGGTCAGTGGAAAGAATGTCTCTTGCATTGGTGTTCAGTGAAAAGATTGTCCTTACATTGGTGGTCAGTGGTAAGAATGCTCCTTTTAATGGTGGTCAGTGGGAAGAATGCCCCTTACATTGGTAGTCAGTAGAAAAAATGTTACTTAAATTGGGAAGAATGCTCCCTACATTGGTGGTCAGTGGGAAGAATGCTCCTTACATTGGTGGTCAGTGGGAAGAATGCTCCTTACATTGGTGGTCAGTGGGAAGAAGGAGGAGGACACACCCAAAGAGCTCTCTCAGAGAACCAGCCCTTTTCAAGCCTGGGCCTTGCTTGCTAGCTTGGCCCAGGAACAATGCCTGATCCTGGGGGAGGCCCTGGGAGGGATCCCCCTGATGACACGGGGCCTAGTGAGGAGGAGGTGGAGGACCTGTCTGTGGGTCCAGGCCCTGGTGAGAATGCGGATGTCTTCAGCCAGAAGATTATCAATCGTTTTAGGGCGATTGGGAGAGCGGAAGAAAAACTTAAAGTTTTGAAGGCTGAACACAAATCCTTCAAAACCAAGTATTTCCAGGCCTGGAGTAAAAATCGCACAGCCATGAAGCCTGAGTTACAGGAATTGGAAGAAAAGGTAAAGGAACAAACTTTATTATTGGAAAGGCTGAAAGACAGAAGTGGAGCATTTAAAGAAAAATTTGACAATGAGAGGCGATTTACCAGCCAAGCATCAGCAAGCTCTGTGGATCAGCAGCCTCAGTTAATGGATGACCAGGCTCCATCTGCCTCTGCACCTCTCCCCCCATGCCAGAACTGGGAATCACCAGCGGCAACCAGCCAGGGGGTTGAGAGTGGACATGGATCCCTGACATTCATCCAGCAGATGGAGTCACCCCTGAAAGCAGACAGGTTTGTATTTTCTGATGATCCATCAGAAATCCCTGAGGATGGGCAGAGGAGATTCAAGTCAGCAAAGCCAGTAATGGTGGAGAAATCCCAGTACACCATGCTGCCATCCAACATGTCTGCCCCATCTGCTGTAGTGGATGGTGTCCCAGGTGAGAAAGAGCTCTGCATACAGCTACCTATTGGAGTTACCGCTGTGGAGAAACCGACAGACATGCAAGCCCCGGACCATCAGACGAATGTGGATGGACCTGCATTAAACACCCCAGGCATGGATTTTGCTGGTCTGGCTGAGACCAGTAGTCCCACGGCAAGCAAAATGGTTGCCAGCTCCAAAGAGCCTGCTTCATGTTCACCTGAGCCTCCCAGTCTTCCAGTGCTGATTGCTGATGGGGGAGGGGATCAACATAGTTCTGGAAGTGGAATGGAAGTAGCAATGGAAATATCCTGCAATGCTTTACCTGCTGCTGTGTTAAAACAGAATGCTATTTCCACAGCTGAAAACCCTGTCCTAGTGGAAGAGAAGATGACAGCTGGAGTTCTTACCAATGCAGCAGCAACTATGGATTCTGCTGTGAAGACAACAGCAATAATAAGTATCCCAGCAAGTATAAAAAATGACAATGTTAAAGCAATGAATGTGGTGGGTGGTGGTGAAGGGGTTAGTAATGCTGGGAAAAATAAAAATGACATTTCTCCTCCTGCTCAGCAGAGGAAAGATTCGATTGCACAGATCAATCCCGAATCTGTGCAATCGTTATCTGCTAAGTGTGTGTCAGATAATTTAAAAAAAACTGATGGATTTTCTGCTGGGAGGAATGTTGGAAGCTATGCTTCAGCTTTGGGGAGTCACACCAGGGTGGGTGGTGGGAATTCTGTTATTAGTCAAAATCCAGGGAGGTTTGGTGGGTATAGGAGGAGGAATGTGGTACAGTTGAGGTGGGTGGGGGATGGAACTCCACCTGTAAGGGGGAGGGTGGCTGAGTTGATTTTGGAAATGGGGTTTAAAGCTTGTGATATTTTTGCTTTAATTTGCCCGGTGGGGAGTTATGAATTCGATTTGTCGTTTGTAAAACCTGAAAGTTTGGATCTCTTCTGGGAGAGATTTAGGAGGTGCAAGGGCCTTCAGCAGTGGAGTGGTTTGGTGCCAAAAGTGATTTCAAGGCAGCCTCTGATAAAATCAGTGACCATTTTGGTGCGTAACGAATCCATACCAGAGGCTGATTTATTAGTATGGCTACGCCGATATGGCGAGGTCCTCACTCCACTGCGGAAGGTCCTTGATGAGCATGGGATATGGACAGGGGCCTGGACAGTGTCGCTAAAATTGGGGGTGCTGGGCGATGTAGTTCAGCACCTTCCCTGCTCAGCCTTTCTGGGTAGGGATAGGCTGACCATTTTCTACCAAGGTCAGCCTAAGGTATGTAATAAATGTGGTGATAAAGGCCACTTTGCATCGTCCTGCACCCACAAGAAGTGCTCACTGTGCCAGGATTTAGGCCATTTGGCCAGAGAATGCACCCAGATTCGGTGCAATTTGTGCCAGCAGCTGGGTCATCCATATAGCCAGTGCCCAGAGGCACTGCATAACTTGCCAGGATTGGAGACTGAGCTACAGAGGCTTGATAAAGAAGATGAAGCAGCTGAAGTTAGAGAGGAAATTGTTGTTGCCCCTCCTGTGTCTGTTGTGTCAGATTCTGTTTCCCCTAGTGATGTGGTCCCTGAGTCTGTGTCTGTTGTGTCAGATTCTGTTTCCCCTAGTGATGTGGTCCCTGAGTCTGTCCCTCCTGTTGTTCCTACATCTACTGTGCGTAGATCCTCCAGACTAGCGGAAGCTGCTGGGGGGGCGGGTATAGTGGATCTTCCCCCTCGGCCTACTCCACCTCCAGTCCCTGTCTCTCGACACCGCAAACGCGGCCAAGAGGGTGCAGGGGTGCTGGATGGTGGTGGGGTCGATGGGGTTGAGGGAGGGGTGTCCATGTCCCATGTCTCACCCTCTGTTGTGGAGGATTCGGATGATGAGGGGTGGGAGAGGACAAAGAGGAAGAAAAAGAAGAAGAGGAAGACCAGTAAAGCGGTCACTTCTTCCTTACAGTTAGAGCCAGGAGGGGTTCCTCTTGGCAACACATTTTCGGTTTTATCAGGGGAGGAGTTAGTATCCGATTTATCTACTTTATCATCTATGGATGAGGGGGAGTCACATAGTGTAAAGAGAGCTGTTTCGGGTGATGAGAGTGTGGTGGAGGTTAAGAAACGACTACCCCAATCATCCTGATGGCAGTGCCCGCTCTGATAAAGGTGGCGACCATTAATGTCGCCAGCGTGAAATCTGCAAGAGCTCGTGATATTGCCTTATTTTTGCTCAGTGAGTTTGATGCTGAGATTTTATTTTTGCAAGAGACCTGGCTCAATACTTTGGCCGATGTCCATCTAGCAAAAAGGGAGTGGAGATGCGGTCTCTCCTTTTGGTCTCTTGCGGCTGAGCCTTGCAGCGGAGTTGCGGTTCTTTTTAAAACCGATATGGTAACGTGCCGGCGGATAATTGAGGTAGAAATGGGGAGATGCATGGTCTTAGACGTCTCTGTTAGGGGGCAGGACCTGCGCCTGATCAATATCTATGGACCGCAGTCAAAATGGGACAGGAAATGCCTCTTCACAAAGATCAAGCCCTTCCTTTTTACATCCCAGCAGGTTGTCTTTGGAGGTGACTTTAACACCATAATTAGGCCTGAAGACAGGAGGGTCTCCATAGACAGGCTGGGTTATGATAGCGTTTTTCTTAGAGATATGGTTAGACAAGCAGGCCTGGTAGATGTGCACATTAAGCACTGCCCTGGCAGCACGGGATTCACGTTTCAGAGAGGGAATAGTCAGAGTAGGATAGATAGGTTTTTTTTAAAGGAGAACTCTGCTTTCTCGGCTCCTGAGTTGAGGGTGGTGGAGTTCTCTGACCACTGTATGCTGTCTGTGACTCTGAATGCCTCGGACACTCCACCCAGGGGAAGGGGTACCTGGAAACTGAATTCGGCTCTCCTGGAAGATGTAGAGGTAAGACAATCCTTTGAGGATTTTTTTCAGGCACAGGTTTCTATTCTGGACTTTTGCAGCAGTAAGTCAGAGTGGTGGGAGCTTGTGAAACAAAGGGCGATTGGACTTTTCAAGGCCATAAGTAAGAAGAAGCAGCTTGGTATGTATATTGCCTACCAGCATTTGCGGAGGAAGCTTGATCGTCTTGTCTCGTATGGAGGAGATCCAGGGGAGATCTCGGAGGTAAAGCTTCTTCTTAGGAAGTGTCAATACGACCGGCATGCCTCCTTGGTTCTGGAGAGAGATTATGGGAAATATCACTCGCCTGATCCTTACCAGAACTGTAAGCAAGGCATAGCAGTTAAGACGGTCATAGGTCTGAGGGATAGTACGGGTTCCCTGGTGAAGTCCAGATCAGGGATCCTGGAGATCTTCAGGTCATATTACGCAGACCTTCTGGGAAGAAAGGACCTTAGTCGGGACAGGATGGAAAGCTTTCTGGATTCTACTCCAGGATTGGGAAATGATACATTGCCTTTGATGGATTTGACAGAACCAATTTCAGCGGATGAGGTAGTTTGTGCTATAGAGAAGCTGGCTACCAAAAAGTCGCCTGGGCCAGATGGGTTGACAGCTGAATTTTACAAGTGTTTTAAGTCCATTCTGGCTCCCTTTTTAGCGGAGGTTTATAACAGCTGTTTAGATGAGGGTTCTCTCCCTCCCTCCATGAGGCAATCCGCTGTGATTCTTCTGTCAAAAGGTAAAGACCCCTCAATAATTGAGAACTGGCGCCCCATCAGTCTTCTCAATGTTGATAGAAAGATCTTGGCGAAGATTCTTTTTTGGCGCTTGTCGTCAGTAGCAGGCGATTTGTTGTCCAATCATCAGCACTGCTCGGTCCAGGGCAGAAGTACCTTTTCAGCAATTTTAGCTGTCCGGGAGGCTTTGGAGCGATGCAGGGCTGCTGGATGGAGAAAGTACTTGCTGGCATTGGATCAGGCGAAGGCTTTTGATCGAGTCAATCATGAGTACCTGTATTTGCTACTTGGTAGATACGGCCTGCAGGGGAGGTTTATTGATTGGCTGAAAACATTATATAAAGGGGCTGAGAGCTTCCCACTTGTTAATGGTTGGGTTGGACGGCCTTTTGAGGTTGGCTCTGGGGTGCGCCAGGGGTGTCCTTTGAGCCCCCTGCTATATGTATTCGCAATTGACCCCTTCATAAGAAGGTTAGAGAGTGGATCGTTGTGTGGGGTGCCTTTGGGCATTGCTGGTGTGCCGCCTTTGAAGGTCGTGGCCTATGCCGATGATGTGTCTGTTATTATCTCTGGGATGGAGGAGGCGCAGGAGGTGGTCTCTGTGATAGAGCAGTACACTGAGGCTTCTGGCTCTAAAATCAATCATGAAAAGAGTGAAGTTTTCTGGATGGGTGAGGAGGGTGAAAGCTTCGAACTTCCGGATGCCTTCCCAGAGCCCCAGCAGGAAATTAAAGTGTTGGGCATCAAATTTGGTCCTGGTGACTATGGTCATCGAAATTGGGAAAGCAGGTTGTTGAATGCCAATGCCAAGGTGGCAAGCTGGAAGAAATGGAAACTTTCCTTGAGGGAAAGGGTTGACTTGATTAAAACTTACCTGATCCCAATCTTTTTATATGTCAGCTTTGTCTGTATCTTGCCGGAATCTCTCTATGCAAGGGTGTACAGCTGCTTTTTCCAACTGTTATGGGGAAATAGGCTGAACCTGATTAAACGCAATGTAACTTACCTGTCCAGGCGGGAAGGTGGTCTAGGAATGGTCAACCCTATAGTTTTCTTTTCTCTGCTTTTTTTAAAGTATAATCTTGGTAATATGTTAGCAGAGACCCCGCCGGGATGGGTGGGTATTTTTCAATCTTGGTTTAGGCCTTTTCTGCGATGCTGGGAAGATGGCGGGCCAGTGAAAAGTCTGAGAGTCCGACATGGCAAGCTTCCGGCTTATGTTGCCCCGTGTCTGAAAATACTTAGGCAGTGGCAGGTGACAGTGGGGGATATCAAGTCCCTCCCCAGAAAGCTTCTGGAGAAGAGGATTTTGGGCTCTGCTTTCAGTGTGTCGCTGACCTTAAGGGATTGCCCAGGCCCCGTAATGAGGGAGGGGTTGCGTTTAATTAACTTAGGAAGAATCCCTTTGAAGTTTAGGGATCAAGCCTGGCTCGCTTTCCATGGAAGGCTCTATGTGAGAGGGAACCTGAAGCATCGCCCTGTGGATGATCGGGATTGTCCTAGAGCGGAGTGTGTTGGTAAAGTGGAGTCTATGGACCACTTTTTGCTCCAGTGTCCCTTTAACATAGAGGTGTATAAAAGGGTGGGGAGGGCTCTAGGCATCCCCTTTCTCTATCGCATGAGTTATGCGGAGTGGGTGTATGGGGCATTCCCGACTCGCTGGGATTTTGATTTGGATACACTTTTTCTAGTTAGTATAGTTGTCCGTTACTTCACGTGGAATGCACGGTGCCAGATTACCCTGCGGAAGAAAGTCCTCCCTGTCGAGGTGGTGGTGTACGATATTCTGGGTGAGGTTGGGAAGATTCGGGGTCTTGAGAAGGGCAGGGAGCCTCGAGCGGTCTGGATAAGGGCGTGGAGGAATATCAGACCTGCTTTTGGTGAACTGTCCATCTCTGGGTGAAAAGCTTTTTTCCTATGCTATTTCTTTCACACCCTTAGCTTTTGTTAGTTAATATCTTTATTTTTGAAGAAGGGCTGCATGCATAATGGGAGTGGTTTTTGTTTCTTGACCTCGCAGGTTTGATGTCTGGTGTGGTGGTGTGAGTCTAATTAAGATTATTTTTCCCGGTAATGATGTGTTTCATGATGTGAGTTTTGTTTTTGCTGTAAAGGCAGTCTTTATTTGAGAGCAGAATTTACTATGTATTTTTTTTCCCCTTTTCATGTAAATATGTATATATTTATTTATGTATATTGATTTTATGCTTATTGATTGCAAGACTTTTAATAAACAAAATTGGGAAGAATGCTCCTTACATTGGTGGTTAGTGGGAAAAATGCTCCTTTCATTGGTGGTCAGTGGGAAGAATACTTCTTACATTGGTGGTCAGTGGGAAGAATGTTCCTTACATTGGTGGTCAATGGGAAAAATGATCCTTACGTTGATGGACAATGGTTAGAATGATCCTTACATTGGTGGTCAATGGGAAGAATGCCCCTTACATTGGTCATCAGTTGAAATAAAGCACTTTCTATTGGTAGACAGTGAGAAAAATGCCCCTTACATTGGTGATCAGTGGGAAGAATGCCCCTTACATTGGTGGTCAGTGGAAAGAATGTTCCTTACATTGGTCATCAGTTGAAATAAAGCACTTTCTATTGGTAGACAGTGGGAAAAATGCCCCTTACATTGGTGGACAGTGGGAAGAATGCCCCTTACATTGGTAGTCAGTGGGAAGAATGCCCCTTACAATGGTAGTCAGTGGGAAGAATGCCCCTTACATTGGTCATCAGTTGAAATAAAGCACTTTATATTGGTGATCAGTGGGAAGAATGCCCCTTACATTGGTGGTCAGTGGGATGAATGCTGCTTACATTGCTAGTCAGAGGGAAGAATGTTTCCCTTAAGAACCACTAACATGATCATTTGTTCCAGTGGTTACTTACCTGAGAAATCACAGGTGAGGTTCCTCTGGTTCCATGTCGCTGGCCCTAGGAAGTGGTGGAGCGGTGACACCATCAGGCAGAAGATCAATCCATCACTGCTCACTACTCAAGAAACCCCCAGCAACCTCTCTAGAGGTACCCTAGTGTTTCGCAGAACCCTGGTTAAGAAGGACTGGTTTAGTATATAGTAGATCTTGATAATCTGTAATGCGTAGTGACCCGGGTCTTTCCAGCACAGGACTCACATTGAGCCACTTGGAAGCTCTACCATTTATCGTATCAGCAGACGGATGAATGAGATTGTCTGAGGGAAATTTTAAGTGTTTTTCATGATGTGCTATATGAATATCTATGTGCTATCTGAGAACATCATTGTCCTAATAACGTGCATTATACTTTAGATAATGCAGCATTTGGTTTCATCTCTAGTGGTGCAGATAGTTTTGGTATAGGGGGATTTTTTTCTGGTGTGTTGGAACAGAAACCAGACTGACGGGGATTTTAAACCTTCCCTACTCTATCCAAAACTAAAGAAAAAAAAATCTGGCTTTATGTTCATCTTCATTTAGGCATGCAATCAATGGTGTATTTTGGTTTTGTGCTGCCCTAGGCAAGACTAAAATTGGGCGCCCCCCTTCCGACTCCTATGTAAATTTTTCCCCACTCCTTCCTTTTAAACGGATGGGACTCCCTCCAAAATTGAAGGACTCCAAGTCCCAGCATGAACCCCTGAGATCTCACGAGAGTGTGGGTGAGAGGGGGTGGGAGAGAGGGGGGGTGGGTGAGGGAAGGAGAGAGAGGGGGGTGGGTGAGGGAGGGAGAGAGAGAGGGGGGGGGGTGAGTGAGGGAGGGAGAGAGAGAGAGAGGGGGGGATGAGAGAGGGGGGTAGGTGAGGGAGGGAGGGAGAGAGAGGGGGTGAGAGGGAGGGAGAGGGGGTGGGTGAGGGAGGGAGGAGGATGAGAGAGAGGGGAGAGGGAGAGAGAGAGAAAAGGGATGAGAGAGAGGGGGGTGAGAGAGAGGGGGGGTGAGAGATAGAGAGGGGGATGAAAGGGAGAGAGAGAGAGGATGAGAGAGAGGGGGGAAGGTGAGAGAAAGGATAAGAGAGAGGGGGGATGAGAGAGAGGGGGGGATGAGAGAGAGAAAAATAGAGGGGGTGAGAGAGAGAGAGAGAGAGAGAGAGAGAGAGAGAGAGAGGGGGTGAGAGAGAGGGGGGATGAGAGATGAGGGGTTGAGAGAGAAAGAGAGAGGGGGGTGAGAGAGAGAGAGGTGAGAGAGAAAGGAGGGGTGAGAGAGAGAGAGGGGGGGTGAGTGAGTGAGAGAGGAGGGGGGTGAGAGAGAGAGAGGTGGGAGAGGCGGCTCTAGCAACCAGTGCCCAAAAGAGTCTCAGGTGGAGGGGGGGGCAGCTTTTTTGCTGCCCCCCTGCAAAGTGCTGCCCTAGGCCTGGGCCTTGTTGGCCTAGGCCAAAATACAGCACTGCATGCAATGTGAGAAGACAATGGGCTAGGGGTACTTAGTGTACAGCAGGGAGCGAGCTAATGGTGGGTTAGGACTCGGAGGCAAGGTAGTGGCACACCAGCAGCAGCTTTGCTGTATCTCCAAAGCCTTGTCACCCTACTATGCAACCATTACAGCATAGAAAGAGTGGTGGGATCCCCAGGTAATAAACATTCATTATCATATCCTTAGGAAGGTAGTCCGGTTCCAACATTTCTGTTTATAATGTTTATTTAGCTGTTTGGCTGGAGCCGTTCTTTATGGCGTTCTGCTTCTTACGCAGTACGATAGCATATGTTTTTAATATGTCTCGTTGATGAATCCAGCAAGTTGGCAAAGCTTGTATTACCATGGCTGCGCACGTAATTTCAATTCTATTTTTTATTCCGCTGCTTTATTCGATACAACTGTTGTACAACACGCTCTGTCACCCCCAGCATAAATCTGCATGTCTGGAGAGGAGACGTTTGATGAAATACACGTACACATGGCGGATGGCGTTGGGGGATGTTTGTGCATAAATAAAAACCAGGATTATAGACTTTACGGAGGTGAGGCCCACAGCAGCCAATCAGAATTTAGCCAATTTTTTTTTTTGTTTAGAGCAAATTAGAACATCAAGAGAGAATTTAATTGGTTGCTTAGAGTTACTTTGTTGCAGGTTAGAAGGGCCCCTTTGCTACATTGACAAAGTCAGGGAGCTTTGTGCTAAGTGCAAAATCAACATGAATGCAACTTGCTGAAAATATAAATTACACCATGATAAAAAAAAATATATATATATAAAAAATATATATATATGTGTGTATATTTATATATATACATATATATACATATATAAAAATATATACATACATACACACACACACACACATATATATATATATATATATATATATATATATATATATATATATATATATATATATATATATATATATATTACAGTATGTGAGTACACCCCTCACATTTTTGTAAATATTTTATTATATCTTTTATAATTTGTATATTATAAAAACAGATCTAAAGCCAATCACTAAAATCTCATGCAATCTTTAACATACAACTATAAGGGCTCTTTCACACGGGCGTTCCGTATGTCCGTTTTTCATCCCATCCGTTTGCGGATGAAAAACGGACATAATGTATCTCTATGTAAATACGGATGTCATCGGATGATCATCCTCTGACATCCGTTTTTTGTCAGTTCAGTTCAGTTCAGTTTTTTTGAACGGAGGAGAACCCTATTTTTTCTTCCTTTCAAAAAACGGAACTGAAGCAAAAACGGATGTCAGTGGTGTCATCCGCAGACATCCGTATTTACATAGACATGCATTATGTCAGTTTTTCATCCGCAAACGGATGGGATGAAAAACGGACATACGGACAGGATGACACAAGTGTCATCCGTGTCCGTTACAAAAAAAAAAAAAAAAAAGGACCTGATCGGGCAGAAAAAAAGGAACGCCCGTGTGAAAGAGCCCTAAAAGCCGCTTTCAATCTTTCCAGATCTGCAGATTAACCACTTTAAGACCGGGCCTAGCAAATCAGTTTTTTTTTGCTAGAAAACTACTTAGAATCCCAAAACATTATATTTTTTTTTAGCAGAGACCCTAGAAAATAAAATGAAGATCGTTGCAATATTTTTTATCACACCGTATTTGCGCAGCGGTCTTCCAAACGCAATTTCTTTGGAAAAAATTCACATTTTTAAATTAAAAAATAAAAAAAACAGTAAAATTTGCCCATTTTTTTTCCATAATGTGAAAGATAATGTTATGCCGAGTAAAATGATACCCAACATGTCATGCTTCAAAATTGCGCACGCTCACGGAATGGCGACAAACTTTAGTACTTAAAAATCCCATAGGCGACACTTTAAAAATGTCTACAGGTTACTAGCTTAGCGTTACAGAAGAGGTCTAGGGCTCAAATTATTGCTCTCGTTTTAACAATCGTGGTGATACCTCACATGTGTGGTTTGAATATCGTTTACATATGTGGGCAGGGCTTCCGTATGCATTCGCTTCTGCATGTGAGCTAACGGGGACAGGGCGCTTTCATTTTTTTTTTTTCCTAGTTATTTTATTTATTATTTTTGATTTTTACACAGTTTTTAAAAAATAGAAAATTTGATCATTTTTATTCCTATTACAAGGAATATAAACATTCCTTGTAATAGAAATTGCCATGACAGGACCTCTTTATTGTGAGATTTGGGGTCAAAAAGTCCTCACATCTCACAAGTACACTAAAAAAGAAAAAAAAAATGGTAAGCAGGGAAAAGGAGCGAGACGTGGCGGAAGGGGGGCACCCCTTCCGCCGCACCGTAAGGGTGATCCCGCGGCGAATCCGCTGCTGGGACCACCCTTACCTGAAAACCGATCGCCCGCTGTTTTTAAAAATACCGGGGTTATGGCAGCTATCTGCTGCCATAACCACTGTATTTATCGTCAAATTAGTGACGTACATCTGCGGTGGGCGGTCGGTAAGTGGTTAAAATGATAGCTGGTGATCCTGCCATGAAGGTTTTTGGGACACTTCCTGTTCTGGGGTGAGCCCCGGTTTACACTGATGCAACTTGCAACACATACAGTATCTCACAGAATTGAGTACGCCCCTCACATTTCTGTAAATATTTTATTCTATCTTTTCATGTGACAACACTGAAGAAATGACACTTTGCTACAATGTAAAGTAGTGAGTGTACAGCTTGTATAAGTCCCCGTTCACACTGGGGTGACGCTGCTTCCCGGGGCGACCTGTGAAGTCGCGGTGCGCTGCTCGCACCGCGACCTCGGAGCGGCCGGCACGGACTTCAACTTCATAACATTGAAGTCTATGCAGGTCGCTCCGGGTCACCCAAAGAAGCTCCGGACCCTTTTTCTAAGTCGTAGCGACTTGTGTCGCTCCTATTAGAACGGGTCCACAGCTTCTCTGTGGAAGGTGACCTACGGCGACCTGTCAGGCGACCAGGTCGCCTGACAGGTCGCCCCAGTGTGAACGGGCTCTAACAGTGTAAATTTGCTGACCCCTCAAAATAACTCAGCACACAGCCATTAATGTCTAAACCGCTGGCAACAAAAGTCAGTACACCCCTAAGTGAAAATGTCCAAATTGGGCCCAATTAGCCATTTCCCTCCCCGGTGTCATGTGACTCGTTAGTGTTACAAGGTCTCAGGTGTGAATGGGGAGCAGGTGTGTTAAATTTGGTGTTATCGCTCTCACTCTCTCATACTGGTCACTGGAAGTTCAACATGGCAAAGAACTCTCTGAGGATCTGAAAAAAATAAGTGAGTACACCCCTGACATTTTTGTAAATATTTTATTATATCTTTTCATGTGACAACACTATATATATATATATATATATATTTTTTTTTAATACATGTATTTCTACAAATATATTAATAATACAGGGCAGTGATTGTGCTTTACTGGTTTCCTGTAAATAAACGTCTAAGGGTTAAATTTACTAAAGACGTACATTGCAATTAATTCAAATTCCCATATGTATGTTCGGGTACTTGACGTCAACATAGTTTTAGAGAACATTCTTGTCCTTTATTAGTAAATTAACCCATTCTGTCTACAGAGGCTGACTGTTAACACTACAGTATCTAGGCAGGTATAGATTTTAATGCATATCTAACACCCCTCAAAAAAAACAAAAACATTTAAATATATTTCAGCTTACTGGTTCTTAGATGTGGTGGCTGCATTCGGTTTTTTTTTTTTTTTAGGCTCTTTTCTACTTTATTTTCATCTAGTGATCCTGCAAATAAGAAATGTATTGTCCGTTGATGGCCACATTCTTTTCTCCACTGTATCCATAGAGGGACCAATTTTTGGCAATCAGAATGGACTATAAAGAGGGGAGGACTGGGCCAGGGAGCAGGGGGGCAATTGCCCCCCGGGCTGCCCTGATGCTCTGCAAAAAGGCTGCACTGCTTCTGCCACAGACATGCCTAAAGGATTCCTGGTGAAGAGAAGTAAAAAGTCTCCACCACTGACCTACTGAGTGTGGGATGAAAACAAGGGCAGAGCGCAGGCCTCCCCCTCCAGCATGGATGGTGTAAACTGTGTCTGAGCAGAGGCCGGTTCCATGCCCCACTGGAGACTCTCCTCCCCCAGGCAGCCCCGACTGAGCTGTCCCAGCTCCCCCCAAATGCCCCCTGCTGGCCAGGTCGAGAACCCTGATTTGGCCTGTGAATAGAGTACCTGGAGCAGAGCTTCAGCCTGGAATGGGGGTCAGATGGAGGCTGGGAAGAGGGAGAGTGGGAGGGGGGCCGAGTCGCTGCACCATGGGCCTCTGGTTTGTACTTGCCCCCTGGGCCGAAAGTTGCCAGTCAGACCCTGACTATAACACACCGTTCACACTGAGGCGACCTGTGAGGCGACCTGGTCGCCTCACAGTTCGCCGCAGGTCGCCTCCCATAGGGAAGCTGCGGACCCGTTCTAATAGGAGCGACACAAGTCGCTTCGACTTAGAAAAAGGGTCCGGAGCTTCTTTGGGGCGACCAGGAGGCGACCGCCATAGACTTCAATGTTATGAAGTCCGTGGCGGCCGCTCCGAGGTCGCGGCGCGCTGCTCGCACCGCGATCTCGGAGGTCGCCCCGGGAAGTAGCATCGCGGTAGTGTGAACCGGCGCTTAATGTCTGCATGTTTTCAATATGGAGGCTGAATTTGTTTCCTTTTTCAGAAATTTTCCTTTTTTTCACCTGATGATCCTGCCAGTAAACCCCTTCCTGTACTAGGCTAGCAATGCTCACTTACTTTACCGTATGTCAGGAGGTGCAGCATTGTCACCCTAGGACACGAAGTGTGTTAGGACTACAGAACAACCCCCCCCCCCCTTCCTTTTCTCTGTTATATTTTGTAGTTTACAGAAGGCAGCTGGAAAAGCTGACAACATTGTTTGAGATTTCAGATCAGTGCATAGGAAGTTACAGAAAGAGAAGATTTCTTTGGTCTTTTCTGGGCTTGCACCAAATGTACATACCCTAAAAAGAAAACGAATGCAGCTACCACATTTAAGAACTTGTAAATTGCAATATATTACACTTTTGTTCATGGGTTTAGATATACATTAACCTTAGAAATTGTACAGCAAGGGTGTTGACTGCACTATCTGACAGTAGACAAGTCTCAATGTGAAAATATGGAACAGCAAGAAGACAAAAAAATGCGAATGGCGCAATAAAAAAAAAAGCTTTACAGTCAAAGCGCTTACTCACTGTAAATTCCCTATTATTTCTGCTTAAGCCCCCTCCATGGAAGTGTACAGACGGTTAGACACTCTTTTATAACATGTGATATATCCCGTCTGTAGTAAGATATGGCGCTCTTCTTCCTAATCCATAATGCATTTCTGTAATCAGGATGCCGACCCCCCCCGCTCCTCCTCTCTGTTCCCGGCCATGGGAAGCAATCCGACTAAATTTAGAAAATTCCTTTGCTGTTATGCAGCCAAATTCCCAAATCTCCGAACATTCAATTCAGGGTCCACCGTCACAGATCGGGGTCACCGACTTATGCGAAATTATAATTTGTTAAATGTTTTGTGACAGCTATAGCAAACAATGAGTGCTACTTTGCCTCCCCTTCAGCAAACATTTTCTAATGCCCTGGAGCCTTGTACGGTTGGGGGTCGGGTACATTTTCGGAGACTGTAGCAGAATGGAATTTTAAAAGGAACAAATAATTCAGCCCATTAACGAGCACTTGTTGTCCTGAAGAAGAAAAATACACTGCACAAGGAAACCAATACATTGGCATCGGCATCATTTTTTTTCCATTTATGACTTGTGAATATTTCAGGATATTTTGGATGTGGGATGCAAAGTTTATACTAATTATGATGTGCCAACCCATACTAGCTCAGCACATCCCACTAGAACACAGGTGTCAAACACAAGGCCCGTGGGCCGATTGCGGCCCTCCAGGCCCTTTCATGTGGCCCTCGCACCTCTCCTGCAGCTGCAGGAGAACTCCAGCCCTGCTCTGGTCCTCCTCCAGACCCTGTACTTTTTGCTTTCCAGCAATGCCTACAGCTTCTTCCCAGCGGCAGCATAAGATAAGGGGTGATGTAAGGGAGGGTGAGGGACTCAACTTCTGATGGGGAGAGGCTCTTGACATCTAGTCTTACGGATACAACCGGCCCTTTTGAGGGCAATCATAACGCTGATGCAGCCCACGATTAAATTGAGTTTTACACCCCTGCACTAGAATAAGGTCAGGTGGTGGAATGGTTTGGTATCATCTTGATGTTCTTATATCTTGAAGGACAGTAGGTTGTCACACCTAACTTGTAGCTTGTCTAATAACGTGGTGTCATCCTGAGGTTCTGAGATGCTGAAGGATAATTAAGGCCGGTCAGTGGCGGCCGGTCCATTGGGGCCAAGGGGCACCGCCCCCCCATCCATACGTCCGACCCCCTAATCTACATGCAGGGCGCTGGACGCATGGATTCCAATAGGGGATTTTTTGAAGCACGTGATTAGAGCCAAAGGCTCTAATAGGCTTCAAAAAAAGGGTGGGCTTGGGGCGCAGAGAACTACGCCCCGAGCCCACCCAGTTGTATGACAATAGAGAATTAATATTCGCTATTATCACACTGATTTTCCTCCCAGCCAATCAGGAAGCGGGTCGTGGCCAGGAAGAGGGAGGAGATGTACGGCCGGAGGAGACTCACAGCCACTCGGGGAAGGAGCAGGTAAGGATGCTGGCTGGGGGTGGTAGATATGACGGCCGACCCGTCTGGAGGGGGGGGGGTTGGTTTTGCCGCCCCCTCCCCCCATTTTTTTATTTACCAGCCGCCACTGAGGCCGGTACACTCCTTGGGCCAGTGGGCCAGAGAAATGCTGAAGGAAACTTTGTGCGAGTTGCCAACTTGTGAGAAAAGTCTTGCAGCTCATTGCCTCTGCAGAGAGGTGGGATGCCAGAGTGACGGATCCTTTGAAGAGTGCTACAGAGACTCACAAGTAAGGCAAGCTTGGCTCAGGCTACAGCAAGGATAGCTTGCCGCCAGGAGAAGATGTGTTGCCTCGGTGTTACAGAAGGAAAGGACACTGTGAACACCAGTCGGGGGAGGGGGGGGGGAAACTCCGCATTTCTTCATCCTAACTTATGGGTATGATTAGAATAGGAAAGAGTCAGTGCCCTGGTGTCTGAGAGGGACTGTGCCTATTACTAGTCAAACCCAGTGGTGGCTGGTGCTCCATGGGCCTTTGACGGACGCACCATACCCAGCCCCCCCCCGCCGGACCACACCAGGCCGTACACCCCCAGACCACAGCATGACAGTACAGGACCAGGACCATACACCCCCCCCCCCCGAACCACACCAGGCCGCACACCCCCGGACCACAGCATGACCCTGCGCTCACTCACCCATCTGCAGCAGCAGACGACGGCGACGGCAACAGTGGCAGCTTCTTCCCCGTCTTCTGTGTCTCCTCCCTCCTCCTCCATGCCCAATGGCATGGCTTCTCCTTTTGGCCAATCGGCAAACAGGTCTCAGGAACCGCTTCCTGATTGGCCAGGAGGAGGATCCATGTGACAATAGTGAATTTTCATTCGCTATTGTCACACAACTGGGTGTGCTCTGCGCCCCAAGCCCACCTTTTTTTTTAGCCTATTAGAGCCTCTGGCTCTAATCACATGGCTAAAAAAAAAAAAAAAGAAGCCCCATTGAAGTCCATGCGTCCGGTGCCCGCATGTAGATTAGAGGGATGCATCAGCCGCCACTGGTCAAACCTGGTTCCCAGATGGAATCGGTGATAATGTTTTAGGATTTGCTCTGTTTTATCTATTACAGGTGCACAACAGAGCGACGAGTCAAGCGTGCCCTTAGGGGGCCGGTGGAGTAGGAGATGTCTACAGGAATGTTAGAGCTAGAGATGATGCTGGTGAGAAGGTCACCTCTATAGAGATGAAGTCTCACTGTGAGTATATAAGATGTACAAATTGCTGTGTACTCACCTTTTTCCTTTGCAGGCTTGCAGAGGGCCTTCGGGACTTGGAGAGGCCATTCACTGTCCTCATTGTACATATGTAAAGTAGTCATGTATAGTTTAGTCAGTTAGGATGTTTACCTTTACCTGTCAAGCAGATTTTTGTTTGGCGGGGGGGGGGGGGGGGTGCATTGGTCCAAATGGACTCGGTACCTTTCTATGTGTAGATATTGGACAGCAGAGATATATATATTTTTCTCACTCATTTTATCATATTCACTAGCCACATATGGGGTATGATTCATGGCCCTGTACATATGTTATTTCCCTTTTCAAGTTTGGGGGATACTCCTTGAAAATTTTTGTACAGGTATTTTTGTAGGGGCGAATGCCCAGGGCCAATAAGGACATGGCTCAGTTTGGCAGGGGGTGGATGTAGTACCCTCCTAGGTAGATGCTAGAGAGAAAGTATAGTTTTGGGTTCTGTCTGCTTACCAAATGGACCGCAGGTAACTCTATAGTGTTCTCTGCTTACCGGAGAGCAGGATCTGTTAGTGAGGTCTGCTCATTGTGCTCAGGTGCAACTTGTTCTGGTCCAATAGGGAGGCATATTGGACAGTCAGAGGAAACCCGACTAATGAGTGCACAGGCTTTTCATACAGCCCTGGTGATTTGGCAGAGGAAAAGTGCCTCTGTGCATGCTGGGATACTGTATAAAAGCACCCGGGGTCTTCCGGCTGCATAGCGGAGTCCTGTAGGGAGGGGGGCGGCTGTCTCCTCCTCTGTAGAGGTGCCATGTGGCCTCAGGTAGTCAACCTGAGGGCCTGAAGAGTGCTAGTGAGGAACTGAACCCAGAGGTCTGGTAAAGCTGACTGAAAGGGGAGACACTGGATAATCTGATACTGCAGTACAGTGAGCACAGATCTGTGTCAAGTGGCCTGACCTAAGGGGGGCCACCCCTGCAGCTAGAAGAGTCAGTGGACAGGTGTCAGTAAAGGGGATGCTAGTGAGTATCCTGAAGATAATGTAGGATCACCAAGTCTATTGCTGGAGAGAAAAGAGCAAGGAGACTTAACCCTTTCCATACATGTGGCAGTATGGATTAAGCAGTGCAGCTGCTTCCACAAGCAACCTGGTGAGGCAAAGTGACAGTTGTTCTTTTCTACTGTGAATACAGTTGGAGTATCCCACTATTCCCTTCTCCCACCCAAGTTCCAAAATAAACACTAAAAACCAACACCCCTGGACTGTTGGGACGAGCTATTGGGAGTAAGGAGGGATGTATGAACTGTACCCCAAGTGACTGTTGGTAATCAGAAGAGGCCCAAGAAGTCATCATATAGCAAGCCCTACAGGGACAGTGCTACACCATTGTTTTGCAAATCTATGTACACTACAAACTGTATGGTTGAATAGGTTCTGATAGCACCGTTTTACTAACCTGACAGCTTATTATTCTAAGAAACCTTTATCATTTTGATTGCAAATGCAAATCTAACTGCCAGCAAGTCCTTACATTTAAAGAGCACTTGTCACTTCAGATCCATCATGGCAGCGCCTGTTAGCGGGCATCCACTCACCTGTTGTGTCCCTCACCTTGTTGTGTCACTGTCGCATCACCAACCACCCCAATAAAGTGAATGGGACTGTCAGTGAGTCACCAGTGGGTCAGAGGAGGAGCCGCTGTGGCACAAAGATGACAGTTGCTCTTTAAATATTATGATTTAAATTGACTTGAATTAAATTAAGGCCTTTTACTAGTGATTTAAACCATGGTTTAGTGATCGACCGTTTGTGGGCAAAGCCGATATATTGAGGGCCGATATGCACTTTGCCTGATATATCGGAATCGACATTTTGATTTACCGATATTGCCGATATTTCGGGAAAGTGCATGTACCGGAGTGATACCTGCAGCTAGAGGCATCGCCCCGGTGCCGGTGTCCATAGACGACGGTCGCTGTCTTGTAATGACAATCCATGCGGCTGATAAGCTGCCCGGCTGTCATTCCAAGGAGCGGGAGGGGATGTCCCCCCCTACCACTGCCTTCCGCGGCTCGCCCGGGTCTCCTGTAGCACCAGGAGACACGGGCATCCTACCTTCACCACCGCAGTCTGACTGGGTCTCCATCTGCACTGCCGCCGTCTTACCAGGTTTCCATTTCTTTAAATTTGGCGCTGCCGAGTACCCAGAAGTGATGTCATGACATGACATCACTTCCGGGTACTGGCGGCGCTGAATTCAAAAAACCTACAGCATTCAAAGCACCCAAACTTGGCGTTTTGAATGCTTTTAAGTGCAGACGAGGGGTTTGGGGGTCTTTTAGACCCCCAGATCCCTCCACCACAGTACCTGTAGACATTAAAAAAAAAAAATAACCTTTTTTTTAATGTCCGAAAATATCGGCCGATACCGATATCCGATGACCAAAATATAGGTATCGGTGGTAAAAAACGATATCGGTCGATCAATAGTTTAAATCAACTTGATTTAAATCAAATCCACCCTGCGCAGGACTCTTCAAAAATGGACTTTGGCCATCCTGGACATGTGTGAACCGGTTTCATCGAAAGCTGGTCCGGTTCACTAGTTATGCGAATCAGATGAGGTTCAAAATGCATCACTTTCACATATATGTGAATCGAGCCAATCTTTTGAAAAGGATAGCTGTCAGGTCTGCCCTGCCAAAAAGGGCTGTGCAGTGCAGCAGAGCTGTGTAAGTCTCAGGACTGAATGGATGAAATTACAAATCCTTTGGCAGGTAATAGAGCTCCCATATATGTGTTTTGTTGGTACATTTGGCTGTCTGCTTGGAGTTTAGTCTTAAATTAAACTGATTTTAATTAAAATCCCCTGAAACCTTTAGACCCCTTTAGTGTTTCTGTGAAGTACAGGCATGCTTGGCCTTGTAGTTCCACAGACACCGGTGTTGTCTAGAACACGTAGATGGGGGATTCATCTTTTCAGGTGTCACTATTTTTCCAGAGGAGGCTCAGACGGAGCTTATCCCGGATTTCCTAAACTCGGGTACAGGAGGTGAGAAGGAATTCCTGCCGCATCAGTCTGGCTGGATATGTCCATTGGCCGCACACCCAACCTCGCGCTCTCCAGGATTCCAGCCACAGATGTTTCCAGTTGTGTGAATTTATCAGGAGTTCAGAGGCTCACCGCGGTATATACACCCCCTCCTCATCCTCGCAGGCCGCAGCTGTGCGCAGACCCTGCCAGTAACACATACACACAGAGAAGATGCCAGACCATCAATGGTGGCTTATAAACATGGCCAGAAGCTTCTGGCACTGGCTGGGGAACCGGGAACAATGTCACTTTATGATGCACCATCGATTATTCTGTATCCACATTCTACAGTATATGAGACATGCAGACGTCTGTGCTGATTAGTTACTCTCGTATCTGAGAGACGCTATAGATAACACACAAGGCAGCCGCCTGGCACGAGCAGAATGCCAACTGGTGACGAAAACCAGCCTCAGCTTTTTTTGTATCTCTGGAAGTTCAGGTGTTTCATAGGTTGAAAAAAGATACAAGTCTATTGAGTTCAACCAATAGAAAAATGAATAATAAATTGAAAGTCTGCATATACAGAACCCAAAATTTACAGTTGGTTCTGAAAAAGGCAAAAAAAAAAAAACTTTATATAGCATGGAATGATTTGCTTCATCAGGTAAAAAAAATAAATCATTCTTGATCCTAGGCAAATAGATGCTCCCAGGATCAACAACACAGTTGAGTACTTTCCATAATGCTTCCTACATTTGCTTTATACTTTTTCAGGCCATGTGTTTTACTTTGCTTTATACTTTTTCAGGCCATGTGTTTTGGGCTCTACTCCCTACTCCTAAGATCCAAACATACTTGGCTTTCGAGGGTCTGCTCTCTTCTTCTAAGGTCCAAGAAGTACTTGGCTTTCATAAGTCTACCCTCTTCTTCTAAGGTCCAAACATACTTGGCTTTCGATGGTCTGCCCTCTTCTTCTAAGGTCCAAGAAGTACTTGGCTTTCATAAGTCTACCCCCTTCTTCTAAGGTCCAAACGTAATTGGCTTTCGAGGGTCTGCCCTCTTCTTCTAAGGTCCAAGAAGTACTTGGCTTTCATGAGTCTACCCCCTTCTTCTAAGGTCCAAACATACTTGGCTTTCGAGGGTCTGCCCTCTTCTTCGTAGGTCCAAGAAGTACTTGGCGAAGTACTTGGCTTTCATAAGTCTACCCCCTTCTTCTAAGGTCCAAGCATACTTGGCTTTCGAGGGTCTGCCCTCTTCTTCGTAGGTCCATGAAGTACTTGGCTTTCATAAGTCTACCCCCTTCTTCTAAGGTCCAAACATAATTGGCTTTCGAGGGTCTGCCCTCTTCTTCGTAGGTCCAAGAAGTGCTTGGCTTTCATAAGTCTGCCCTCTTCTTCTAAGGTCCAAACATAATTGGCTTTCGAGGGTCTGCCCTCTTCTTCGTAGGTCCAAGAAGTACTTGGCTTTCAAAAGTCTACCCCCTTCTTCTAAGGTCCAAGCAGTACTTGGCTTTCATGAGTCTACCCCCTTCTTCTAAGGTCCAAGCATACTTGGCTTTCAGGGGTCTCCCCCTTCTTCTAAGGTCCAAGCAGTGCTTGGCTTTCATAAGTCTACCCCCTTCTTCTAAGGTCCAAGCATACTTGGCTTTCGAGGGTCTGCTCTCTTCTTCGTAGGTCCAAGAAGTACTTGGCTTTCATAAGTCTACCCCCTTCTTCTAGGTCCAAGCATACTTGGCTTTCGGGGGTCTCCCCCTTCTTCTAAGGTCCAAGCAGTACTTGGCTTTTGTGAGTTTCCCCTCTTCTTCTAAGGTCCAACTATAAGCTGGTTTTTAGGGGTCTACCCCCTTTGTTCTAATGTCCAAGCAGTACTTGGCTTTTAGGGGTCTACCATCTTCTTATAAGGACCAAGCAGGGTTTAGCTTTTGGGGGTCTACTCCTTCTATTATTGTCCATAGCAGTACTAGGCTTTTATGCAGGGGTGGGTTGGTTGGGCAGGGGAGCAAGTGCCCCCTGGGTAGCTCTCATGCCCCGTAAAAAGGCTGTACCGCTTCCACCGCACCTTGCTGGTGAAGAGGAGTAAAAAGTACCCGCTGGTGTCATCATCTGTAAATGGAAAGAGTATGGCACAACTGCAAACCTACCAAGACATGGCTGTCCACCTAAACCAGGGATCCTCAAACTACCGCCCTCCAGTTGTTGCAGAATTACACATCCCATGAGGCATTGTAAAACTCTGACAATCACAGACATGACTAGGCAAGATGGGAATTGTAGTTCCTGAACAACTGAAGGGCCATAGTTTGAAGACCCCTGACCTAAACTGACAGGCCGGGCAAGGAGAGCATTCATCAGAGAAGCAGCCAAGGGGCCCATGGGAATTCTGGAGGAGCTGCAGAAATCCACAGCTCAGGAGGCAGAATCTGTCCATGGGACAACTATTAGTCCTGCGCTCCACAAATCTGTCCTTTATGGAAGAGTGACAAGAAGAAAGCCATTGGTGAAAGAAAGCCATTAGAAGTCCTGTTTGCAGTTTGGGAGAAGCCATGTGGGGGACACAGCAAACATGTGGAAGAAGGTGCTCTGCTCAGATGAGACCAAAATTGAACGTTTGGCCTTAAAGAAAAACGCCTTGTGTGGTGGAAAACTAACACTGCACATCACCCTGAACACACCATCCCCACTGTGAAACATGGTGGTGGCAGCCTCATGTTGTGAAGATGCTTTTCTTCAGCAGGGACAGGAAGCTGGTCAGAGTTGATGGGAAGATGAATGAAGCCAAATACAGGGAAATCTTAGAAGAAAACCTGTTAAGCTGGATACACACTTTACAATGTTCTTTAGATTTTTTCCTTTAGATTTACCAAAACCATATAATATGAGGTCAAATCTAAACACTTTCAATTTGTAGGCAATCAGGCAGGCTCTTGCACTACATAGTTGAAGGTAAATCTAAAGGAAATCGAACAACAAAAGTTGCACGGTGTGTATCCAGCTTTTGAGTCTGCAAAAGTCTTGAGACTGGGGCGGAGGTTCACCTTCCAGCAGGACAACGACCCGAAACATACAGCCAGAGCTACAATGGAATGGTTTACATCAAAGCATATTCACGTGTTAGAATGGCCCAGTCACAGTCCAGACCTAAATCACATTGAGAATCTGTGGCAAGGCTTGAAAATTGCTGTTCACAGACGCTCTCCATCCAATCTGACAGAGCTTGAGATATTTTGCAAAGAAGAATGGGCAAAAATGTCCTCTCTAGATGTGCAAAGCTGGTAGAGACGTCCCCAAAAAGACTTGCAGCTGTAATTGCAGGTAAAGGCGGTTCTACAAAGTATTGACTCAGGGGGGTGAATACAAATGCAGCTCACACATTTCAAATATTTATTTGTAAAAACATTTGAAAGCCATTTATTATTTGCCTTCCATTTCACAATTATGTGCCACTTTTGGTCTATCACATAAAATCCCAATAAAATACATTTATGTTTTTGGTTGTAACATGAGAAAATTTAGAAAATTTCAAAGGGGTATGAATACTTTTTCAAGGCACTGTATTATTATCAAATACGCCTAAGATCATGCTAGGCAATACTGAAACAATGCAGCAAACGTGAATGCATATTGTCTGGGTGATTTAAAGCTGAATTCTTTGAAAAATAAAAAACAACCCTTTTAATAAAGGGGGAGCTCATTTGGTCCAAGGCAAACATCTATTCTCACTAGTGATCGACCGATATTGTTTTTTCTTTGCTAATACCGATATTTTAGTCATTGCGTATCGGTATCGGCCGATATGGGCCAATATTATCGTACATTTAAAAAAACATTTTTTTTTTTTTTACTTGACAAGTGCTCTTTTGGAGGGATCTGGGGGTCTAAAAGACCCCAAATCCCTCCCCTGCACTTAAAAGCATTCAAAATGCCAAGTTTGGCTGTTTTGAATGCTGTCATTTTTTTTAATCTGGCGCCAGTACATGACATCACTTCCGGGTTTTTGCATGGAGACCCGATCAGAGCTGAATGCGACTTTGATCGGGTCTATAGCGGCCGTGCAGGCTGGTTGCCCGGATGGGAGACCTGGGCAAGCCACGGAAGGCGGCGGGAGGGGGGGGTACGTACCCTCCCGCTCCTTGTGAAGACAGCCGAGCGGTTTCTCAGCCGCACTGGTTGTCATTACAAGACAGCCGACCGTCGGCTATGGACGCCGGTACCGGGGTGATGCCTCTAGCGGCAGGCATCACTGCGGTACAGCACTTTCCGAAATATCGGCAATAATCCGTAACCTCAGGGGCGATTCCAATATATCGGGGAAAGTGCAGATCGGCCCTCGATAAACCGGTTTGCCGATAATCGGTCGATCCCTAATTCTCCCCATATCCAATCTCCATACCAAATGAGCATTTAACCCTTAGAAGTGTGGAGGGAGCCCCCACCGCAACGGTCCTTTTTTATTTTCCCCCCAGAATTTCAATATAATTATCTTAAAATTAAAAAACTTGTGCACAGAAAAGATTGTTCTGCTGATGGAAAAGGGTTAAAAATAATTCCAATTCCACAGACTGGCATCGCTGGCAATGTCCCTCTTTTGTGATGACCGCTTATCTAAAAACTCACATGACAGACGAGGGATGGACGCCAAGCCGCATGTTTCTTAAGTCAGTTCATGTCTTATGTCCAAGCGTGACGGAACAGTCACACGCTTCACAGGCTCCGCCATAACAGTGTCAATTCACTAAGCTGAACCGTGATTGTCATTTCATCCGGCGGACAATTTTCTCATCAAAAACACCCCATTCACCTACCTACACACAGTACACCCCATTCACCTACCTACACACAGTACACCCCATTCCCCTACCTACACACAGTTCACCCCATTCACCTACCTATACACAGTACACCCCATTCACCTACCTACACACAGTACATCCCATTCCCCTACCTACACACAGTACACCCCATTCCCCTACCTACACACAGTACACCCCATTCCCCTACCTACACACAGTACACCCCATTCACCTACCTACACACAGTTCACCCCATTCACCTACCTACACACAGTACACCCCATTCACCTACCCACACACAGTACACCCCATTCACCTACCTACACACAGTTCACCCCATTCACCTACCTACACACAGTACACCCCATTCACCTACCCACACACAGTACATCCCATTCCCCTACCTACACACAGTACAACCCATTCACCTACCTACACACAGTACACCCCATTCACCTACCTACACACAGTACATCCCATTCCCCTACCTACACACAGTACAACCCATTCACCTACCTACACACAGTACACCCCATTCACCTACCTACACACAGTACACCCCATTCACCTACCTACACACAGTACAACCCATTCACCTACCTACACACAGTACACCCCATTCACCTACCTACACACAGTACACCCCATTCACCTACCTACACACAGTACATCCCATTCCCCTACCTACACACAGTACAACCCATTCACCTACCTACACACAGTACACCCCATTCACCTACCTACACACAGTACACCCCATTCACCTACCTACACACAGTACACCCCATTCACCTACCTACACACAGTACACCCCATTCACCTACCTACACACAGTACACCCCATTCACCTACCTACACACAGTACACTCCATTCACCTACCTACACACAGTACATCCCATTCACCTACCTACACACAGTACACCACATTCACCTACCTACACACAGTACATCCCATTCACCTACCTACACACAGTACACCCCATTCACCTACCTACACACAGTACACCCCATTCACCTACCTACACACAGTACACCCCATTCACCTACCTACACACAGTACATCCCATTCACCTATCTACACACAGTACACCCCATTCCCCTACCTACACACAGTACATCCCCTTCCCCTACCTACACACAGTACACCCCATTCACCTATCTACACACAGTACACCCCATTCCCCTACCTACACACAGTACATCCCCTTCCCCTACCTACACACAGTACACCCCATTCACCTACCTACACACAGTACACCCCATTCACCTACCTACACACAGTATACCCCATTCCCCTACCTACACACAGTGCACCCCATTCACCTACCTACACACAGTACACCCCATTCACCTACCTGCACACAGTACACCCCATTCACCTACCTACACACAGTACATCCCATTCACCTACCTGCACACAGTACATCCCATTCACCTATCTACACACAGTACACCCCATTCACCTACCTACACACAGTACACCCCATTCACCTACCTACACACAGTACACCCCATTCACCTACCTGCACACAGTACACCCCATTCACCTACCTGCACACAGTACACCCCATTCACCTACCTGCACACAGTACACCCCATTCACCTACCTACACACAGTACACCCCATTCCCCTACCTACACACAGTACACCCCATTCCCCTACCTACACACAGTACACCCCATTCACCTACCTACACACAGTACACCCCATTCACCTACCTACACACAGTACACCCCATTCCCCTACCTACACACAGTACACCCCATTCCCCTACCTACACACAGTACACCCCATTCCCCTACCTACACACAGTACACCCCATTCACCTACCTACACACAGTACACCCCATTCCCCTACCTACACACAGTACACCCCATTCACCTACCTACACACAGTACACCCCATTCACCTACCTACACACAGTACACCCCATTCACCTACCTACACACAGTACACCCCATTCACCTACCTACACACAGTACACCCCATTCACCTACCTACACACAGTACACCCCATTCACCTACCTACACACAGTACACCCCATTCACCTACCTACACACAGTACACCCCATTCACCTACCTACACACAGTACACCCCATTCACCTACCTACACACAGTACACCTCATTCATCTACCTACACACAGTACACCCCATTCACCTACCTACACACAGTACACCCCATTCACCTACCTACACACAGTACATCCCATTCACCTACCTACACACAGTACACCCCATTCACCTACCTACACACAGTACACCCCATTCACCTACCTACACACAGTACACCCCATTCACCTACCTATACACAGTACACCCCATTCACCTACCTACACACAGTACACCCCATTCACCTACCTACACACAGTACATCCCATTCACCTATCTACACACAGTACACCCCATTCCCCTACCTACACACAGTACATCCCCTTCCCCTACCTACACACAGTACACCCCATTCACCTACCTACACACAGTACACCCCATTCACCTACCTACACACAGTATACCCCATTCCCCTACCTACACACAGTGCACCCCATTCACCTACCTACACACAGTACACCCCATTCACCTACCTGCACACAGTACACCCCATTCACCTACCTACACACAGTACATCCCATTCACCTACCTGCACACAGTACATCCCATTCACCTATCTACACACAGTACACCCCATTCACCTACCTACACACAGTACACCCCATTCACCTACCTGCACACAGTACACCCCATTCACCTACCTACACACAGTACATCCCATTCACCTACCTGCACACAGTACATCCCATTCACCTACCTACACACAGTACACCCCATTCACCTACCTGCACATAGTACACCCCATTCACCTACCTGCACACAGTACACCCCATTCACCTACCTGCACACAGTACACCCCATTCACCTACCTGCACACAGTACACCCCATTCACCTACCTACACACAGTACACCCCATTCCCCTACCTACACACAGTACACCCCATTCCCCTACCTACACACAGTACACCCCATTCACCTACCTACACACAGTACACCCCATTCACCTACCTACACACAGTACACCCCATTCCCCTACCTACACACAGTACACCCCATTCCCCTACCTACACACAGTACACCCCATTCCCCTACCTACACACAGTACACCCCATTCCCCTACCTACACACAGTACACCCCATTCACCTACCTACACACAGTACACCCCATTCCCCTACCTACACACAGTACACCCCATTCACCTACCTACACACAGTACACCCCATTCACCTACCTACACACAGTACACCCCATTCACCTACCTACACACTGTACACCCCATTCACCTACCTACACACAGTACACCCCATTCACCTACCTACACACAGTACACCCCATTCACCTACCTACACACAGTACACCCCATTCACCTACCTACACACAGTACACCCCATTCACCTACCTACACACAGTACACCCCATTCACCTACCTACACACAGTATACCCCATTCCCCTACCTACACACAGTGCACCCCATTCACCTACCTACACACAGTACACCCCATTTACCTACCTGCACACAGTACACCCCATTCACCTACCTACACACAGTACATCCCATTCACCTACCTGCACACAGTACATCCCATTCACCTATCTACACACAGTACACCCCATTCACCTACCTACACACAGTACACCCCATTCACCTACCTACACACAGTACACCCCATTCACCTACCTACACACTGTACACCCCATTCACCTACCTACACACAGTACACCCCATTCACCTACCTACACACAGTACACCCCATTCACCTACCTACACACAGTACACCCCATTCACCTACCTACACACAGTACACCCCATTCACCTACCTACACACAGTATACCCCATTCCCCTACCTACACACAGTATACCCCATTCCCCTACCTACACACAGTGCACCCCATTCACCTACCTACACACAGTACACCCCATTCACCTACCTGCACACAGTACACCCCATTCACCTACCTACACACAGTACATCCCATTCACCTACCTGCACACAGTACATCCCATTCACCTATCTACACACAGTACACCCCATTCACCTACCTGCACACAGTACACCCCATTCACCTACCTACACACAGTACACCCCATTCACCTACCTGCACATAGTACACCCCATTCACCTACCTGCACACAGTACACCCCATTCACCTACCTGCACACAGTACACCCCATTCACCTACCTACACACAGTACACCCCATTCCCCTACCTACACACAGTACACCCCATTCACCTACCTACACACAGTACACCCCATTCACCTACCTGCACACAGTACACCCCATTCACCTACCTGCACACAGTACACCCCATTCACCTACCTGCACACAGTACACCCCATTCACCTACCTGCACACAGTACACCCCATTCACCTACCTACACACAGTACACCCCATTCACCTACCTACACACAGTACACCCCATTCCCCTACCTACACACAGTACACCCCATTCACCTACCTACACACAGTACACCCCATTCACCTACCTACACACAGTACACCCCATTCCCCTACCTACACACAGTACACCCCATTCCCCTACCTACACACAGTACACCCCATTCCCCTACCTACACACAGTACACCCCATTCACCTACCTACACACAGTACACCCCATTCACCTACCTACACACAGTACACCCCATTCACCTACCTACACACTGTACACCCCATTCACCTACCTACACACAGTACACCCCATTCACCTACCTACACACAGTACACCCCATTCACCTACCTACACACAGTACACCCCATTCACCTACCTACACACAGTACACCCCATTCACCTACCTACACACAGTACACCTCATTCATCTACCTACACACAGTACACCCCATTCACCTACCTACACACAGTACACCCCATTCACCTACCTACACACAGTACACCCCATTCACCTACCTACACACAGTACACCACATTTACCTACCTACACACAGTACACCCCATTCACCTACCTACACACAGTACACCCCATTCACCTACCTACACACAGTACACCCCATTCACCTACCTACACACAGTACATTCCATTCACCTACCTACACACAGTACATCCCATTCACCTACCTACACACAGTACATTCCATTCACCTACCTACACACAGTACACCACATTCACCTACCTACACACAGTACACCCCATTCACCTACCTACACACAGTACACCCCATTCACCTACCTACACACAGTACACCCCATTCACCTACCTACACACAGTACATTCCATTCACCTATCTACACACAGTACACCCCATTCACCTACCTACACACAGTACACCCCATTCACCTACCTACACACAGTACACCCCATTCACCTACCTACACACAGTACATTCCATTCACCTATCTACACACAGTACATCCCATTCACCTACCTACACACAGTACACCCCATTCACCTACCTACACACAGTACACCCCATTCACCTACCTACACACAGTACATTCCATTCACCTATCTACACACAGTACACCCCATTCACCTACCTACACACAGTACACCCCATTCACCTACCTACACACAGTACACCCCATTCACCTACCTACACACAGTACACCCCATTCACCTACCTACACACAGTACATTCCATTCACCTATCTACACACAGTACACCCCATTCACCTACCTACACACAGTACACCCCATTCACCTACCTACACACAGTACATCCCATTCACCTACCTACACACAGTACACCCCATTCCCCTACCTACACACAGTACACCCCATTCACCTACCTACACACAGTACACCCCATTCACCTACCTGCACACAGTACACCCCATTCACCTACCTGCACACAGTACACCCCATTCACCTACCTACACACAGTACATCCCATTCACCTACCTACACACTGTACACCCCATTCACCTACCTACACACAGTACACCCCATTCCCCTACCTACACACTGTACACCCTATTCACCTACCTACACACAGTACACCACATTTACCTACCTACACACAGTACACCCCATTCCCCTACCTACACACTGTACACCCTATTCACCTACCTACACACAGTACACCACATTTACCTACCTACACACAGTACACCCCATTCACCTACCTACACACAGTACACCCCATTCCCCTACCTACACACTGTACACCCCATTCACCTACCTACACACAGTACACCCCATTCCCCTACCTACACACTGTACACCCCATTCACCTACCTACACACAGTACACCCCATTCACCTACCTACACACAGTACGGGAGCAAAATCTTTATTCTTTTAAAAAATAAATAAATAAATAAATAAACAGATCTAAAGCCAATCACTAAAATCTCTGCAATCTTTATCATACAACTATAAAAGTTGCTTTCAATCTTTCCAGATCTGCAGATTAAAATGATAGCTGGTGATCCTGCCATGAAGGTTTGTTGGGACACTTCCTGTTCTTGGGTGAGCCCCGGTTCACACTGATGCAACTTGCAACACATACAGTATCTCACAAAAGTAAGTACACCCCTAACATTGTTGTAAATATTTTATTCTATCTTTTCCTGTGACAACACTGAAGAAATGACACTTTGCTACAATGTAAAGTAGTGAGTGTACAGCTTGTATAACAGTGTAAATTTGCTGTCCCCTCAAAATTTTACAAATAAATCTGTGAAAAGTGTGGCTGCATTTGTATTCACCCTCCGGAGTCAATACTTTGTAGAGCCGCCTTTCCCTTCCATTACAGCTGCAAGTCTTTTTGGGGATGTCTCTACCAGCTTTGCACATCTAGAGAGGACATTTTTGTCAATTCTTCTATGTAAAATATCTCAAGCTCTGTCAGATTGGATGGACAGCATCTGTGAACAGCAATTTTCAAGTCTTGCCACAGATTCTCAATAGGATTTAGGTCTGGACTGTGACTGGGCCATTCTAACACATGAATATGCTTTGATGTAAACCATTCCATTGTAGCTCTGGCTGGATGTTTCGGGTCGTTGTCCTGCTGGAAGGTGAACCTGCGCCCAGTCTCAAGTTTTTTGCAGACTCTAAAGCCCCGTACCCACGTACCGATTATCGGCCGCAAATATTCGGCCGCCGAACGATCGGCCGATTGTCGGCTTGTTAGTATGATGCTTCCGACAGCGCATTTTCGGCCGAACAGAATCTGTCCTGCAGGCATTAAAATTTTTGTACGCCGACAACAGAACGGCCGACAGTCAGTACAGATTTCGGCCGACAATCAGCAGATTTGCAAGACTGGGCATGCTCAGAGAAGAAAAAAGACACGGAAAGTTAACCATCACATGACATCACTTCTGCAGTCGGCTGTTGTTGGCCGACAAAATTCGTGTGCAGTCTTTTGCACTTTTCAGCGGACAGGACAGCCCTGGACAAAAGACGGCCGATCGTTCGGCCGACGATCGGTACGTGTGTACGGGGCTTTACAGGTTTTCTTCTAAGATTGCCCTGTATTTGGCTCCACCCATCTCCCATCAGCTATGACCAGCTTCCTTATCCCCACAACCTGATGTTGCCACCACCATGTTTCACAGTGGGGATGGTGTGTTCAGGATGATGTGCAGTGTTAGTTTTCTGACACACATAGCGTTTTGCTTTTAGGCCAAAAAGTTGGGGGGCGGGGGGATCCCCGCTGAGCAGGCAGATCCGCTTGAAGGAATCCACCCCATCCACCCCACATTATAGATCAACCCAGCAGACCAGGTAACCCGGGGGAATGAGTTCCTCTTGAGGAGTATTTTTAGATTTTATATACTCCTGATCAGAATTTTTTCCATGATCCATCATTAACCTGTTGCCGAATGCCACACATACATATGACAGACTTTTTATATAAATTTAAAAAAAAACAAGATTTTACAATCACTTCAAAGTAACGCAGTGCCGTAACACATAAAAAGGGCCTGGTCATGAAGGGGGGTAAACCCTCCAGAGCTGAAGCAGTAAAGTATATGTTAACCCAACATTTCATATTCCTGATATGTGACTGCTGTACCATGTACCTGTATTATAAATTCTCCTGTTCTGCTTTCATTTTATGAAATCCCTGGTGCTCCTGCCAGTCCCTCCGCTTTCCTCTTAAAAACTGTAAGGCTCCTGAGGACGAGCGTTGGCTGGAAACACGTTCTTTTTTTTTCCAATAACATTTTTTATTTTATTCAAAGTAAGTAAGTAACATACAGCGATGATTAACATACATTGAATTTGATGCTAGCAGCTTCTTATTAGTAATCTGCGCCTGATCTTATTTTTTTACCTGTTAAAAACTGACTACGCTAGGCTTGAGAGCACAGCACGGTCAGTTTTTACCCTTTAATTGGTTGGAACAGTTTACTTACAGTGGGTTATGTTTGTGTATGTAATATACAGTATATACACTTAAAGCGTAACTCCACTTTTGTTGAGAAAAAAACCTTCCCCTCTGGGTGATCTCTGCACATTGCAGGGATTGTAACAAACTTTGTTGCAGGTTTCTACATTTTGTAATTCTAAGAGCCGGTTCACATACAGGCGACCCGACTTGCCGGGGCGACCTGTGAAGTCGCGGTGCACAGCGCACACCGCGACCTCGGAGCGACATGCACGGACTTTATATCACTGAAGTCAATGCAGGTCGCCCCAAAGTAGTACAGGACCCTTTTTCTAAGTCGGAGCGACTTGTGTCGCTCCTATTAGAACGGGTCCTGTGCTAATCAATGGCAGGCGACCCACGGCGACTTGTCAGGCGACCAAGTCGCCTGACAAGTCGCCCCAGTGTGAACCGGCTCTGAAGAAATCATTGTTTGTTTCTCTGTGCTGAGTTTGTCTAATGGGAATGGTCTCATAATTATCTTTCAGCTGTGGCAGCTGCAGGGCTCTAATGAGGAAAGCTGCTGGGTCTGCATCCCTTTAGACGTGTTCCTATTGGGAGGATCTTACCAAAAAGGACATTTGTGTTGCAGGGGATGCCTGATATCTGACTTGTATCTTAGTGCAGACTTCTTGTAAAATTAGTGAGCCAATCACACAAGCAGGAAATGATGTTTCTGGGGGTGTGGTCAGTATTCATTCTGGGTACAGAACAGCTCCAGGCGGCCATATTGTATTGCATTTTCAGAAAATTACAACAGCTGCAGATTGAAAATTAAAGGTCATTTTTAATAAAATTCAATTACAATATGACTTGTGTCGCAATTGTATACATTATATTGTTTTTTCTTTACTTGCTATTATTTTCCCCACGAAAGTGGAGTTACCCTTTAACTGCAAGACGTAGCTTTCCTTGGGTATGCAAACATTAAATATATTTGAATATTTCCTAATGGGAGATACTTTATATATTCTACTGGTTATGGGCAGGTTTGCGGTAATACCAGGAATTTAGGCGTTGAGGATGGAAATATTGGGATTTCGGAGTTCTGTGGCACTGAAGGGTGAAGCGGTTGCAGATACATCATTAGGGTCCCCTGGTAATTGGCAGCACTCAGGGATATATATATATATATATATATATAAGTGGCAGTCAGGAGCCGCAGGTCAGGCAGCTGACACTCTGCAGAATCCCGGCCATGCGGGGAGGAATTATCAGGCTTTTTATCGGCACTCATTAGATTAGTGTCAGGACAGCGGCACAGAGATGGAATACGGTGAAGCTGGCTGACGACTGCCAGGAAAAGCTGACGCTGCGATTCACACGTTGTCAGGAGCCACTGCTGACACCCGGCACAGGTGATGGGGGGGGGGGGGGGGGCGCTCAGCTGTCTTCTGTCACCTTCTGCAGGTGTCATCCACCATTAACCTTTTACGGTGTGGAGCTGACACACAACTCCATCCTGGTGTCATGGTGTCACCTAGGAGGCCGACCAGATCATCACAAGGAGCTCACACACCGATAAGGTCACATACCCGGCCATTGTCCACCGGGAAAGCGGGTGCAACAGGGAGCTTGTAAGGAAAGGAGCTTGTGAGGCTGGAAGGCTGGAAGGCTGGAAGGCTGCATTCACACCTGAGCGTCGCATTTATGAGCATTTTCTTCGGGCATTTGTATATGCATTTTTGAGCGTTTGTGTATGGAGTTTTTGGGCTTTGGTATTTTTAATTAGCCAGTTGACAAAAATATCATCTATTTCATCATTTGCTCCTATGTTTTTCAGCTTATTCATCCACCTTTAGAGCCGGTTCACACTGGGGCGACTTGTCAGATGACCTGGTCGCCTGACAAGTCGCCGTGGGTCGCCTGCCATAGATTAGAACAGGACCCGTTCTAATAGGAGCGACACAAGTCGCTCCGACTTAGAAAAAGGGTCCTGTACTACTTTGGGGCGACCTGGAGCGACCTGCATTGACTTCAATGATATGAGGTCCCTGCATGCCGCTCCGAGGTCGCGGTGCGAGCTGCGCACCGCGACTTCACAGGTCGCCCCGGCAAGTCGGGTCGCGCTTATGTGAACCGGCTCTTTATTATTTATTTATTTATTTGTTACTTTTTTTTTTTTGCAAGTGGTTAACCACTTCTGGACCGGAAGGTTTTCCCCCTAATGACCAGGCCATATTTTGCGATTCGGCACTGCGTTAATTTAACGGACAATTTGCGCAGACGAACAACGCTGTACCCAAACTAAATTTACGTCCTTTTTTTTCCCACAAATAGAGCTTTCATTTGGTGGTATTTGATCACCTCTGCGGTTTTAATTTTTTGTGCTATGAACAAAAAAAGAGCGACAATTCTGATAAAAAAAACTATATTTTTCACATTCTGCTATATGACATTCCCCAAAAAAAAAAAAAAAATGTAAAAATCACAATTTTTTAACATTTTAGGCCAATTTGTTTTCTGCCACATATTTTTGGTAAAAAAAAAAAAATGGCAATAAGCATATTTTGATTGGTTTGCGCAAAAGTTATTGCGTTACTTTAATGGACAATTGCGCGGTCGTGCGACGCTATACCTAAATAAAATTGATGTATTTTTTTCCCCACAAACAGAGCTTTCATTTGGTGGTATTTGATCACCTGTGCGATTTTGATTTTTTGCGCTATAAACAAAAAAGAGCGACAATTCTGATAAAAAAAACTATATTTTTCACATTCTGCTATATGACATTCCCAAAAAAAAAAAACCATTTAAAAATCACAATTTTTTAACATTTTAGGCCAATTTGTTTTCTGCTACATATTCTTGGTAAAAAAAAAAATCGCAATAAGCATATTTGGATTGGTTTACGCAAAAGTTATCGCGTCTACTAACTACGGGAAAGATTTATGTCAGTTTTATTTATTTATGTTTTTACTAGTAATGGCGGCGATCTGCGATTTTTAGCGGGACTGCGACATTGCGGCGGACAGATCGGACCCCTGACTGACATTTTTTACACTTTTGGGGGAACCAGTGACACTACTACAGTAATCAGTGCTAAAAATATGCACTGTCACTGTACTAATGACACTGGCAGGGAAGGGGTTAACACAGTGGTTGATAGAGGGGTTAAATGTAAGCCTAGGGGTGTTTCTAACTGTATACAAGGCTGCTGTTAGAAATCGCGGGGCCCCGTACAGACTACCTGGCAGGGCCCCCCCCAAGAAAATATTAAAGATATATTTAGCTAAAATTACAACAAAATCACTATTAGCAGACACAAATATAACATAACTCGCATAATTCCTGCTAAATCTAAAAAAAAAATGTTAAATAAAAAAGAAGATGAGATGAGAAAAATATCCAGGCTGGGCAGTTGGAGCTCAGTGATCAGAGAGGCAGAGAGAGAGAAACAAAGTTACAATTTACAAATAAACTCCTGAGCAGAGATAAGTGCTGGGAGGGGGGCCCACACAAGGGAGGGGGATTAGTGAGGGACAACTGTCTCTTTCTCAACAGATAAAAGCTGATAGCAGGGAGAGGGACAGATCAGATTCAGGTGCTGGAGGAAGATTTCTGTATTTGTTGTCCATCACTAATCCCCCTCTCTGTGTGGGCCCCCCTGTGTGCTCGGGCCCCCTACAAGAGGGCAGGTGGTCCCCCCCTATCAGCGGCCCTGACTGTATAGGTACAGCTACGTACTCTGCGGCGGGCGGTCCTTAAGTGGTTCATTAACTCAATTTGTTTTCGGAATTTGTTTATTTTCATTTTTGAATTACATTTAAAATGTTCGAATTCAGCCAATCTGAATCGAATTTAACCAAATTCAGGAAATTCAAATCAGTGTTCGAATTAGAATTTTTTTGGATTCGAATGCGGCTGCCAAATTTTTTCACCTCTAAGAATTACTATATGTTTACATTTCATATTCGTTTCCAAATCCGAATCGAATTCCAATAAAATTTGAATCGAGTTATTGTGGATGAATTTCGTTTCGTTATTTTCGGAGAATTCGTTTCCATTCGTTACTATTATTCCGAATTTCCGAATAACAAAAAACGAGTCCAAATTTCGATTTTGAACGAAAGGGATCACACATGTCTATTCCTGACACTGCTCTATAACAAAGTATCAGCTGCGGATTGTGAACGTATCAAACCTGTCATGTTTTGTAGATGAATTATCGCAGTTCTGTACGGAGTCATTGAGTTAGATTCGGAAAGTGAGCCTAGCATCAGATCTGTGTTTAAGTCCATGCATGCGCAGTAATGTGTCAGTGTAACACCTCCAGATTTACGCTATATGACCAAAAGTATTGGGACGCCTCCCTTTCCCAAAGGAAAGCTCTATTTGTGGGAAAAAAAGGACATCAATTTTATTTGGGTAAAGCGTCGCACAACCGCGCAATTGTCAGTTAAAGTAACACAGTGCCGAATTGCAAAAAATGGCCTGGTGATTAAGGGGGAAAATCCTTCCGGTCCAGAAGTGGTTAACAAAGTGAGAAACGAAACAAATGCTTTCACTTTGCACGTCTAGTGAGGAACCCATCATAATATAGATACGACGGCTCTGTGAAAAGGTGCCAGAGGTAAAAAAAATTATTTTACTACTTCAGCACGATTTTAAAGCTGCAGATCAGAGTGGTTTGGATCTGCGGTTTCATTGCAGCTTGCGACTTCATTTACCAGCAGTCAATGCAAATCGCAATGAAATTGCAGAAAAGTAGTGCAAAGTCATTACGACTTGAGTTGCACCGATTTGAACAATTCCATTGCCGAAAATATAAATCGCATGACAAATCGCACTGGTGTGGTCTGCTTTTCCCACCCAGGGGAAAATGACGGTGTTTCTCCCCATTCCCTGTGCATGCGCTGATGTCCCTCAGGGTATCAGGTCCTGAGCCAGAACTGCACATGTGCGAGTTTCCCCCGACCATGCGGTCTTTGCACATGCACAGATGTGGACCTGAAGGCTGGGCAGAACCTTTTGACACATCTGCACCATAATGTTGGCACCTGAGTTGGGGGTGGGGGGGGGGGGCACCTGAGAGACGGACTGAAGGTCCATTTTAACAGACCAAGAAAGGAGCAAATACGAGAAGATCATTGTCAGAGTCTGCAAACACTTTAAACATTTGCCAGAATGGGTAGAAGCGGTATTTCTGAACACAATTAAAGTTCATAAAATCAATAATCGCCTTTAAAATCCTCGCAAAGCATTTTATATACAAGTAATGTGTACGGCACAACATTAAACTCCTCCCACCGCAATCAGCACTTTACCTTAAATATCTTCCATGTGTGTTTATGGAAGTGATCAGGACTAACTTCCACCGGGCCACAAGGGTGAAGCTTCAACATCGCTGATACAATACTCAGCAGTAATGGTCTCCAAGGCAAGATTCACACCATATGGGTGCAACTGAGCGAGCGCACGTTTACACTCGTTCCCATGAGTCGCATGTAGGGCAGCCTATGCATTTTAATGGGCTGCCCAACACACGAGAAACATTGAAAAGAAGCCTATGACCCTGGTGCTGCAGGACCATGTGGTTTGGTGTGCCTGAAAATGGCCCAGCATCTTTGCCCCTCCCCTCACCTCTCTATAACATTTTATGTAGCTTCCAGGGGATAAGCGATGATACATTAGAGCAAATGTGTCAAACACAAGGCTCTTAGGCTGAATCTGGCCTGCCAGGCTATTTCATGTGGCCCTCACACCTCTCCTGCAGCAGCGGCACCCTCCTCGCCTCCGCTACCACTTTGACCATAGAACTCATCACTGGAGATATCACTGCTCCTCTGCCTAGGTTCCAAAGGTCAGGTAGGGCAGCAGGGTGGGTCAGTAAAGGATGGAAGGGGTGGCGTGGGCACTCAGCTTGGTTGAATGCACCCTGGCTGTCAGCACTCCCCAACATATAAATAAGCTGCACCCGGGGCGCCTTCCCTTCCTGCCCCCCCCAAAGTCCTATCATACCTGCGGTCAGAGTCTATAAATGCCATATAGCATCTTCCCTACCTCTGGTATAGAGTGTCACTTGAGTCTGCTGACATCACATCCAAGATGGTGGTGCACAGCAAAAACATTTGGCCTTTATGTCCACACAAGGGAGGCTTTTACAGGTAAATAATATGCATAAAACTCGTACATGCACATGGGAAGATTTTTGTTAAAATAATTGGTCTGCCAACAGCTTCTCCAGTGGCGGAGCTAGACTTTTAAAACAGGGGTGGCAAAGGGGTGGCAAGGTATTATTTTGGAGGGTCAATATACAAAGTGTTCAATTACACTAAAAATATGTTTCCTGTGTGTGCTGCCGCGTTATGTTTTGTTTTGGAGCCGTTTGGAGCACGAAGGAGCTGCATGTCAGCCTAACCAATGAAAAGTGTAGCAGCAACACGTCCCCCATATAGACCTCCCCCCGTACAGTAGGCCAGGGTAAGGTGAGGTCCCGTCCCCCATATAGATCCCCCTTACAGCATGCCAGGGTGAGGTGAGGTCCCCCATATAGATCCCCCTTACAGCATGCCAGGGTGAGGTGAGGTCCCGTCCCCCATATAGATCACCCTTACAGCAGGCCAGAGTGAGGTGAGGTCCGGGGACCTCACCTCACCCTGGCCTACTGTACGGGGGGAGATCTATATGGGGGACAGGACCTCACCTCACCCTGGTCTACTGTAAGGGGGGGATCTATATGGGGGACCTCACCTCACCCTGGCCTGCTGTAAGGGGGGAGATCTATACGGGGGACGGAACCTCACCTCACCTCACCCTGGCCTGCTGTAAGGGGGGATCTTAATGGGGGACCTCACCTCACCCTGGCCTGCTGTAAGGGGGATCTATATGGGACCTCACCTCACCCTGGCCTGCTGTAAGGGGGGATCTATATGGGGGTCCTCACCTCACCCTGGCCTGCTGTAAGGGGTGATCTATGTGGGGGACCTCACCTCACCCTGGCCTGCTGTAAGGGGGATCTATATGGGGGACCTGGTTCCCCATAAGATAGATCCCCTTTCCTTTACAGACTTCTCACTACTCAGTCACTAGTACAGTCAGACAGTACTACAGTAGTAGTCTCTTACCTACCTTTTGTAGTGACCAGCATGCCCCCCATCAATGTAGTGACCAGCATGCCCCCATCAATGTAGTGACCAGCATGCCGCCCCATCAATGTAGTGACCAGCATGCCCCCCATCAATGTAGTGACCAGCATGCCCCCCTTATCAATGGAGTGACCAGCGTACCCCCCCTTTAATGTAGTGACCAGCATGCCCCCCATCAGTGTAGTGACCAGCGTACCCCCCCATCAATGTAGTGACCAGCATGCCCCCCCATATATGAAGTGACCAGCGTACCCCCCCATCAAGGTAGTGACCAGCATGCCGTGTCCCCATTAATGCAGAGAGACTTACCTAAGGTAGAAGAACACAGCCTGACATCCATCCCACATGTTCAGTCTGCCCCGCAGCTAGTTCTCTTGACCAATCACGTCGTGAGTAGCGGCACAGCAAACCAATCAGGTGTGCAGGCACACGTGATTGGTTAGCTGTGCAGCTGCTCTCGGCGCGGCTGCTCACTGCTCAGTCAGGAGAACTAGCTGCAGGCAGGCAGACGGAACATGTGAGACAGATGTCGGGCTCTGTTCTGCTACAACCACGGAGTATCGTACGTTCGGCGATGTGACTATCACCCACGCTCTATAGTTCAGCCCTACCTATGAGTGTAATGTTTTCAGCAGGGTGGCAACAGGGGTGGCAAGGACTTCGTCTGGGGTGGCAATTGCCACCCCAGCTAGCCCTCTGGCTCCGCCTCTGAGCTTCTCTCTAACAAAAAACATATAGCTGATGGTCTCACAACTTTAAGTGCTGATGCTAGACCCACTTTAGTGAACTGCCTCCGCAGCTGTCCATGTGCCTGACTCCTCCGCCTCCCCAGGTGTTCTCGTGTACACCTCTTCCGCCTCCTCAGGTGTTCTTGTACCTGCCTCCTCCGCCTCCCCAGCTGTACTCTTGCCCGCCTCCTCCACCTCCCCAGTTGTCCTCGTGTCCACCTCCTCCGCCTCCCCAGATGTCCTCATGCCCACCTCCTCTGCCTCTCCAGCTGTCCGGTGCCCGCCTCCTCCCCAGCTGTCCTTGTGCCCGCCTCCTCTGCCTCCCCAGCTGTCCTCATGCCCACCTCCTCTGCCTGCCCAGCTGTCCTCATGCCCGTCTCCTCCACCTCCCCAGCTGTCCTCATGGCTGCCTCCTCCGCCTCCCCAGCTGTCCTCGTGCCCTCCTCCTCCGCCTCCTCAGCTGTCCTCGTGCCCACCTCCTCTGCCTCTCCAGCTGTCTGGTGCCCGCCTCCTCTGCCTCCCCAGCTGTCCTCGTGCCCGCCTCCTCTGCCTCCCCAGCTGTCCTCGTGCCCGCCTCCCCAGCTGTCCTCGTGCCCATCTCCTCCGTCTCCCCAGTTGTCCTCGTGCCACCCCCCCTCCCCAGCTGTCCCGTGCCCGCCTCCTCCCCATCTGTCCTCGTGCCTGCTTCCTCCCCCTCTCCAGCTGCCCTTGTGCCCACCTTCTCCCTAGCTGTCCTTATGCCCGCCTCCTCCGCCTATCCAGCTGTCCGGTGCCTGCCTCCTCCCCAGCTGTCCTCGTGCCCACCTCCTCCGCCTTCCAAGCTGTCCTCATGCCCACCTCCTCCGCTTCCCTAGCTGTCCTCGTGCCCACCTCCCTAACTGTCCTCATGCCCGCCTCCTCTGTCTCCCTAGCTGTCCTCATTTCTGCCTCCCCAGCTGTCCTCGTGCCCACCTCCTCTGCCTCCCCAGCTGTCACCCTCCTCACAGACTGAGCTGCTGCTGACCTCCTCTGCAACAGCTGTGACAGATGTCCTCCATGACTGCTGCTTTTTCTAGAGAGTCAGTCAGTGCCCCAGCCCTGTGTAGGGTAGCATTTTCAGCCCCTCGTGTTCCCCTGACAAGGCTAGTAGAGAAGTCAGTGGCCATGGCTGCGCCCCTATGCAGCAGTGCACCCTGGGTGGCTGCCTAGTTTGCCTAGCGGGAGTGCTGGCCCTGATAATCCCTGTCAGATTTTTTTCTGCCATCTCTGTCAAATTCTTCCTTTCCCATAGCCAATCAGGAAGTGAGAGGAAATCTCTGCAAATTAAAGGAATTCCTTGGGGACCCCCAGGTCACCAGTGTCCCCATTGGAAGATTTCCCCTCTATTACTTTTCTGGGGATAACTCAAAATTTGGGGTTTTCTTTTACTTTCACTTTCAATGATAATGGCAAACAGGACAAATAGAGAAGGTGAATCTCCCTAATGGGGGCACCGACAGCTGTAAAAACTGACAGGGGTTCTAATCCCTGTCCACTCTGTCCAAAACTTAAAAAAAAAAAAAAAAAAGTTTTGCCTTTAGTTACACTTTAATAAAAATGTTATTTGCTGATCGCTCCTCATTCAACACGTCCGAAAGTTTGCACACCCGGTTGCAAAAGCACCACCAGATGTGACAGGAGCTCCAAAAACAGCTCCAAAAATAGCCTCCATTAGCCGGCCATGTTGTGATTAAGGCTTTCGTCGTCCTGCATGCCTTGTAACCCCCGAGAGGATTCCCAAACACTGGCGCTGCCCTTGTCTTGTCCCGTTCTCCTGTGACCGCCACGGGACGGCCTACCGAATCCGATCTCTGTGCTAAAAGAGTTCATCATCGCCCTGATCCCAATACTGCGCTCCGCACTTGTGTTTTCAAAGCACTTGAAGTGGGATTAGGAGGTGCTGACAGGTCGGGATATAGACAGCTCCATCCACAGACAACCAGCAGTAAATGTGTGTCACAGCCAAGCAATGATTGTACAAAGCATTACAAGGGAGCTCTCTTGTCATCATGATTCCAAAGCATACACTGCACCCTTCAATGAAGAATTCATTCACAGCTGCTACCTTAAAAAACAAAACTGTATGTAATAAGAACTTTAAAACTTGTGTGGTAGGATGCACATAGCACCTGCACCCCTCCCCAGGAGCGGGAAAATGCATGGCCCAATATTATTACCATTATGAAACTCGTCCTGAGAAATACCAAGCAGCCATCACTAAAGTCTATGAAGACAAGAAGTGGCTGAAAATGGGCTGCAGAAGATCAACAGCACTGAGATGTGGACACTGGGCATACTATAAACACCCAAAAGCCATCAAAGTACACAGGGCATACATAGTATGGACTGTCCTTCTGTCCTGCTGCTGTCATCCCCCGTCAGCTGCCAGCAACTACTGCCCGTCATAATGACAGCCAGGAGGTGCTTTATATATATAGTAGCTGTAGAAGCTGCTGCTGTCAAAAAATGGACCATCTGATACTCTGTTTATAAACAGATAGAGAGAAACAAAGTAACATTGTTTATAGACATTGTTCAAACAGGAGACAGAGAGAGAGAGAGAGAGAGAGATGAAATGACATTGTTAATAAACATTCTTCAGACTGTAGATAAAGAGATACAAAGTTACATTGTTTATAAACACTGTACAGATTGGAGATAGAGAGATACAAAATAACATTGTATGTAAATATTGATCGGACAGGAGAGAGAGAGAGATACAAAGTAACGTTGTATATAAACATTGTTCAGATAAGAGAGATTACAAGGCAGAATTGTTTATAAATATTGTATAGACAGGAGATAGATACAAAGTACCATTGTTTATAAAGGTCCATTCACACTAGCGTGACTTGTCAGGCGACTTGGTCGCCTGACAAGTCGCGGTGGGTCGCTCACCATTGAGTAGTACAGGACCCGTTCTAATAGGAGCGACACAGGTCGCTCCGACTTAGAAAAAGGGTCCTGTACTACTTTGGGGCGACCTGGAGGCGACTTGCATTGACTTCACAGATCACCCCACCAAGTCGTGTCGCCGCAGTCTGAACGGGGTCTAAACCTTATTCAGACAAGAGATAGATACAAAGTAGCATTGTTTATAAACCTTATTCAGACAAGAGATAGATACAAAGTAGCATTGTTTATAAACATTGTTCAGGCCTGAGATAGGAAGATACAAAGTAACATTGTTTATAAACATTTTTCAGACCTGAGATAGGAAGATACAAAGTACCATTGTTTATAAACATAGTTTAGGCTCCGTTCACATGTGAGCGTATGGATCGCGGGCAGAACCGCCGCAGTTCCGCCCGCGATCCGGAGATTTATTGCAAATCGCGGGACGCCTAGCGTTGCCCGTTGATTTGCAATAGCCCCCCAAACGCCGAGTGATGTTGCCGCGATTTCCGCCTGCCGAATCGCGGCAACATCGCGCAAACAAAATCGCGGGACGCAATACGCTCCAAAGAAGTACAAGAGCTTCTTTGGATTCGGCAGGCGGAAATCGCGGCAACATCGCTCGGCGTTTGGGGGGCTATTGCAAATCAACGGGCAACGCTAGGCGTCCCGCGATTTGCAATAATCTCCGGATCGCGGGCGGAACCGCGGCGGTTCTGCCCGCGATCCAAACGCTGACATGTGAATGCAGCCTAAGACCTGAGATAGGAAGATACAAAGTACCATTGTTTATAAACAATGTATAGGCAGGAGATAGAGAGATAAACAATTCACAGTAATATTGTTTATAAATATTATTCAGACAGGAGATAGAGAGATACAGGCTCCATTCACATTAGGTCGCCCTTACTTAGGGGGCGACCTGTGAAGTCGCGTGCAGCGCGACTTCGGCGCGACTTGCACGGACTTCATAAAATTAATGTCTATGCAAGTCGCCTCCAGGTCGCCCCGAAGTAGTACAGAACCCCTTTTTTTTTTCTAAGTTGGAGCGACTTGTGTCGCTCCTATTAGAACGGCTCCTGTACTACACAATGGGAGCGTGAGGACTGCGACTTGTCAGGCTGGCAAGTCGCGGTCCAAGTCAGACCAGTGTGAATGCGGACACAAAGTAACATTGTTTATAAACATTGATCAGACAGGAGATAGATACAAAGTAACATTGCTTATAAACATTGTTCAGACCTGAGATAGGAAGATATAAAGTAACATTGTTTATAAATATTATTCAGACAGGAGATAGAGAGATACAAAGTAACATTGTTTATAAACATTGTATATGTTATATAAATGTAATATAAATTGTTGTATCAACTGGTAAAATCCCACATTTACACACACATGAGTAAATGTGTGATGTGTATGATGAATAGACGTGTGAAAAAATGATTCATGCAACAGAAGCCACACAAAAATCCCAGTTCCCGAGAATGATCTTTCTGGGGGTGTCAGCATTTTCTGAAGAATATTCCTATAAGTCATATCATTTTTTTTTTTCAGACAAATGATCAACTTTTAACCACTTCTGGACCGTCCTTTTTCTGACACTTGTTTACAAGTTAAAATCAGTGGGTTTTTTTTGCTAGAAAATTACTTAGAACCCCCAAACATTATATATATTTTTTTTAGCAGAGACCCTAGAGAATAAAATGGAGATCGTTGCAGTATTTTTTAATCACACCAGATTTGCGCAGCGGTCTTCCAAACGCAATTTTTTGGGAAAAAATCCCCTTTTTTGAATTAAAAAATAAGAAACCATTTTTTTCTATAATGTGAAAGATAATGTTACTCTGAGTAAATAAGATACCCAACATGTCATGCTTCAAAATTGCGCACGCTCTTGGAATGGCGACAAATATTGGTACCTAAAAATTCCCATAGGCGACATTTTAAAAAATTTCTACAGGTTACCAGTTTAGAGTTACAGAGGAGGTCTAGGGCTAGAATTATTGCTCTCGCTCTAATGATCGCGGCGGTACCTCACATGGACTGAGATGCTAAGTTAGAGATGGCACAATCATGTAATTCCTGGTGCCTGTGGCTGTGTTCACAAGTGTTTGACACTAAGTTGCAGTCAGATCACTTGGGGGGGGGGGGGGGGGGCTGAGGAAATCAGTGTTAATTTTGACATTAAATTTCGATTTAGTTTCAGTTATAGTCTTTTGACTAAAATCCCATTTTAGTTTTAGTCGTATTTTTTATTTTTTTTGTCTTTAAACTTTTATTGAAAATGTTTTTCAATACAAAAATATAACATATATGTAAACATTTACAAATTGTGAATGAACATTTGAAATCGTACAATAGTCATTTTAAATTTAGTTTTAGTCGTATTTTTAATCTTCTGAATTGTTTTAGTTTTTAGTTGTGTTTTAGTCGACTAAAATCTCCAGTACATTTTAGTCGTCTAAAATTTTAGGGGTTTAATTTAAACTGTAATGCATTATTTAAGCATTTTCTTTAAAACTCATTACATACTCCTGGAATAAAAACCTAATAACATGTTATTATTTCTGGTATTAAGGCTACGTTCACATGTGGGCGCAGCGGATCACGGGCAGAATCACCATGATTTTCACTTTTCGCGGGTGGGTTCGGGAACGTAACCCCCGCGATGGAGGGGGGTTTACTGTATATTTGTTTATGAAACTTGGTTTTATTTATAAAGACGTTATATATCACAACGGCTAAATCTGTGTGTGTAGTGCGTTTTCAACCCTTAGTGCCGGTTCACATTAGGTCGCTCCGACTTCGGCACGACTTGCACGGACTTCATAAAATGAATGTCTATGCAAGTTGCCTCCAGGTCGCCCCCAAGTAGTACAGGACCCTTTTTCTAAGTCGGAGTAACTTGTGTCGCTCCTATTAGAATGGCTTCTGTACTATTCAATGGGAGTGTGCGGACAGCGACTTGTCAGGCTGACAAGTCGCGGTCCAAGTCGGATCAATGTGAATGCGGTCTTAGGCTACGTTCACATGTGGGTGCAGCGGATCACGGGCAGAATCACCGCGATTCTGCTCGCGATCCGGAAAACATTGCAAATCGCAGGACGCCTGTGCGTTGCCCGTGATTTGCAATGGCACCCCAAACGCTGCGCGATGTTGCCGTGATTTCCGCCTGCCGAATCGCGGTAACATCGCGCAAACAGAATCGCAGGATGCAAGACTCCCAAAAAAGGTACAAGAGCTTCTTTTGTGCGTCATGTGTCCCGCGATTCTGTTTGCGCAATGTTACCGCGATTCCGCAGGCGGAAATCACGGCAACATCGCGCAGCGTTTGGGGTGCCATTGCAAATCACGGGCAACGCACAGGCGTCCCACGATTTGTAATGATTTCCGGATCGCGGGCAGAATCGCGGTGATTCTGCCCATGATCCGCTGCGCCCACATCTGAACGTAGCCTAAGGGTTGAACACGCACTACACACATGGATTTAGCCGTTGTGATATATAACGTCTTTATAAATAAAACCAAGTTTCATAAACAAATATACAGTAAACCCCCCCTCCATCGCGGGGGTTACGTTCCGGACCCACCCACGAAAAGTGAAAATCCACGAAATAGAAAGACCCTATTAAAATACACCCTAGGCATGTTTTTATAGCTGTCACTGTACTTTTAAAAGCATTTTAAGGTCTTTAAACGTACTTTTAAAAAAATAGAAACTCATTTAAACACGTAAAAGATACTGAGAGACAGCAAGAGCTATGGAAAACACAAAAATATTTAATTAACAATGATTTAATTAGTAAAATAATATTAATAGGTCTTACAGAAAAAAAAAACGCAATATACCGGGACCGCAAAAACTGAACCGCGATATAACGGGGGTTTACTGTATTACTTTTTGACAAGCAGAAGTACAAGCAGCAGAGAGAATACCTGCAGACAGCAATCAGAAAAGCTGCGGACAGATCGGGGTGACGCGCAGTTCTGGGTGTAAACGCTTCCTTTACAACACATTTTATTTTAAGATGACACTGCGACTGACACAGATCTGCCACTAAACTTGCGTGCATCTGGTAATAAATCATCACAAGCAACTATTATTATAACATCCTGACCAGTGCGTTCTGCCCAACATCGCTTAACCACTTCTGGACCGGAAGGATTTGCCCCCTTAATGACCAGGCCATTTTTTGCGATTCGGCACTGCGTTACTTTAACGGACAATTGCGCGTTTGTGCGACGCTGTACCCAAATAAAATTGATGTCCTTTTTTCCCCCACAAACAGAGCTTTATTTTGGTGGTATTTGATTACCTGTGCGATTTTTATTTTTTGCGCTATAAGCAAAAAAAAAGCGACAATTCTGGAAAAAAAAAAAAAACAATATTTTTCCCTTTCTGCTATATAACATTCCCCCCAAAAAAAATATAAAAATCAAAATGTTTTAACATTTTAGGCCAATTTGTTTTCTGCTACATATTTTTGGTAAAAAAAAAAATTGCAATAAGTGTATTTTGATTGGTTTGCACACGTCTACAAACTACGGGAAAGATTTATGTCATTTTTATTGGTTTTTTTTTTTTTTACTAGTAATGGCGGCGATCTGCGATTTTTAGCGGGACTGCGACATTGCGGCAGACAGATCGGACCCCTAACTGATATTTTTGACACTTGGGGGGACCAGTGACATTACTACAGTAATCAGTGATAACAATATGCACTGTCACTGTACACTGGCAGGGAAGGGGTTAACATTGTGGGTGATCAAGGGGTTAAATGTGAGCCTAGGGGAGTAATTCTAACTGTATGGGGGCGTGGCTTGTGAAATTACCATAGAGACCTGTGATCCTATATAGAAGGATCACAGGCGCTCTGTGATCATTCCAGGGAGAAGAACGGTCAGATGTGTTTACAACAGCTGACCGTTCTTCTCTCTCAGTGGGGAACGATCGCGGGTGTCAGGCGGCAATTGGAGACCCAAAAAACAACAGACAAACACAAGGGCGCACCGGCCTAGTGCATTATCCTTTAAGCAGGTTTATTAAAAGAAATAGATTAAAAATACTCACAAACGAGTTCTTGATAAAAACACATCAAACAAAGTACAGTATAAAATCCTCAGCATCGAGATCGGTATTGAATTGTCCCCCGAAGCTGTATAGGCAATTGGAGCCCCCTGCCCCATGCATCGGAGTCCCCGCTGTCGAGTGGGGGGCGGGAGTGCGCCCCCTAGCTGCCGGCGCGCAACCAACGTAGCCCTACATCGGTTCGCACAGGAGGGCCAGCCAGCCTGCCGCAGTATATATGCGGTGGGCGGTCCGGAACCGGTTAAAGCGCAGCGCCAATTCTGTGACGATCTGTGGAAGGGAGGAGAAACCAATTGCAGCAAGGAGATCTCACTACTGGACTCTCCATGCTGGGTAATTAAAGTGATGTTCCAGTTGGAGGAAAAAAAAAATTAAAAGTCAGCAGCTACAAATACTGTACAAATACTGAAGCTGCTGACTTTTAATATACGCTTTGGATTTTTGGATCGGCTGCCAGGTGCTGCTGCTGCCATTCGTTCTAAGGGAAACCGGCAGTGAAGCATTTCTTTTCTGACATTAATACAGTAATCAGTGCCTAAAAATATGCAATGTTACTGTAATAATGACACTGGCAGGGAAGGGGTAACCCAGGGGCGATCAAAGGGTTAAGTGTGAGCCTAGGGGGTGCTTTCTAACTGTGGGGGGATGGACTTATGGAATCAACACAGGGACCTATGTTCCTATATAGAAGGATCACAGGCGCTCTGTGATCATTGCAGAGAGAACAGCTGTCTGCTGTGTTTACAACAGCTGCCCGTGGCTCTCTCTCCACGGGGAACGATAGCGGGTGCCCGGTGGCAGTGGCGGCGGCTTGCCCTGTGGATTGGCTTCCCTGCTGCCTAATGGGGGCGCGCGCGTATAGGTATGTCGGTTTGCACAGCTGCGCCAGCCTGCCACATTATATCTGCGGTGGGAGGTTGGCAAGTGCTTAAAATCCTAAAAACCCGTCTGGTTCTCGGCCAGAGTTGGCACTTCAGGACGGCTCTGTATGAATCCTGGGGGGAGGGGGGGTGAGATTTCAAAGGTTTCTCTAACCGCCATCACCTCTGATGTAGGTCAGATGAGGAGGATGAATGTAAAGGGGGTCATACATAACCCACTTCCTGCAGACACGGGCCAGAAGAAGGTGCAAAGCTGGCAGCGGTAACGCCATGTGCAGGAAACATCGACCGCATTTAATTTGTGCAAGAAGAGCGCAAATACGAGCGAAGGGAAGGGAAAAGCAAACAGAGATGACATCGAAGGCTACGGCTCAGTCACTTCAATGGTCCAAGCTGGAAAATGGAGATTTCACAATGATGGAAATGTGCAAAGATCAGAAAACCTTTAACCACTTCAGCTCCAGAAGGTTTTACCCTCCTTAATGACCAGGCAATTTTTTGCAATACGGCACTGCGTTGCTTTAACTAACAATTGCGACGCTGTACCCAAATAAACTTGATGTTTTTTTTTTTTCCCCCACAAATAGAGCTTTCTCTTGGTGGGATTTGATCACCTCTGCGATTTTTATTTGGTGCGCTATAAAGAAAAAAAAAACACAATTTTGAAAAAAAAAAACAATACTTTTTACTTTCTGCTTTAAAACATTCCCAAAAAAAATTAAAATTAAAATGTTTTCCTCATTTTAGGCCAACATGTATTCTGCTACATATTTTTGGTAAAAAAAAAAATCCCAATAAGTGTATATTGATTGGTTTGCGCAAAAGTTATCGCATCTACTGACTAGGGGAAAGTTTATGGACTTTTTATTTTTTTTATAGTTTTTACTAGAAAACATCTGCCATTTTTAGCGGGATTGCGGCGGACAGATCTGACACTAAAGCCCCGTACACACGTACCGATTGTCGGCCGAACGATCGGCCGTCTTTTGTCCAGGGCTGTCGTGTCTGTTGAAAACTGCAAAAGACTGCACACGAATTTTGTCGGCCAACAACAGCCGACTGCAGAAGTGATGCCATGTGATGGTTAACTTTCCTTGTCTTTTTTCTTCTCTGAGCATGCCCAGTCTTGCAAATCTGATGTCTGTCGGCCGAAATCTGTACTGACTGGCGAACAATCGGCCGTTCTGGTGTTGGCCAACAAAAATTTTTATGCCTGCATGACAGATTCTGTTCGGCCGAAAATGCGCTGTCGGCTGTCGGAAGCATCATACTAACAAGCCTACAATCGACAATCGGTACGTGTGTACGGGGCTTAAGGAGATGATTTACTAAAACTAGTGAGTGCAAAATCTGGTGCAGCTCTGCATAGAAACCAATCAGCTTTAAATTTTTTTTTTTTTTGTCAAAACTTAATTAACCACTTTTGGACCGGGAGATTTTGCCCTCGCAATGACCAGGCTATTTTTTTGCGATTCGGCACTGCGTTACTTTAACTGACAATTGCGCGGTCGTGTGATGCTGTACCCTAATAAAATCGATGTCCTTTTTTCCCCACAAATAGAGCTTTCTTTTGGTGGTATTTGATCAACTCTGCATTTTCTTTTTTTTGTGCTATAATTTACAAAAAAAGAGCGACAATTCTGAAAAAACAAACAAAAAAAAAAAACGTTCTGCTATATAACATTCCCAATAAAAAAAAATAAAAAAATCTAAATTTTTCATAATTTTAGGCCAATTTGTATTCTGCTACATATTTTTGGTAAAAATCCCAAAAAGAGTATATTGATTGGTTTGCACAAAAGTTATCTTGTCTACAAACTAGGGGAAAGATTTATGTCATTTTTATTTATTTTATTTTTTTTACTAGTAATGGCGGCAATCTGCGATTTTAAGCATAACTGCGGCATTGCAGCGGACAGATCGGACCCCTAACTGACATTTTTGACACTTTTGGGGGGACCAGTGACATTATTACAGTAATCAGTGCTAAAAATATGCACTGTACTAATGACACTGGCAGGGAAAGGGGTTAACACCAGGGGCGATCAAAGGGTAAATTTGTCCCTAGGGGGTGTTTTCTAACTGTGTGGGGGATGGGCTTATGGAATGAACCCAAAGACCTGTGTTCTTAAATAGTAGGAACACAGGATCCCTGTGTTCATTGCTGACAGAACAGTGGTCTGCTGTGTTAACAACAGCAGACCACCCCTTTGGGGGTGGCAAACCCTAAAAACGACGGGAAGATGACAGTGGTGCCCCAAGGCTGCGACCTCCAACAGTGTTCTCCGATCGGTTGCGGGGGAGGGGGTGAGAAGTTGACTTTTGTCTGGTTGAAGGAACACGGAGATTACACGAAAAAAATTGGAAGACAAAAAATCCCTGACGTACAGAGGAGACGACGGCTCGGCATTCCAAATCTAACCGCACAACGCGTTTTATTGGCTTATTGTTGCGTCAAAAAAAAAAAAAAATCTCCACGTGCTTCTCCGCCTCAATCATCGGCACTAAAATAGAAGGAAAACATATTTCTGGCCACACACTTTGACAAGAAAATAATAAATATTCCAATGAGAGCCAAGACACACAGCTGTCACTGCTGATTGCCGAGGTCTGTGCGCCCCAGGAGAGCGCACAGTGGCGTGCTAAAAGTGAGATTATGGGGGGACCCCGGTCTGTATAATCTCTGACCTAAAGTGGGCTTCATATTAAATCTGACCGCTGGCCTGTCCGTAAAGGGAAACTCCAGTCAAAAATGAAATTTTTCCTATTAATAGTGTGTTAAATATCTTTATCTTTGATATTATTCATTTTCTGGCTAGCTGCTTGTGCAGCTTAGAAAGTTTTATCTAAACTAGACAATCAGCTTCTTCCTGTTCTTCACCGACAACGCTATCTCCCTTTATCTGAATTTGATAAGCTGTCTTTCACTTCCTGAAAAGGTTGTCGGTCTTTCTTGGATGGGCGTGCCTAGACCTGCCCAGCCCCGCCCCCATCCCTCCTGTCCCTCCCATGCTTCACCATGATCTCCTCCTGTCTTCATTGCCTTGTTTAGGCTAGCAGCTTCTCCTGAGAGAGAGGGGGAGGGTGGGAGAGAGGGAGGGGCAGGAGAGGGAGGGGGTAGGGAGAAGGGGGGGGGTCACATGACCGGCGACTTTTAAAAAGTGCCTGCACTACTTTGATGCAACTTTTGATGAAACTTTGATCCATCTCTATTGCTCATTACATGTGAGCAATGAGTTTTAAGCTCCGTTTCCACTAGTGCGACTTGTCATGCAACTTTGGACACCTTAAGTCGCATGACAAGTCACAGCCCATTGATTTCAATGGCACCCGTTCCCATCTATGCCACTTTGAAAATCAGTGACTTTCAAAAGGTACCTGCACTACCTTGATGCGACTTTGACCCACTATTGCGGTTTAGAGTGCGACTTTGATGCAACTTTACACTCTCTGGATCAAAGTCGCATCAAAAGTTGCATCAAAGTAGTGCAGGCACCTTTTAAAAGTCGCTGATTTTTTAAAGTCGCATAGATGGGAATGGGTGCCGTTGAAATAAATGGGCTGTGGCTTGTCATGCGACTTTGTGTCGCATGATAAGTCGCACTAGTGGAAATGGAGATTTAGTCTACATCTCCACTATTGCGATTTAGAGTGCGACTTTGATTCAACTTTGATCCAACTTTACACTCTCTGGATCAAAGTCATATCAAAAGTTGCATCAAGGTAGTGCAGGCACCTTTTCAAGGTCGCTGATTTTTAAAGTCGCATAGATGGGAATGGGTGCCGTTGAAATAAATGGGCTGTGGCTTGTCATGCGACTTTGTGTCGCATGATAAGTCGCACTAGTGGAAATGGAGCTTTAGTCTACATTTCCACGATTGCGAGTTAGAGTGTGACTTTGATGCAACTTTGGACTCTCTGGATCAAAGTCGTATCAAAAGTTGCATCAAAGTAGTGCAGGCTCCTTTTCAAGATCGCTAATTTTCAAAGTCGCATAGATGGGAACGGGTGTCATTGATTGGTCGCACGAGTGGAAATGTAGACTTAGTGTGGTTCCCTGTACTATGATCATTGTAGACTGTGAGCTGAGACCCCCGAGCACTTCCAGCTACACTGACAGTCCCCCCTGAAGACAGCCTTCCTCTGATTTCACTGCACACTGTGAGCTTCTCACAATGTGCATCAGAAGCTGAAGTAAATCAGATACAGCCCCGCCCCATTTCATGGCTGGAGGACATCCACCATCATCTCGCTCGCCCTGTGGCCCTCCAGCTGTTGCAGAATTAGCCTAGGTAACGCCCACATGTGATGCTGATTCTCTGTGATTGGAGGAACTGAAATCCAATATATGAAGGGAGCGGCCATGGGTGCTCCTATTAGCCTGACTGTCCCATTCGGCTTTGATCGGGTCTCCGATGTAGTAACCCACAAGGGGCGTAATGACGTCACTTCTGGTTTACTCGGCGGCTAACCGCGCCGAATTATAAAAAACTGTCAGTGATCAAAAATGCCGAAAGGAAACGCATGCGTAAGACTCGCCCGCAAACTAAAGCGGTGTTTAAACCGCACATGTGAGGTATCGCCGCGATCGCTAAAGCGAGAGCAATAATTCTAAAAAAAAAACAAAATGTTGCTGTAACTCTAAACTGGTAACCGTTTAAAAATTTTAAAGCGTCACCTATGGTGACGCTTTGTCAAATACCGCGTGACAAAACATATTGCCATTTATTCATTATTTTCCTCAAAATTCTACAAACAATCCCCCATAATGACAATGTGAAAGAAGTTTGTTTGAAATCTTTGCAAATTTATTAAAAAATAAAAAAAAATTCCATGTACATACAAGTATTCACATCCGTTTAAAAGACTTCTGCGCAAATACAGTGTGACATAAAATATTGCAACGACCACCATTTTATTCTCTAGGGTCTCTGCTAAAAAAAAAATAAATAAAAAAAATATATATAAGTATATATAAATATATATATATATATGTTAAATATCTTTATCTTTGATATTATTCATTTTCTGGCTAGCTGCTTGTGTAGCTTAGAAAGCCTTATCTAAGCTGGACAATCAGCTTCTTCCTGTTCTTCGCTGACAACGCTATCTCGCTTTATCTGAATTTGATAAGCTGTCTTTCACTTCGTGAAAAGGTTGTCGGTCTTTCTTAGACGGGCATGCCTAGACCTGCCCAGCCCCACCCCCATGACTCCTGTCCCTCCCATATATATATATATATATGATGTTTGGGGGTTCTAAGTAATTTTCTAGCAAAAAGATACAGAATTTAACTTGTAAGCAGCAATTGTCAGAAAAAGGCTTAGGCATGAAGGGGTTAAAGTTGCAGGATTTTTATGGCCGATGGTAACGCGTGAAACATTGTGACACCGCCACCAGAAAACGAGGATGTGGACAACTCCTTCATTTTCGCCATGAGGCTGCGAATACGACGCGCTATGCGGCCAGGGCATGCGTTCGATAAGTCCCCGTGGGTAAAGTGGTAGGAGACGATTGTAAGCGCTGTTATGGGCGTGGCTTGCACCTGACACCCTTCCCATCCAGATAAGCCCCAAGCAGGTGATTGATAAGCAACATGTTATGTTGCAAGAGCTGCACCTGGATTGGAGGAAGGCCGATTCTCGCCATTTTCCCTTGGGGACGCCAAAAATTCAGGAAAATTAAGTTGTGGCTTTTTCTTCTGACTCACCAATGACACAATGAAGTGTTTACATGATCCCATTGGGAGAATTGGAAGCGTTGTGGTCACCCAGTGCATGCTGGGAGTGCATCCACTCCGGGAACTGGGGGGGGGGAGGACCCTGACCGACAGACCACCAACGTCACCTTCCTTCTTATATCCCTGACAGATTTCACACAGTGGCTGCGACAGGGAGCGTCCTGTGTGACCATTGGCTGACTTTCTACAATACATCGTTAACCACTTCTGGACCGGAAGGTTTTACCCCCTTAATGACCAGGCCATTTTTTGCGATTCGGCACTGCATTACTTTAACAGACAATTGCGCGGTCCTGCGACGCTGTACCCAAATAAAATTGATGTCTTTTTTTTCTCTTGGGACCCTGGCCTGCCCTAAAGGGGGTCATATTGGATATATATATATATATATATATATATATATATATATTCTTTGCAGGGAGAGTCTGGAGTACCTGGTGGTGCAGGAAAACCTGGTAGCACGGGGAATATAGGTGAAAAGATAAGACAAACGAGAGATCTATAGGGACCCTGGCCTGCTCTAAAGGGGGATCTATGGGGGACCCTGCTCTAAAGGGTGATCTATGGTGGACTCTGGCCTGCTCTAAAGGGGGATCTATGAGGGACCCTGCTCTAAAGGGGGATCTATGGGGGACTCTGGCCTGCTCTAAAGGGGGATCTATGGGGACCCTGCTCTAAAGGGGGATCTATGGGGGACTCTGGCCTGCTCTAAAGGGAGATCTATGGGGGACCCTGCTCTAAAGGGGGATCTATGGGGACCCTGCTCTAAAGAGGGATCTATGGTGGACTCTGGCCTTCTCTAAAGGGGGATCTATGAGGGACCCTGCTCTAAAGGGGATTTATGGGGACCCTGCTCTAAAGGGGGATCTATGGGGGACTCTGGTCTGCTCTAAAGGGGGATATATGGGGGACCCTGCTCTAAATGGGGATCTATGGGGACCCTGCTCTAAAGGGGGATCTATGGGGGACTCTGGCCTCCTCTAAAGGGGGATCTATGGGGGACCCTGCTCTAAAGGGGGATCTATGGGGGACTCTGGCCTGCTCTAAAGGGGAATATATGGGAGACCCTGCTCTAAAGAGGGATCTATGGGGGACTCTGGCCTGCTCTAAAGGGGGATCTATGGAGGACCCTGGCCTGGTCTGAACTTATGGGGGATCTATGGGGGGGGGCGAAAAGGGGCAGAGCATGGGTGACCTTAAAGTGATGCCCCCCCCCCCCCCCCGAAAAAAGTTCTGCGGACGCCCATGGATGTAACAATGAGTATGTAACAAGGTAACAATGCAAAGTTCCTTTTTTTTTGGGGGGGGGGGGGAGTTGTAGAAGATTTGGCATAGAGCTAATACAAAATCCAGGAGCCTGAACTGCATCCAAAGCCCTGCTGACAGCCGTCCTCTCCCCCGGATTCCTGCGAGGGAAGAAGAAGGCTCTGCTTTCCCAACCCGCAGATCAATTTACAGTTTCCACTCAATCTCCACCACCGGAGAAACCTTCAACATGACTGTGAGTCACCAGGACGGCCCAGGCCTCAATGCAGAGCGCCGCGACACAATGCCGAGTGCAGCCGCCAAACTGGCTCAGAGTCAATGGACAGTCCCAGGTGCCGAGCGACTGTCCCTGGAAATGCGTGTCCCTGGCTGTCAGGACTGACCTGCTTTACGCTACAAGTCTTCTCACCATCCAGGATTTCAGGATCATTAAAACTTCAAACGTAGCTTCCCATAAGAGAAGAATCGCATGGTTACAGCAATCCAGCAAACACTGCAGCTGTGCTAAAAATTCCCGGTTCACACATATGCGATGAGGGAACCCTGCGAATCCACTGCGGGTTACCGCATCGCATTCAACTCATAGGCAGTTCACACTGCCATATGCGAATCGCTGGGAGTTAACAATGTTAACGACACCCCCAGATCAGTTCACATATCGCAGTGCGAACTGTCAGTTCGGACATGAATCGGATCGTATAGTTGTGAACACCCCATGTGATTCGATTCTGGTGAGGACCCAAAAAAGGGTCCTGTGCATGTTGTGTCGGAATGTGATGCAAATTCAGCCATACAATCTGTATGGCCGAATTCGCATCACACAGACATCGCATGTGATTTGCAGAGCAGTGCGCTCCGAATCACATGCGATGTCTGTCATTGCATATATATGAACCGGCTCTAAAGTGTTACTAAACCCACAACAGTAAAATCAGTCTGTATATGCAGTAAAGCATGCTTGTTATACTCACTGTGGAACCTAAGGGGTTAATCCTTTGCATTGTGTAAAAAGGCTGTTTGATCCTGCCTTCTCTGATCCTCCCCTTTTTCCACTGTCCCCAATCCATCTCAGAGCCTTGGGGGCACTTTGCACATGCTCCGTTTGGTGTGTATTGCTAGAGAGATTTTTTTTTTTTTTTGGGAAGGAGCATGTGATCAGCACAGGGCCAATCAGCACTGTCCAGACAAAGGGTCAGGGGTCCTGCAGTCTCATAGGACAGTCAGAGTAGATTGAAAACTCCTCCTACAAGCTTTAACCAGACACTGATAGAAGTCACAAGACTGTTCTGATGAGAAAAGGTATTTAGCAGTTTATATTTACTAAAATAATTGCATTTTATTACATGCGATCTCCGCGATCGCACTAATGTGAACCGGCCCTAAGTGTCGGTTCACACTATAGCGATGCGGAGAACCAGTGAATCTACTGCGGGTTCCCGCATTGCACTCAACTCACAAGCAGCTCACACTGCCATATGCGAATCGCTGGGGGTGTCAATACAAAGTTAGGTGTGAACCACCGTGCGATCCAATTCTGCTGTGGACCCAAAAAAGGGTCCTGTGCTATTTTAGTCCGAATGTGATGCAAATTCAGCCATACAATCTGTATGGCTGAATTCGCATCGCACAGACATCGCATTTGATTTGCAGAGCAGTGCGCTCCAAATAACATGCGATGTCTGTCGTTGCACTAATGTGAACCGGAGCTGAGTCGCGGTTCACACATATGGGATGCGGGAACCCTGCGAATCCACTGCGGGTTCCTGCATCGCATTCAAATCACAGGCAGTTCACACTGCCATATGCGAATCGCTGGGGGTTTCAATACCAAGTTACCGACACCCCCAGATCAGTTCGCATATCGCAGTTCGAACTGTCAGTTCGGACATGAATCAAGTCGCATAGGTGTGAAAACCCATGCGATCCGATTCTGGTGCGGACCAAAAAAAAGGTCCTGTACGACTTTGGTCCAAATGCGATGCAAATTCAGAAATGCAATCTGTATGCCTGAATTCGCAATGCACAGAAATTGCAGGTGATTTGCAGAGCAGCGCTCCGAATCACATGCGATGTCTGTCATCGCACTAATTAAAACCAGGACTAAGCGAAGGGGAGGCACAATATGGAGCCTTTGCCCTGGTCTCGGATGACCTTGTCCCACCACTGGTGACAGGTACTGTTTATAGAGAGATGTGGGGTCTATTTGACCTCAGATCTCTCCTCTGGCTTTTAAAGCAGCCAATCAGACACAGACCGGTCTGATCGGCTTCTTTCCTGGCCGATAATGGGCGGGTACACAAAGAGCCGAAACTGGAAGTGACAAAATTGATGCCGCTTTCGGTTTGTGACGTCACGTCACACAGTGGAGGTTTAGGAGATATTAATTTTACCTACAGGTAAGTCTTATTATAGGTCTTATTATAGGCTTACCTGTAGGTAAAGTGGGGTACACACTAGTAGAAAATCTGCAGAAAATTCCCGCCCGAGGTGAAATCGTCAGATTTTCGGCTAGTGTGTACACAACTTTCAGCAGCCGATGCCGACATTTTCAACGAAAAAAAACCGGAGGGACAAACACCAAAATTTTTATCATCCGTCCCCAGACGACCGATTTTCGTTTAATGTGTATGCAGTACGTCCGTGAAAAATCGGATACGAAAGACCGCGCATGATCTGAAGTTGCTGACGACCCGGAAGTCTAGGAACAAATGTCCCCAAAAAAAAAAAAAATCGGACGAGAAATTTTGTGAACATTTATGCACTGTCAACTAAAAACGGTAATGAACGCTGAGCATGAGAGAGAAAAATCGGAGGTTATTCGTCCGATTTTCGTCAAGTGTGTACGGGCCTTAAAAGTTAAAAAGTGGAGTATACTACTGCTTTAGGTAGCCATGTTGGCTTATATCGTGCAGACATGGTCCATGGAAGGTACTATCAGGAAATCAAGTGCAGAGCAATAATGTGCAGCTGATGCCGTGGTGGGTGCAGGAAGTGGTGGAATGAGGCCAGAGGAGATCAGCAGCACTAATAGAAAAAAAAGTTAACATTTTTTTATTTTTTTTAGAAAAAAAAAATGGCTAACATTCATAAAACACTTTAGCTTTAGCAAACCAAATGTCACCCAACTCCCTTCCAGTATGAATCCACAGAGCTCCTCACGGGGTCACTGGTGGTGCACATTGTGACTCCTCCTATGTATCACCAACCACAGCCTGACTTACAAGGCCAGTGTGACCCTAACCAGATGTGAGCAACTTCTTGGGAATTGTTCTACTTCTTCATCTGCAAGGGTTCCCGAATCCTCGCACATCGCATACATCCGTCCACTGAGGTAAAGGGAAGTCCAATGTTGCAGCTAAAGTAGAACTCCAGCCAACAGTAACAAGATAAATATTACTAATAGTTTAAAGAAGTGGTCTCCAAACTGCGGCCCGGGGAACAGATGCAGCCCTTTGCTTGCCTTTATCTGGCCTTTGGAGCATTATTCCTCCCACTGACACCAACAAGAGGGAATAATTCCTCCCACTGACACGAACAAGAGGGAATAACTGACACCAACAAGAGGGAATAACTGACACCAACAAGAGGGAATAACTGACACCAACAAGAGGGAATAACTGACACCAACAAGAGGGAATAATTCCTCCCACTGACACCAACAAGAGGGAATAATTCCTCCCACTGACACCAACAAGAGGGAATAATTCCTCCCACTGACACCAACAAGAGGGAATAATTCCTCCCACTGACACCAACAAGAGGGAATAATTCCTCCCACTGACACCAACAAGAGGGAATAATTCCTCCCACTGACACCAACAAGAGGGAATAATTCCTCCCACTGGCACCAACAAGAGGGAATAATTCCTCCCACTGACACCAACAAGAGGGAATAACTGACACCAACAAGAGGGAATAATTCCTCCCACTGGCACCAACAAGAGGGAATAATTCTTCCCACTGACACCAACAAAAGGGAATAATTCCTCCCACTGACACCAACAAGAGGGAATAATTCCTCCCACTGACACCAACAAGAGGGAATAATTCCTCCCACTGACACCAACAAGAGGGAATAATTCCTCCCACTGGCACCAACAAGAGGGAATAATTCCTCCCACTGGCACCAACAAGAGGGAATAATTCCTCCCACTGACACCAACAAAAGGGAATAATTCCTCCCAATGACACCAACAAGAGGCAATAACTGACACCAACAAGAGGGAATAATTCCTCCCACTGGCACCAACAAGAGGGAATAATTCCTCCCACTGACACCAACAAGAGGGAATAACTGACACCAACAAGAGGGAATAATTCCTCCCACTGACACCAACAAGAGGGAATAACTGACACCAACAAGAGGGAATAATTCCTCCCACTGGCACCAACAAGAGGGAATAATTCTTCCCACTGACACCAACAAAAGGGAATAATTCCTCCCACTGACACCAACAAGAGGGAATAATTCCTCCCACTGACACCAACAAGAGGGAATAATTCCTCCCACTGACACCAACAAGAGGGAATAATTCCTCCCACTGGCACCAACAAGAGGGAATAATTCCTCCCACTGGCACCAACAAGAGGGAATAATTCCTCCCACTGACACCAACAAAAGGGAATAATTCCTCCCAATGACACCAACAAGAGGCAATAACTGACACCAACAAGAGGGAATAATTCCTCCCACTGACACCAACAAGAGGGAATAATTCCTCCCACTGACACCAACAAGAGGGAATAATTCCTCCCACTGACACCAACAAGAGGGAATAATTCCTCCCACTGACACCAACAAGAGGGAATAATTCCTCCCACTGACACCAACAAGAGGGAATAATTCCTCCCACTGACACCAACAAGAGGGAATAATTCCTCCCACTGACACCAACAAGAGGGAATAATTCCTCCCAATGACACCAACAAGAGGGAATAATTACTGACACCAATGATGGGGCATAATTCTTTTCATTGGTACCGACGATGAGCCATTATTCCTTCCACTGTCACCAAAAATGGGGCAATAGACCTCCCACTGACACCAACGAAAGGGCAAAATTCCTCCCACTGACACCAACGAAAGGGCAAAATTCCTACCACTGACACCAACGAAAGGCCAGAATTCCTCCCACAATGATGTGATCACATTCCCTCTGTTCCCAACTGCATTTAAGCTGGGGGGAGGAGAAACAGCATCACACTGTGCTTCTCAGTGAATGGCTGTGCAGGGGAACGTGTCAGGACAAGTCTGATCATTGGAGCAGAGTACACAGAGTTCTCAGCATAGCTAGAGAACTGACCATGGTGTTTTCTCATGCTTAGTGTGGTCAGTTTTTATTAGGAAAGCAGAGGGACTGCTAGGAACACCAGGGATTTCACACAAAGAAAGCAATACAAAGAGGACAGGAAACTTTCCCATACAAGTACATGGTACAGCAGCCACATATCAGGAATATGAAGTGTTGGGGTGACAAACACTATAAAGAAGTACTATGGGCAAAACTTTCATTCTTTCATCTTTGGGTAGAGGGGGGGGGGGGGGGGTAGTTAAATTCTTGCCCATGTTGGGGAGATTTCCCTTTAATTCAACAGAAAGTGAGCGAGTTCCCTCTAAAATGCAGGAAATTCCCTCTTAGACAGTTGTCAATGGAAGAAGTGTCCCCCATTGGAAGATTTCTCCTTTCTTCCTGTTATGGTGACAACTCATTTGGATTTCTCATCACTTTTAATCCCAGTGACCAATAGAGAGGGAGAATCTCCCCTGTGGGGACAGACATAAGTAAGGACTTAAGGCCCCTTTCACTCTTGTGCGACCTAAAAGTCACACAATTTTGCCCCAATTTTGACAGGACTTAAAGCAATGCCTGTGTAATCTTGAAGTCTATGGACCTCAAAACGCATCAAAGTCGGACCAAAGTAGTGCAAGGACTACTTTGAAGTCGCTGCGACTTGAAGTTGCACAGATATGAACGGTACTCATTGGAAATCATGGGGTAAGACTTGTAATCTGACTATGCAGTCCCAAGTTGCAGGACAAGTCGCACAAGTGTTAAAGGGGTGAACCGCCAGCGAGCGAGTTGAGTGCGATGCGGGAACCCATAGTGGATTCGCAGGGTTTACCGCATCGCATATGTGTGAACCGGGACTTAGGCTCATTCACAAATAAGCGTTTCAGATCGTGGGCAGAAGCGACAATCGCGGCAAAATCGCGCCGTGTTTGGGGTGCCATTGCATGTCGCGGGAATTGCTTGGGCGTCCCGCGACATGCAATAGTTCTGAATCACGGGCAGAATCGCTGCAATTCTGCCCGCAATCCGAAACGCCTATCTGTGAACGGAGTCTTAACCGCTCAAAGAAAAAAAACTGACTTTGGATACAATTTAACAAATGTTGGAAACCTCAGAAAAGTAGCAAAGTGTGCGATACATTTCCAGGGACGGATCGGGATTGGCTCCTGGAATTTGGAGACGGTTGGCACCCCCGTGGGGCAGGAATAAGGGCGGCAGGGTGACCCCCATGTACACCGCAGGTCCACGGACGGGGCGGCACGCCGCATCTGAGCTGTTCCTGATGTGCTCACTGGGGAGACGTGGGAAAGCGACCAGCTGTGAGCTCAGAGGCGGGTTGGGGCGTCTGTGACTCATTAGAGGAGCGGGGGACAGAGGACGTGGGAAAACAAACTCAACTCTTCATGAAAACTTTTTATTTCCCTCCCCGAAAATGCTTTACTGGCTACAAGAGGAGTCGCAATCCACTCGTTTGGCACGGATGAAATCCACAAACCTCTCGTAAAACAACAGGAACTCAAACTCAGAGCGGGATCCGAAACCATCTCCAGTCTTCCCGGATGGGAAAAGACTGTAACAATCATTAGATTAGATTAGGCTCTTGAAGTACACTATATTGTCTAAAGTATTGGGATGCCTGCCAGGGTTGTCTTAATATGGGCACTGCCCAGGGGCCCCAGGTGCATTGGGGGCCCCATGACAATCTTGCATTACATCATACTTGCTAACTGTCCTGGATTTGCCACACTTTCTACTAAGCTGTCCCAGGGCAGCCGTGTCCAGGGGCTGACTGGCAAATTTTGGCCCAGGGGGCAAGTACAAACCAGAGGCCCATGGTGCAGTGACTCGGCCCCCCTCCCAATCTCTCTCTTCCTGGCCTCCTCCTAACCCCCATTCCTGGCTGAAGCTCCGCTCCAGGTACTCTCTACTGATTGAATCCAGGTTCCCTACCTGGCCAGCAGGGAGCAGCTGCGCTTTTTCCGTGTCTTCATCTCACATTCAGTAGGTCAGCGGTGGGAACTTTTACTTCTCTTCACCAGGAATCCTTTAGGCATGTCTGTGGCAGAAGCGGTGCAGCCTTTTTTACGGGGCATCAGAGCAGCCCGGGGGGCAACTGCCCCCCTGACCCCTGGGCCAGTCCTCCCCTGGCCGTGTCCTGGGCAGTGTCCTATTAATTGAACGGTGCCCTTCTGATCCCAATGTTGTGCCCCTATGCCCCCACCCGATCCCCCCGTACTGTGCCCAACTGATCCCAGTATTGTGCCCTTATGCCCCCACCCGATCCCCCCGTACTGTGCCCATCTGATCCCAGTATTGTGCCCTTATGCCCCCACCCGATCCCCCCGTACTGTGCCCTTCTGATCCAAGTATTGTGCCCTTATGCCCCCACCCGATCCCCCCGTACTGTGCCCTTCTGATCCCAGTATTGTGCCCTTATGCCCCCACCCGATCCCCCCGTACTGTGCCCTTCTGATCCCAGTATTGTGCCCCTATGCCCCCACCCGATCCCCCCGTACTGTGCCCTTCTGATCCTAGTATTGTGCCCTTATGCCCCCACCCGATCCCCCCGTACTGTGCCCTTCTGATCCAAGTATTGTGCCCTTATACCCCCACCCGATCCCCCACGTACTGTGCCCATCTGATCCCAGTATTGTGCCCTTATGCCCCCACCCGATCCCCCCGTACTGTGCCCTTCTGATCCAAGTATTGTGCCCTTATGCCCCCACCCGATCCCCCCGTACTGTGCCCTTCTGATCCCAGTATTGTGCCCTTATGCCCCCACCCGATCCCCCCCGTACTGTGCCCTTCTGATCCCAGTATTGTGCCCCTATGCCCCCACCCGATCCCCCCGTACTGTGCCCTTCTGATCCCAGTATTGTGCCCTTATGCCCCCACCCGATCCCCCCGTACTGTGCCCTTCTGATCCCAGTATTGTGCCCTTATGCCCCCACCCGATCCCCCCGTACTGTGCCCTTCTGATCCCAGTATTGTGCCCTTATGCCCCCCCCCCCCCCCCCGACCCCCCCATACTGTGCCCTTTGTGTTGATTAGTCTTTGATTTATGACATGTTTTCTTACTGTTTAAGAACTGACACCTTTCGAGAAGTTCCTCTTCCTCAGTGGCTCTGAAGAAGAGGAACGCCTCGAAACACACATAAGCCCACAGGGGGGTCTTCAGTTTCTGTTGTATTTTACATTACAGGGAGTGTTTTTACTGTAAAAATGCTAACACCAAAAAACACACATAAGCGCTGGCATTTTTTAAATGTCCTGTGTGCATGAGGCCATAGGTGTGAACGAGAGGCGTAACTAGAACCTTCAGGGCCCCTGTGCAAGAAACCTTGAAGGGCCCCCCGGACCCCTGGTAGGGTCCCTTCTCTTCATGCCTGGGGCTCTTCCCACTGATCCTGGGGCCCTTTACTCTCGTTGCAGGGCCCTTTATTACAGTGCCGCAGCGGGACCCTTTCACAAGTTCTGCAGTGGGCCCCCTTCCTGCCATATTGGGGCCTCCCCAGGGTGGTGGAATGCCAGGGCCCGGTCGCAAGTGTGACCTTTGCGATCCTGGAAGTTCACCCACTGGTGTCAGTAGTTTTTATTTTTTGGTATTTTAATTGTTTTATTTTTATCATTTTATTTTATTTTTTTACAATGTCACTGACTATGACTCTGTCCATTCAGAAAAGGATGGAGCTGGTAAATGACATATTTACCGACCCTTCCTGGTTCTCTATTGTGACACATCCCCTGCAGCAGCCGCCAGGAGAGGGGAGGGAGCACAGGGGGGGGGGGTAGCACAGTAGGGGGGGGCAGGGGAGCACACAGGGGCCCAGAGACAGCAGAACACAAGTGAACTGGATAGGAGGAGTGGCGGGGGTAGCATACAAAGGAACCAATCTCCTCCATTTTCCTCCGGCAGCTACAGGAGGAAAAAGGAGGACAATGATTTCTCTACATGCTGCCCCCACCGCCCCTCCTATTCAGGTGTACAGGGGAGCCGCTCAGTCCCCCTGGAGCATGGGGCCCGGTTGCAATTGCAACCCCTGCAACCCCTGTAGTTACGCCCCTGGTATGAACCAAGGCTAATGCATGAATCACAGATTCTGCTGCTCCCCAAACCGATCTAGGAAGATCCAAGCAAATGCGGGAACACAGACAAAGACACTTTTCCTGCACTCTTGTGTTTTTGCAATTCTTTCAAATAGGCTGCCAAAATGCGATGCAGAGTGCAAAAAAAAAAAACAAAAAAAAAAAAACATGCATTAACGCTACGCACCACAGCGCTGAGGTCTGAGTGAGACCTTATAGGAACCAATTTGCTCTAACAGGAAAAACCACTCAAAATCTTCCCAAATCAACACAATACAATAGTAATTGTTCCAAGAAAAGTTACTGATTGGACATCAGTTGGCGATTGCTCAGATCATTTCTACAAAACAAATCAGACAGCATATGGCCGGTCTGCGACCTCATCAGGACCTCAGCGGTCTCCTGGTCACCTGGCCAATAATTAGCCGTCAGCACCTGAAGTGTGTTATCTCTGTCCTTGGCTGTCAGGCCCCAGTGACCCCATAGTGAGAGGTGTCATTGTAGGCAGGAGATAGATGTGCAGGTGTGCGCCAATAAACCCGACACCATACAAGTGTGTACACAGTGCGGCAATAAAGGGCATTGTTCCTGCAGGAGGTGTCTGCTGTCCCAGGGCCAATCTCCTGTAATGTGGGCGACAGAGCTCACACTTCCTGGGTAGGTTGTCCTCACATTAGATTAGCTTTGTTTCACTTGGAATTCAATAAAGAAAAATTGTTAATTTAGGGCCCAATGATACATGCACTGGTGCAATGCGGTTTAATGCGGTGCCCTTTGTTCATTCTAAAGGACGTACATTGTAATGCACTGCCAGAAATGTTGCATGCATCATTTTTGGTGTTTTCTGCTACCCTGGCAGGACGTTCACTTGGTATGGGCTGTCTTATAGCAATGCACATTGATGCACAGCATGAAGTGTGGGGAAACGCATGACATAACATACCTCGGTGGTGTGAAGGCACCCTAAACTGTACCCAGAGCCTACACTTTTATTTTTTCAGTAGTGTTCTACTATTGGTTAGAAAAATGTGATAGCCCAACTGTAAGAGCTTAGCAAATGTGCAAAAAAAAATATCCACTACGTGAGGTCCCCCAGCCAGGACCACTCATGGAGTAGGGAAGGGATCTCCAAACTTTCTAAACAAAGGGCCAGTTTACTGTACTTCAGGGGACTACTACTTTACTGTGCTTTAGGGGACAACTACTTTACTCTACTTCAGGAGACTTTGGGGGGGGGGGGGCAGACCATGGCCAGTGGGAGAAGAAAATGTGCTGGCATTAGTGCCACATTGTTGGTGCCAGTGGGGGGAATAGTGCCCAATGGTTGGTATTAGTGTGGGCATACTGCCCTGTCGTTGGTGTCAGTGGAGAGAATAGTGCAACATCTTTGGTGTTGGTGGGAGGAATGGTGCCCCATCATTGGTGTCAGTGCAAGGAATAGTGCCCTATAGCTGGTGTCAGTGGAAGGATAAGTGCCCCATCATTGGTGTCAGTGGGAGGAATAGTGCCCCCGTTGTTGGTGTCAGTGGGAGGAATAGTGCCCCCGTTGTTGGTGTCAGTGGGAGGAATAGTGCCCCCGTTGTTGGTGTCAGGGGGAGGAATAGTGCCCCCGTTAATGGTGTCAGTTGGAGGAATAGTGCCCCCGTTGTTGGTGTCAGTTGGAGGAATAGTGCCCCCGTTGTTGGTGTCAGGGGGAGGAAAAATGCCCCTGTTGTTGGTGTCAGTGGGAGGAATAGTGCCCCTGTTGTTGGTGTCAGTGGAAGGAATAGTGTCCCATCACTGGTGTCAGTGGGAGGAATGGTGCCCCCATTGTTGGTGTCAGTTAGAGGAATAGTGCCCCCGTTGTTGGTGTCAGTGGGAGGAATAGTGCCCCCGTTGTTGGTGTCAGTGGGAGGAATAGTGTCCCATCACTGGTGTCAGTGGGAGGAATAGTGCCCCCGTTGTTGGTGTCAGTGGAAGGAATAGTGTCCCATCACTGGTGTCAGTGGAAGGAATAGTGCCCCATTGTTGGTATCAGTGGGAGGAATAGTGCTCCTGTTGTTGGTGTCAGTGGAAGGAATAGTGTCCCATCACTGGTGTCAGTGGGAGGAAAAATGCCCCATCATTGGTGTCAGTGGGAGGAATAGTGCCCCCGTTGTTGGTGTCAGTGGAAGGAATAGTGTCCCATCACTGGTGTCAGTGGGAGGAATAGTGCCCCATTGTTGGTATCAGTGGGAGGAATAGTGCTCCTGTTGTTGGTGTCAGTGGAAGGAATAGTGTCCCATCACTGGTGTCAGTGGGAGGAAAAATGCCCCATCATTGGTGTCAGTGGGAGGAATAGTGCCTCCGTTGTTGGTGTCAGTGGGAGAAATTGTGTCCCATCACTGGTGTCAGTGGGAGGAATAGTGCCCCCATTGTTGGTGTCAGTGGGCGGAATAGTGCCCCCTTTGTTGGTGTCAGTGGGAGGAATAGTGCCCCATCATTGGTGTCAGTGGGAGGAATAGTGTCCCATCATTGGTATCAGTGGGAGGAATAGTGCCCCATTATTGGTGTCAGTGGGAGGAATAGTGCCCCATCATTGGTATCAGTGGGAGGAATAGTGCCCCATCATTGGTATCAGTGGGAGGAATAGTGCCCCATCATTGGTATCAGTGGGAGGAATAGTGCTGGGCAGTTGCCCGGGGGCCCCACTTGCCTGGGGGGCCCCTCCTGCCCAGCGCCAGCCAAGCATTAGTCCTGATTCCCGTGTGCATCCCGCCGCAAGCACCTGTCGGCCCTGCGCTGCTGTCAGGCCACTTGGCCTGTGGAGGGGGAGCCCAAAACTGCATTATTGCCTGTCGGCCTCCACGGGAACAGGCACAAACGGGACAGTCGGGTCTGACTCCCGTCCGTGTGTGTGTTCACCGGACCCAGCCGCCCAACCTGGAATCTGTCATTAGCCCGGCATTGCTGTACCAATAAATATCGCCTTATTGATAATTTGCATTTTTAGTCTCGTGGGTGATTGTGTAGGTGGGGTCCCAGTGCACTGCATTGCCCATAGCCCTTTAATGCTCTTAAGATGGCACTGGCCCTTGCACTGCATAGTTTAAATCTAAAGGAAATTGAACAAGAAAATTGTATAATGTATGGCCAGTCTAAATGTATGCATCTTTTCGATAAATCATAGAGCCAATCATATTGTTCGATTCTGTGAAGAAAAGTTTGATCATATATGGCCACCATTAGATGGGGCACAGCTTGTTTTGACCTCACCCATATGATTGCTCATTGACAAGACTGGAGTTTAGCTCTGTATCAGAACAATCTACTACCAAGTAGAAATTGTTGCGGTTTTGTTTGTTTAATACAATGTTGCATTTCTATAAAATGATACAATTTATTTGGATTACAATTACGTTTAATAAATAAAAAGACAAAAAAAAAACAAATTATCTAAACTCAGAAATTTCTGTTTCTTCTTCAGTTATGATATATGACTATGACACGGAGATTCGATTTCTCCAATTCACACATATACGACACGGGAACCCTGCGAATCCACTCGCATTCAAATCACAGGCAGTTCACACTGCCATATGCGAATCGCTGAGGGGTGTCAATACAAAGTTAACGACACCCCCAGATCAGTTCGCATATCGCAGTGTGAACTGTCAGTTCGGAAATGAATCGGATCGCATAGGTGTGAACACCCATGCGATCCGATTCTTGTGTGGACCAAAAAAAGGGTCCTATGCGACTTGGGTCCGAATGCGATGCAAATTCAGCCATACAATCTGTATGGCTGAATTCAAAACGCACAGACATTGCATGTGATTTGCAGAGCAATGCGCTCCGAATCACATGCGAAGTCTGTCATCGCATATGTGTGACCCGCCACTCATTGTGAAATTTACAGAGAAATCAAAGTAGTCATCTTATATTTCCAGTATGGTAAAACGTCAGCGCTTAGTCATGTCACATGTTCTGCATCTTGCGTCCTGTCTGACCTCAGATTGCTGGTAGAGATAGTTCACCAATATGTCACCTTCACTGTCATGTCAATATACGGAGTTTAATAGGTCAGCCTACAGCAGCAATTCTTGACCAGGGAATCCAGGGGATCATTCAGAGGTTGCTGGGGGTTCGCTGAGGTGAGGCTGACTGACCTATCATCTGATGGTCAATAAATAGTTCTGGGGCCAATTCCACTTGGCAAAGCCAGTGGTATGTCACCAATGGTCTGCCCATCGATGTAAGGGGGCATTTTTCCTACTGACTACGAAAATAAGGGAGGCTTTCTTCTTTTTGACCACCACAATAAGGGGGCATTCTTACGACTGACCGCCAATGTAGGGGGCATTCTTCCTACTGATCACCAATGTAAGGAGCGTTCTTCTCACTGACCACCAATGTAGGGGGCATTCTTCCCACTGATCACCAATGTAAGGAGCATTCTTCCTACTGACCCCCAATGTAGGGGGCATTCTTCCCACTTTCCACTAATATAAGGAGCATTCTTCCCACTGACCACCATTATATGGATTATTCTTCCTACTGACAACCAATGTAAGGAGCATTCCTCCCACTGACCACCAATGTAAGGAGCATTCTTCCCACTGACCACTTATGTAAGGGGCATTCATCCCACTATCAACTAATATAAGGAGCATTCTTCCCACTGACCACCAATATAAGGATTATTCTTCCCACTGACTACCAATGTAAGGGACATTCTTCCCACTGACCACCAATGTAAGGGACATTCTTCCCACTGACTACCAATGTAAGGGACATTCTTCCCACTGACCACCAATGTAAGGGACATTCTTCCTAATGACCACCAATGTAAGGAGCATTCTTCCCACTGACCACCAATGTAGGGGGCATTCCTCCCATTGTAAGAAGCATTCTTCCCCAATGTAAAAAGCATTCTTCCTATAGACCACCAATGTAAGGAGCATTCTTCCCATAGACCACCAATATAAGGGACATTCTTTCTACTGATCTCCAATGTAAGGGACATTCTTCCCACTGACCACCTAAGGTATTTTTCCTATTGACCACCAGTGTAAGGGGCCTTTATCCCACTGACACCTGATGAATTATTTTAGAAGGGATTCTGAAGGGGCTCCTCTGAATTAGGTATGTTAAGAAAGGCTGGTTTATGGGGTCTATTTATAAATGAGTAAATTTGACTTTCACCAAACTTTCTCTGGTGGAGAATCAATCACTGTCATCTAAAACACACACAGATGGAAGATTCACCTGCTGAATGTCAGATTGTCTGCTTTATAAATACGCCCCTATCTGTTCGGAGATGGCTTACCCTCTAGACTTGACATGAAGTTTGGGTGGATTTAGGTTGGGTTGGGTGTTGGATTTAGGTTGGGTTGGGTGTTGGGTGGTGCATTTTTGGGTACATTAGGTGTTGGTTGGTAAATTTTAGACTTGACAATCAATGCCTGGGCAACCGGGCAAGAGTGAATAGGCATGAGGGCACAATCAGGAGTTAATTGGCCCCAAAATGATATTGAGCTGATGAGCTGAATTTTGCTCAAATAGTTTTATTTTCTTTTTTTGGAATATTCATTAGATTTCCTAAAGGTTAGCGATGTTGGTTTTTGGCCATCATGAATCAATAATGGCAGGAAAGAATGTTCTGATGAACAACTTTTCAGAATTTCAATATGAATGTTTGAATGAAAATCTAACCGTATTGGGCCAGGTGTAGTTTGAGTTCTTTTGTCTCATGGGGAGGCCAGCAGCTATTTTATGACATCATTCTCAGCTCTGCTGCCTCCCACCTTGGAGGTCCGAGTGTTCCCACTCTCCCAGCTTAATCCCCCGTATTACCGAATACAACAGGGAGACTGGGGGCCCCTTGTCAGATCCCCAGCAGGTGTGCAGACCTGGGAACACGGATTTCCGCACTGGAGACATCCAACCATCATCACTCCAACTCTCCAACAGCTTTCAAAAAGCAAAATACCAATTTTTGGGGTGGACTGAACTTTTAACTTTGCATCCCCCAGTGAGACAATTCCCTTATAACCTGGAATCATTGCACGGCTCTGTATAGAGATCATTGCACAGCTCTGTATAGAGATCATTGCACAGCTCTGTATAGAGATCATTGCACAGCTCTGTATAGAGATCATTGCACAGCTCTGTATAGAGAGCATTGCACAGCTCTGTATAGAGATCATTGCACGGCTCTGTATAGAGATCATTGCACGGCTCTGTATAGAGATCATTGCATGGCTCTGTATAGAGATCATTGTAGGGCTCTGTATAGAGATCATTGCACAGCTCTGTATAGAGATCATTGTACAGCTCTGTATAGAGATCATTGCACGGCTCTGTATAGAGATCATTGCACAGCTCTGTATAGAGATCATTGCACAGCTCTGTATAGAGATCATTGTACAGCTCTGTATAGAGATCATTGCACGGCTCTGTATAGAGATCATTGCACAGCTCTGTATAGAGATCATTGCACAGCTCTGTATAGAGATCATTGCACAGCTCTGTATAGAGATCATTGCATGGCTTTGTATAGAGATCATTGCATGGCTTTGTATAGAGATCATTGCACAGCTCTGTATAGAGATCATTGCACAGCTCTGTATAGAGATCATTGCACGGCTCTGTATAGAGATCATTGCACAGCTCTGTATAGAGATCATTGCACAGCTCTGTATAGAGATCATTGCACAGCTCTGTATAGAGATCATTGTACAGCTCTGTATAGAGATCATTGCACAGCTCTGTATAGAGATCATTGCACAGCTCTGTATAGAGATCATTGTACAGCTCTGTATAGAGATCATTGCACAGCTCTGTATAGAGATCATTGCATGGCTTTGTATAGAGATCATTGCACAGCTCTGTATAGAGATCATTGCACAGCTCTGTATAGAGATCATTGCACAGCTCTGTATAGAGATCATTGCATGGCTTTGTATAGAGATCATTGCATGGCTTTGTATAGAGATCATTGCACAGCTCTGTATAGAGATCATTGCACAGCTCTGTATAGAGATCATTGCACAGCTCTGTATAGAGATCATTGTACAGCTCTGTATAGAAATCATTGTACAGCTCTGTATAGAGATCATTGCACAGCTCTGTATAGAGATCATTGTATGGCTCTGTATAGAGATCATTGCACAGCTCTGTATAGAGATCATTGCACGGCTCTGTATAGAAATCATTGTACGGCTCTGTATAGAGATCATTGCACAGCTCTGTATAGAGATCATTGTATGGCTCTGTATAGAGATCATTGTACAGCTCTGTATAGAGATCATTGCACGGCTCTGTATAGAAATCATTGTACAGCTCTGTATAGAGATCATTGCACAGCTCTGTATAGAAATCATTGTACAGCTCTGTATAGAGATCATTGCACGGCTCTGTATAGAGATCATTGTATGGCTCTGTATAGAGATCATTGCACAGCTCTGTATAGAGATCATTGCACGGCTCTGTATAGAAATCATTGTACGGCTCTGTATAGAAATCATTGTACAGCTCTGTATAGAGATCATTGCACGGCTCTGTATAGAGATCATTGTATGGCTCTGTATAGAGATCATTGCACAGCTCTGTATAGAGATCATTGCACGGCTCTGTATAGAGATCATTGCACGGCTCTGTATAGAGATCATTGTACAGCTCTGTATAGAGATCATTGCACGGCTCTGTATAGAAATCATTGTACAGCTCTGTATAGAGATCATTGCACGGCTCTGTATAGAGATCATTGCACAGCTCTGTATAGAGATCATTGTATGGCTCTGTATAGAGATCATTGCACAGCTCTGTATAGAGATCATTGCACAGCTCTGTATAGAGATCATTGTACAGCTCTGTATAGAGATCATTGTACAGCTCTGTATAGAGATCATTGCATGGCTCTGTATAGAGATCATTGTACAGCTCTGTATAGAGATCATTGCACGGCTCTGTATAGAAATCATTGTACAGCTCTGTATAGAGATCATTGCACGGCTCTGTATAGAGATCATTGTATGGCTCTGTATAGAGATCATTGCATGGCTCTGTATAGAGATCATTGTACGGCTCTGTATAGAGATCATTGTACAGCTCTGTATAGAGATCATTGCACGGCTCTGTATAGAAATCATTGTACAGCTCTGTATAGAGATCATTGCACGGCTCTGTATAGAGATCATTGTATGGCTCTGTATAGAGATCATTGCATGGCTCTGTATAGAGATCATTGTATGGCTCTGTATAGAGATCATTGCACGGCTCTGTATAGAGATCATTGTACAGCTCTGTATAGAGATCATTGCACGGCTCTGTATAGAAATCATTGTACAGCTCTGTATAGAGATCATTGCACGGCTCTGTATAGAGATCATTGTATGGCTCTGTATAGAGATCATTGCATGGCTCTGTATAGAGATCATTGTATGGCTCTGTATAGAGATCATTGCACGGCTCTGTATAGAGATCATTGTACAGCTCTGTATAGAGATCATTGCACAGCTCTGTATAGAGATCATTGTACAGCTCTGTATAGAGATCATTGCACAGCTCTGTATAGAGATCATTGTACAGCTCTGTATAGAGATCATTATATATAGAATGTATACAGAGTATATACAGAACGACAACAAATAATAGGATGTAATACAATTTTGGAATTGATCTTTGGGATGATACTTTTAGGAAGACATTTTGGCAGGCTGAGGCTGGGAGCGAAGACCAGCTGGGGGGCGTAAAACCCTAGAAAGAGCTGAAATATTGCCCAGTCGGTTTAGATTTTCTTTCACTTACATACAATAAAGGCCAATTCCACAAACTGGGGGAAGCGCGGGGCTGAAGACACTTTCCCGTCCCATTATCCCACAAATAACAAAAACTATTAGATATCATTTTGTTGCCTATTTCGCATCTAGAAACATGGATCTACATCAAAATCGAATGTCTCATCTGTAAATGTAATACTCACAGCAAGTATTCTAAGAGCCGTTTTTACATAAAGTGGGGCTCTAAAGTGTATCCCTAGCTAAAACATTATTTTTAATTATTCGGGAATGAGTAATATGACCCCTTTTATAGGGAATAGTAGGAACCCCATTTTTTGCTGCCTGTATACTGTAGGGAATATTTCCCAGACTTTCTGTCCAAGTGTCACTTACAGGAAATATGAGGAAATCCCCATTCTGTTGTCACGGGTTCTGGTTTACTAATTGGAATAGTTCCCCTCTTCTGTTGCAGCAACAGCTGTAACATTTTGGATTTCTCCTTGTTTTTTGTTTCGTGACAGTGCTCACCAGCAGGGTCTACTGACCACCAAAGTAAGGGGGCATTCTTTCTACTGACTAACAATGTAAGGGGCATTCTTCTCACTGACCACCAAAATAAGGGGGCATTTTTCCGACTGACGACCAATGTAAGGAGCATTCCTCCCACTGACCACCAATGTAAGGAACATTCTTCCAACTGACGACCAATGTAAGGAGCATTCTTCCCACTGACCACCAATGTAAGGAGAATTTTCCCACCGACCTCCAATGTAAGGAGCATTCTTCCCATTGACCACCAATGTGATGAACGTTCTTCCCACTGAGAACCAATGTGTGGAACATTCTTCCCACTGACCACAAACGTAAGGGGCATTTGTCCCACTGACCACCAATGTAAGGAGCATTCTTCCCACTGACCACAAACGTAAGGGGCATTTGTCCCACTGACCACCAATGTTAGGAGCATTCTTCCCACTGATCACCAATGTAAGGAGCGTTCTTCTCACTGACCACCAACATAAGGAGTATTCCTCCCACTAACCGCCAATGTAAGGGACATTCTTCCCACTGACCCCCAATGTAAGGAGCATTCTTCCCACTGACCAACAGTGCAGTGGTGTATTTTGGTTTTGTGCTGCCCTAGGCAAGACTAAAATTGGGCGCCCCCCCCCCCAATGTAAATTTGCCCCACTCCTTCCTTTTAGACAGATGTGACTCCCTCCAAAATTTAAGGACTACAAGTCCCAGCATGAACCCCTGATATCTCATGAGAGGGCGGTGATAGAGGGTGGGAGAGAGAGAGAGGGGGATGGGTGATGAGGGAGGGAGAGAGAGGGGGTGGGTGAGGGAGGGAGAGAGAGAGAGAGAGAGGGGGGTGAGAGGGAGAGAGGCGGGTGAGAGAGAGAGAGAGAGAGAGAGAAAGAGAGGGGGGTGAGAGAGAGAGGGGGGATAAAAGAGAGAGGGGGGTGAGAGAGAGGGGTTAGAGAGAGAGAGGGGTGAGAGAGAGAGAGAAGGGGGGTGAGAAAGAGGTGGCTCTAGCAACCAGTGGCCAATAGTCTCAGGTGAAGGGGGGGAGGCTTTTTTGCTGCCCCCCTGCAAAGTGCTGCCCTAGGCCTGGGCCTTGTCGGCCTAGGCCAAAATACAGCACTGCAAAAGTGTAAGGAGCATTCCTCCCACTGACCACCAAAGTAAGGAGCATTCTTCCCACTAACTGCCAATGTAAGGAGCATTCTTCCCACTGACCACCAATGTAAGGAACATTCTTCCCACTGACCACCAATGTAAGAAGCATTCTTCCCACTGACCACCAATGTAAGGAGCATTCCTCCCACTGACCACCAAAGTAAGGAGCATTCTTCCCACTGACCACCAATGTAAGAAGCATTCTTCCCACTGACCACCAATGTAAGGAGCATTCTTCCCACTGACCACCAAAGTAAGGAGCATTCTTCCCACTAACTGCCAATGTAAGGAGCATTCTTCCCACTGACGACCAATGTAAGGAACATTCTTCCCACTGACCACCAATGTAAGGGGCATTCTTCCCACTGACCACCAATATAAGGAACATTCTTCCCACTGACCACCAATGTAAGGAACATTCTTCCCACTGACCACCAATGTAAGGAACATTCTTCCCACTGACCACCAATGTAAGAAGCCTTCTTCCCACTGACCACCAATGTAAATAGCATTCTTCCCACTGACACCTGATAAGGTATTCTTCCTATTGACCACTAATGCGAGGGACATTTTTCCAACTGACACCTGATGAATTGGCTTTGGAAAGAGTTCCTCCACATCTGGAAATTATTTTAAGGGTTCCTCTGGGATCCTATCCTGCTGAAACCTTTACATGTGGGACCAAGGGGTGGGCAGCTGCCTTGGCAACTGTAGCAGGACGGGGGGCACAAAAAGGGCAGGAGTTGCAACCTATCCTGCTGAAACCTTCACATGTATGGCTAAGGGGTGGGCAGCTGCCTTGCCAACTGTAGCAGGAGGGAGGCACAAAAAGGACAAGAGTTGCAACCTATCCTGCTGAAACCTTCACATGTATAGCCAAGGGGTGGGCAGCTGCCTTGCCAACTGTAGCATGGGGGGGGGGGGGGCACAAAAAGGGTAGAATTTTCAACCTATCCTGCTGAAACCTTCACATGTGGGGCCAAGGGGTGGGCAGCTGCCTTGGGAACTGTAGTGGAGGGGGGCACAAAAAGGGCAGGAGTTGCAACCTATTCTGCTGAAACCTTCACATGTATGGCCAAGGGGTAGGCAGCTGTCTTGCCAACTGTAGCAAGGGGGGGGGGCACAAAAAGGGTAGAATTTTCAACCTATCCTGCTGAAACCTTCACATGTGGGGCCAAGGGGTGGGCAGCTGCCTTGGGAACTGTAGCAAGGGGGGGGGGGGCACAAAAAGGGTAGAATTTTCAACCTATCCTGATGAAACCTTCACATGTGGGGCCAAGGGGTGGGCAGCTGCCTTGGGAACTGTAGTGGAGGGGGGCACAAAAAGGGCAGGAGTTGCAACCTATTCTGCTGAAACTTTCTGACATCATGACAGCCAATTCCTGGGCAACCTGGCAGAGTGAATAGGCATGTGGGCACAATCGTGGGGAATTCAGTTACAATGATCCCACTGGGGGCAGGAGGGGAAGCTGCCTTGGTTGGCTGCGTTTCAGGCATGAACCCCAGCACCTATAGTCAACCTGGCAGAGTGGAACCCCCAAGGAGTGGGCAGAAGGGTCAACTGCCTCAGCCACTGTAGCAGGAGGGGGCACAAAAAGACAGGAGTTGCAACCTAACCTTCTGAATTTGATCACAACTTATGGGGGGGGGGGGGGGGTTTAATTTGACCTTGGGTGCCAAAGAAAATTGTCCTGGCACAAGTCATCAGGGTAAAGCTGGTCCTTAGACAGCAATAAATACTCTACAGATGTTTGAACCCTTCTATATATTTTCCAAGGCAGCAAATACCCTTCAAGTTGAGGGGATGGGACTTGCAGTCTCCTTTAGAAACAGAATGAGATACCCTTGGCGCCTGGGACCAACACTGGAACAGGGTTGTCCAGCGCCCAGGGCGAAAATCCAGAATTGCGCCCCCCCACTATTAATACATGCCATAAAATGGGTGTACCACCCTGCAACCATTTCTGCCCATTTGCTTTACTGCGCCCAGGGCAACTTCCCCTTCTGTCCACCCCTTGTCCCGGCCCTGGGTGGGACTTGCAGTCTCCTCAGAAACAGAATGAGATACCCTTTAAGTAGAGGGCCTGGGACCATTACCTGCACAGGGTTGTCCAGCCCCTGAGCAAGAATCCAGAATTGCGCTCCTTACTAATACATGCCATAGAATGGGTGTACCACCCTGGGCCCATTTCTGCCCCTTTGCTTTCTGGCGCCCAGGACAACTTACTCTCCTGCCCACCCCATGTCCTGGCCCTGGGTGGGATTTGCAGTCTCCTCAGAAACAAGGTACCAGTATGTAGTGCCACCATCCAAGATACCCACCCCCCTGACCAATACATATAATAAAATAATTTCTGTATGACATATAAAGGGTAGGGACTGACCTTGATGATCCTCTCATTCTTGGTGCTCTTCCTCCTCTCACACTTGGGGCCCCCGCCTTGCACCACACTATCCAGCACCTGCACCTGCACCTCCCCATCGTCCTGCTTTTCGAAGCAGCTGCTCCGCGCCTCGCGGATCTCCTTCCCCACGTCCTGGAGCCCATAGGCGCACAGTGCGGTATCCCCCTGGCCCTCGAACACCCCAAACATCCTTCCAGGCTCCGCAAAAACAGACACCAAACGCCCATACAGGGTTCCCTTGGGCCCCTCGCAGCGCAGGCCCAGCTGGATGTAGGACTCTGTGAGCTTGCGGGTCTCCCCCCGCGGATCCGGCGTCAGGCAGAGGCGTGCGATGGCGCTGCTGGGCCGGCTCTCCTTCCCCGCGGGGGCGGGCTCTACGTTCATAGCCAGGTAGCCGAAGCCGTCCTGCTGGAAAGCCCGGACGAAGACCAATCGGATGTTGCCCTTGTTGCTCTGCTTCACCTTGAAGATGTTGTCGTCCGAGGGGCTGATGTCGAAGGTGAAGAGCCGGCTGGGGGTGGTGGCGTTCAGGGCCCGGATGGAGATCTCCGGGCTGTTCTCGAACCGGTGGTCCGCCACGCTCTGGTTCCAGAAGAAGAACTGGCTGCCGTAGCCAGTGAAGGTGGCCCCGACCAGGAGCCTGGTGTCGGGGCCCTTCAGCAGGAGCCCCACGGTGGAGGCGTTGGCGTGGTTGGCGGCGACGTTCAGCATGCTGGGCACCACGTTGCTCGGGGGGAACGGAACCGCAGGCACGGAGATGTTCCCGGGGCGCCTGAATTCACACAGCCCCTGATAAACGGATCCGCAGGTCAGGAGGAGCCCCTGATCCTCGTCCAGCTCCAGGATCTTGTTATAATTGGGGGTCAGAGCCCGCGGGAAGTCACAGGGGGAGTTCGGTACCTGCGGAGCATGGCAGAGCGGGGAGTCCAACACCGGACCGGTCACCTCCTCCGCCTCCGCCCTCAGGTCCCCGCTCCGCAGCTGGTACAGCCGGTTCACCGCCGCCAGGTACATCCGCCGCCCCGCCGACTCCACCGCGAAGTTGTTGGTGGGCTGCGCGGAGCGGAACGTGCCGAGGAGCAGCAGGTCGGCCGCGGAGCCCACAAGGTGCAAGAAGAGCAGCTGAGTCCATAGAGCCATGAATGGGCACCGGGGAGGGGGGGTCCTTCAACTTCGGGGGCCACAATGACAGCCCTGCATGGCACCGCTCCGCCGCCTCTGATGATCACTAACTACTGCTGGAGGACTATCAGAGAGACCACTGCCCCTCCCCCTGCCCGGCCCCCATCCCCCCCACTCCAACCTCAACTCAGACTTCCCTCTCCGGTCCCCAGTCCTCCCGGGGAGCTCCGCTCCGCACACACATATTCCTCTCCCGGGTGTCCCTATATGTTGCTCCCGGTATCCCTATATGTCCCTCCCGGGTGTCCCTATATATCCCTCCCTGTATTCCTATATGTCCCCCCCTATCCCTATATGTCCCTCCCTGTATTCCTATATGTCCCCCTGTATCCCTATATGTCCCCTCCCTGTATTCCTATATGTCCCCTCCCGGTATTCCTATATGTCCCCTCCCGGTATTCCTATATGTCCCTCCCGGTATTCATATATGTCCCTCCCGGGTGTCCCTAAATGTCCCTCCCGGTGTCCCTAAATGTCCCTCCCGGTATCCCTATATATCCCTCCCGGTATCACTATATATCCCTCCCGGGTGTCCCTATATGTCCCTCCGGGTATCCCCCCTCTATCCCCTTGCATATCCTCCATTCTTCTTATATTCCCCTCTTCTTATTATCCTTTTCTCTTCCAAATTACTTTTCTTCTTTCTTTCTTTTTCTCCTCTCTCTATCCCCCCATTTTCCTTTCCTTTTTATTCTTTTGTCTTTTCCTTGCTTTTTTCCCCTTCTTGTTCTTTCTCCATCCTTTCAAGTCTTTTCTTTTATTTTATTTCTTTCTTTCTTTCTCTCCCCCCCCCCCCCCCACTTTTCTTCCTTCCACTCTTTTGTCCTTTTCTGTCTTTTTTTTCCTCTTTGTTCTTTATCCACTGACTCCCCTTTTTATTGGTTCTGTTTACTTCCCATTTTCTTTCTTTCTTTTTCTCCTCTCTCTATCCCCTCATTTTCCTCCCTCTCTTCTTTTTATTTTTTTTTTGTCTTTTCCTTGCTTTTTTCTCTTCTTGTTCTTTATCCACCCTTTCCTGTCTTTTCTTTCTTTCTTTCTTTCTTTCTTTCTTTCTTTCTTTTCTTTCTTTCTTTCTTTTTATTTCTTTCTTTCTTTCTTTCTCCCCCCCCCAACTTTTCTTCCTCCCTCCTTCTGTCCTTTTCAGTCTTTCTTTTTCCTCTTTGTTCTTTATCTGCTCACTCCCATTTTTATTGGTTCTGTTTCCTTCCCATTTTCTTTCTTTCTTTTTCTCTAAATTACTCTATTATTTTCTTCTCTTCCCATATGCCTCTTACTCTCTTCTTTCTCTCCAGTTCTTTCTTTCTCCTTTTCACCTTTCCTTATTTCTCTCTACCTGCTTCTGTCTTTCTCCATCTCTCCATCTCCCTTCTTCCCACTCCTATCTCTTCTTACCTATTGTTTTCTATCATTCATTCCCCTCCTTTCTCTCTTCTTGCTCCCCATCCCTCTCTCTCACCTTAAGCCCCCCACCCCCTTCCCACTCTCCTCCTTTCTTTCACAATCCCCTTTATCTCTATTCCTCCTCTCGCTTTCCTCTCTCCCTCTCCCTCCTCTACTTGTCTCTATTCCTCTATATCCCCCCCCCCCTAATTTCTCTTTATCCCTCATATCCATCCTTTCTTTCTCTCTCTATCTCTCCTCTTCCTTCTTTCTCTCTTCTCTTCTTTCCCTCACCCCCCCCCCCCTTCTCTCTCTCCCTCCTCACATATCTCTCTATTATTCCTCTCCCCCTTCTCTCTCACTCTCTACCTTCTTCTCCTCCCTTCTTTCTCTCCCCTCTCTATCTGTCTCTCCTCTTACCACTCTTCCTCTTTTCCTCACTTTCTCTCTTCTCTCTATCCCTCCTCTTGCCCCTTTCTATATCTCTCATCTTTTTATCCCTCCTCTTACTATTCTCTCTATCCCCTCCCTATCCCTCCTCTCCTCTCTCTCTCTATCCCTTCTCTCCCCTCTCTTCTCTCTCTCTCTCTCTATCCCTTCCCTCTGCTCTCTCTCTCTATCCCTCCTCTCCCCCCTCTCCTCTCTCTATTCCTCCTCCTCTCCCCCCTCTCCTCTCTCTCTCTGTCTCTCTCTCTCTCTATCCCTCCTCTCCCCCCCTCTCTCTCTATCCCTTCTCTCCCCCCTCTCCTCTCTCTCTCTATTCCTCCTCTCCCCCCTCTCCTCTCTCTCTCTATCCCTCCTCTCCCCTCTCTCTCTCTATCCCTTCTCTCCCCCCTCTCCTCTCTCTCTCTACCCCTCCTCTTCTCTCCCTTAATTCTCTCTCTCTCTCCTCTCCCGCTTTATCTCTATCCCTCCACCACCTTTCTTCTATCTCTATACATCCTCTCCCCTCTTTCTACCCCTACTCTCCCCTTTTTTTCTCTCTCTATCTCCTCTCTCCCCTCTCTCCTCTCTTTCTGTCTCTCTTCTCCTCTTTCTCTGTCCCTCCTCTCCCCTCTTTCCTCTCTCTCTATCCCTCCTCTCCTCTCTCTCTCTCTGTCTCTATCCCTCCTCTCCCTTCTCTCCCCTATGTCTCTCTCTCCATTCTCTCTCTGACTCTCCTCTCCTCTCTATCCCTCCTCTCCCCTATTTCTCTCTCTCTCTCTCCTCTCCCCCCTCTCTCTATCCCTTCTCTCCATTGTTTTTCTTCCTCTCTCGAACCCTTCTCACTCCTCTCTCATCTCTCTCTTTCCCTCCTCTCTATATATTCCTTCTCTTCTCTAATCTCTATCCCTCCTCTCTTCTATCTCTCTATCCCTCCTCTCCTCTCTCTCTCTCTATCCCTCCTCTCCTCTCTCTCTATCCCTCTCCTTCCCTCCACCCCTCTCCTTATCAGGTTCTCCCCTCTCTCTCCCAGTCCTTGGTTCCCCTATTCTGTCATGTGAATATGATTAAGGAGTGAGTTGTCTTTTTTTCTGTTTGCAAAAGCTGCAAAAAAGTAAACATCACCCTCCACCCGGCCACCTAAATCACAGATAGGACTGAGTGCTGGCAGCAAGCGGGGGAATTGATGGTGGTGGGAGGGTAAGAGGGGGGCAGCAAGTGGGGGGAGTTGATGGTGGTGGGAGGGTAGGAGGGGGGGCAGCAAGTGGGGGAAGTTGATGGTGGTGGGAGGGTAGGAGGGGGGCAGCAAGTGGGGGGAGTTGATGGTGGTGGGAGGGTAGGAGGGGGGGAGCAGCAAGTTGGGGAATTTATGGTGATGGGAGGGTAGGAGGGGGGGGCAGCAAAGGGGGGAATTGATGGTGGTGAGAGGGGGGCAGTAAGTGGGGGAATTGATGGTGGTGGGAGGGTAGGAGTGGGGTGGGGTGGGGGGAGCAGCAAGTGGGGGAATTGATGGTGATGGGAGGGTGGGGGGGGCAGCAAGTGGGGGAATTGATGGTAGTGGGAGGGTAGGGGGAGGGCAGTAAGTGGGGGAATTGATGTTGGTTGGAGGGTAGGAGTGGGATGGGGAAGCAGCAAGTGGGGTAATTGATGGTGGTGGAAGGGTATGAGGGGGGGCAGTAAGTGGGGGAATTGATAGTGGCGGAGGGTAGGAGTGGGGTGGGGGGAGCAGCAAGTGGGGGAATTGATGGTGATGGGAGGGGGGGCAGCAAGTGGGGGAATTGATGGTGGTGGGAGGGTAGGAGGGGGGGGCAGTAAGTGGGGGAATTGATGGTGGTGGAAGGGTATGAGGGGGGGGGGCAGCAAGTGGGGGAATTGATGGTGGTGGAAGGGTATGAAGGGGGGCAGTAAGTGGGGGAATTGATGGTGGTCGGAGGGTAGGAGTGGGGAGGGGGGAGCAGCAAGTGGGGGAATTGATGGTGGTGGGAGGGTAGGGGGGCAGTAAGTGGGGGAATCAATGGTGGTGGGAGGGTAGAAGGTTAACACTTGCAAATATGTATTTTGTTGGACAATTTTGTATTTCCTGACTTGTTAGATGTAACCGAAACATTAAACATTGTATTATCTTGCAGGATCTTGTTTTGCAATATTTGTCTTGTTCACTTTTTAAAAAAAAAAAATAATCTTCTTATCTCAGTGCTGCTGATCTCTTCTTGCCCTTTTGCAGACACTTCCTGTCTACATGAACTTCAGAGCACATCATTGCTCTGGACCGGCTTCCAGATGGTGACCATGGTAGATCATGCCTGAGCAATGCTGGCACAACCACTTGTAGCCAACGCAGGAACATTTCTGGGAGACAGTTGCCACTCCATAACAGGAAGTGCCTGGACAAGGACCATCATAGCAGGTTTACCAGGGACTAGTTTAAAGAGAGCTGCAGATCTAAATAGACTGAAACCAGCTTTTGAAATGACATGCATTTATGAGATTTTAGTGAATTGGTTTGTGCTGACCTTAAATCACTTGCATACTCCAACTGCTGCAGAACGGCAGTTGATAGCAGACATACACTGGGATGTCACATGATCAGAAAGCTCCCGATTGCAAGTATGCATTGGGACCTTTCCGGTACCCGCCGGTGATAGTGCTGGGAGCATACAGGATGCGCGCTCTCAGCACACAAACGTAGTTACATCGGGGTGCATATATGCGGTCTCTCGGATTTAAAGCCCACCCGCCAAGAGGCATATATGCACAACGTCGCTGTGAAGGGGTTCAAACTCCATCTTTGAGCTCCAGGCTTTGACTTTCCCTAGGCTGAGATGATGTCATCAGTCTGCTGCAAGTAGAAAGAAGCATTTCCTCAGTCCCCCAATCCCCCCCCCCCCTTAGTGATCAGACTGTACATTGTAACTTTGTAGCAAGTCAGTTGGTCTGGAGAGTGCAAAATCTGGTGAAGCTCTGCAAAGAAACCAATCAGCTTCCAGGTTTTTTTCTTTTTTTTTTTTTGTCAAAGCTTAAAGCGAAATTAAAGCTTTGTGTTTTTGTTTTGTTTTTTAAATAACAAACATGTTATACTTACCTGCTCTGTGCAGTGGTTTTGGACAGAGCAGACCCAATCCTCTTTTTTTTCAGATCCCCTGCCAGCGCTCCTGGCTCCTCCCCCCTCAAGCGGTGTCCCTAGAGAAAGTTGCTTGCCCTGGGGGCACCGCTGCATGCTCACTCTGGAACCGATGCTCTATGCGTTCATAAGACACATAAAGCCCCGGCTCGGCCCCGCTCCCCTTGCTCTCTCCTCATTGGCTCACTGGCTGTAAACGACAGCAATAGGAGCCAATGGGTTCCCGCTTCTGTCTCAGCTAATAAGGAGGAAAATTCCCCATACAGCTGAGGCTATCATGAAAATTTCTAGATTGAAAGGGGCTCATGTAAGGATTGGGGGGGACACTCTTTCCCCATTTGCTCACTGGCTGTGATTGACAGCAGTGGGGGACACTAGGATCCCACTGCTGTCTCAGCCAATGAGAAGGGAGAGTCCCCATATAGCCAAGGCTATTGTGAACATTGCTGGATCAGAGGGGGCTCAGGTAAGGATTGGGGGGAGGCACTCTCTCCTCATTGGCTCACCGGCTGTGATTGACAGCAGTGGGGGACAACAGGCCCCCACTGCTCTCTCAGCCAATGAGAAGGGAGAGTCCCCATACAGCAAAGGCTTTTGTGAACATTGCTGGATTGGAGGGGGCTCAGGTAAGGATTGGGGGGAGGGCACTCTCTCCTCATTGGCTCTCTGGCTGTGATTGACAGCAGTGGGGGACAATAGGCCCTCACTGCTGTCTCAGCCAATGAGAAGGGAGAGTCCCCATATAGCCGAGGCTATTGTGAACATTGCTGGATCGGAGGGGGCTCAGGTAAGGATTGGGGGGGGCACTCTCTCCTCATTGGCTCACTGGCTGTGATTGACAGCAGTGGGGGACAATAGGCCCCCACTGCTGTCTCAGCCAATTTGAAGGGAGAGTCCCCATATAGCCAAGGCTATTGTGAACATTGCTGGATCGGAGGGGGCTCAGGTAAGGATTGGGGGGGGCACTCTCTCCCCATTGGCTCACTGGCTGTGATTGACAGCAGTGAGGGATAATAGGCCCTCACTGCTGTCTCAGCCAATTAGAAGGGAGAGTCCCCATACAGCCAAGGCTATTGTGAACATTGTTGGATCGGAGGGGGCTCAGGTAAGGATTGGGGGGGCACTCTCTCCTCATTGGCTCACTGGCTGTGATTGACAGCAGTGGGGGACAATAGGCCCCCACTGCTGTCTCAGCCAATTAGAAGGGAGAGTCCCCATACAGCCAAGGCTATTGTGAACATTGTTGGATCGGAGGGGGCTCAGGTAAGGATTGGGGGGGCACTCTCTCCTCATTGGCTCACTGGCTGTGATTGACAGCAGTGGGGGACAATACGCCCCCACTGCTGTCTCAGCCAATAAGAAGGGAGAGTCCTATACAGCCAAGGCTATTGTGAGCATCACTGGATCGGAGGGGGCTCAGTTAAGGGTTTGGGGGGGGCACTGCACAAAGGCTCCGTTCACAAATAGGCATTTCGGATCGTGGGCAGAATTGCCGCAATTCTGCCTGTGATTCTGCACCATTGCAAGTCCCGGGACGTCCGAGGGATTCCCATGACTTGCAATAGCACCCCAAACGCGGCTTAATTTTGCTGCGATTGTCTTCCGACAAATCGCGGTAAAATCATGCCACGTTTGGGGTGCCATTGTAAGTCATGGGAATCCCTCGGACGTCCCGCGACTTGCAATGGTTTGGAAAGCGCGGGCAGAATCGCGGCAATTCTGCCCGTGATCCGAAATGCCTGTATGTGAATGGAGACTAATGCCTCGTACACACGTGCAGATCGTCGGCCGAACGATCGGCCGTCTTTTGTCCCCGGGCTGTCGTGTCTGTTGAAAAGTGCAAAAGGCTGCACAAGAATTTTGTCCGCCGACTACAGCCGACTGCAGAAGTGATGTCATGTAATGGTTAACTTTCCCTGTGTTTTTTCTTTTCTGAGCATGCCCAGTCTTGCAAATCTGCTGTCTGTCGGCCGAATTCTGTATTGACTGGCGAACAATCGGCCGCTCTGGTGTCGGCATACAAAAATTTTAATGCTTGCATGACAGATTCTTTTCGGCCGAAAGTGCGCTGTCGGCTGTCGGAAGCATCATACTAACAAGCCTACAATCAGCCGATCGGTCGTCGGCCGAATCTTTTCGGCCGACAATCTGCACGTGTGTACGGGGCATAAGGCCCCTTTCACATGGGCTTTCTGATCTGGTCCCTGTCAGTTTTTCAGGCAGATCTGATCGGATGCTCCATGTACCTCTATGGAGCAGCGGATATCAGCGGTGACATCTCCGCTGACACCTACTGCTCTCCGATCTGATCCGATCCTGTCTGTGAAATCCAGACGGATGGAAACCCTATTTTCCATCCGTCTGGAGGATCGGATAGGATCGGATGAAAATAGGCAGGCGGTCCGTTTTCATCTGCTCTCCCATAGAGGAGAGCGGGGATCTGATAGGTCAGTCTCTGCAAAGTAAGCGGAGACGGACCTGTCATCCGCCTGCTCAGCGGGGACTGGTGGATCGATCCCCGCTGAGCAAAATGGAGTCTGCTGGGTGGAAAGTGCGTGTGAATGGACCCTAACTGAACAGGATGAAGTTGGAAGCTGATTGGCTACCGTGTATAGCTGCACCAGATTTTGCAATCTCCAGTTATAGTAAATCAACCCCAAGGTGAGAGGCTGCAGGAGGGGCTGATCTGTGTCAGACATTTGTAATCACAGACATAATTGTGTCTTCTCTGAGTGGGTATCTCAATCCATCAAGTAGATGGTGACCCTGGATGATGCCTGAACAAAGCTGGTGCTGTCCTTCTGGGAAAGCTGATGAAGGCATTGTCAGGGGTAGTACTGTGATCTCTGTTACAGGTAATAAATACCTGGGGGTGCTACACTGACACATTACAGAGAATATATAAACCTAACATAAAAAGAAATTTGATGCTAGGTCCACTTTAAATCTTTGTTCCATGGAGTTGTCCTTTAACAGGGTGGTCCCTAGTCCCTCTTTCTCCATTTGGCCTAACAAAGGACTTTTGACTCAGTGACAGCGGCGTCCAGCCCGAGGTCTTCCCAGAATGAGCTCCAGAATGGCGCAATCCACATTTCGGAAAGTCCTGTGTGGTTGCTCTCCTTTTCGGTTTCCTTATGAAGCTGAATTTCATTTTTTCTTACAAGTGAGAGCTTGCCCATACTAAAGTCACAGCTGGGCCAAGGTTGGGGGGGGGTTTCATGAACAGGAAGTCAGCAAGAAACGCATTCTAGCGATTTGTCACCTAGATAACGGAGCACCGGTAGCACCAATTTAAAGGGGCAGTCCACCCTTGGCTGCTTACAGCTCAAGCTAACAGAATCTGCTAGCAGGATCATAGATCCTTTTATTTTCCTGGGGAGATTCAAACTTGGGCACACCAGAGGGGGACAATAAGGTTGTGTGTGCGTGCAGTAAATGATATATGCTACAGTGCTTGCACCCAAAGGCCTCATGCCTATTGACATATGAGGCCATGTAGGAAGCCAATGAATGGCTGTGCACAGAAAAATGCCAGTACTTGTGTAAACCCGTGTATAGCATATGCATGCAGTGCTGTATTTTGGCCTAGGCCGACAAGGCCCAGGCCTAGGGCGGCACTTTGCAGGGGGGCAGCAAATTAGCCACCCCGCCTCCATCTGAGACTCTATTAGCCACTGGTTGCTAGAGCCGCCTGGCGTCTAGCAACCAGTGACGTTGCACCTTCTCCCACCCCCCCCCCCTCTACCTCTCTCTCTCCCACCACCTCTTCCTCTCTCTCCCACCACCTCTTCCTCTCTCTCCCACCCCTCTCTCTCTCTCCCACCACCCCCTCTCTCTCCCACCACCCCCCTCTCTCCCCCTCTCTTTCTCTCACCTCTCACTCTCTCCCCTCACTCTCTCCCACCCCCTCCCTCTCTTTCTCTCCTCCTCACTCTTACCCCCTCTCTCTCACCCCCCTCTCTCTCACCCCCCTCTCCCTCTCTCACCCTCCTCTATCTCTCTCATCCCTTCCTCTCGCTCATCCTCTCCTCTCTCTTATCCCTTCCTCTCTCTCTCTCTCGCTTTCTCTCTCTCATCCCCTCCTCTCTCTCTCTCTCTCCTCCCATCCTCTTTCTTCTCTCATCCCCTCCTCTCTCTCTTTCCCACCCCCTCTCTCTCTTTCTCTCTCTCTTACACCCCCTCTCTCTCTCATCCCCTCTCTTTCTCACCCCCCTCTCTCTCACCCCCCTCTCTCTCTTGCTCTCTCATCCCCCCTCTCTCTCACCCCCCTCTCTCTCTTGCTCTCTCATCCCCCCTCTCTCTCTCATCCCCCCTCTCTCTCTCTCACCCCCTCTCTCTCACCCCCCTCTCTCTCTTGCTCTCTCATCCCCCCTCTCTCTCTCATCCCTCCCTCTCTCTCTCTCATCCCCTCTCTCTCTCATCCCCCCCTCTCTCTCTCTCACACACACCCTCTCTCTCTATCTCCCAACACCCTCTCTCTCCCCCATCACCCTCTATCTCTCTCTATCTCCCCCCAACACCCTCTCTCTCTCCATCTCTCATCCTCCCTTACCCACCCCCCTCTCTCTCTCCGTGGGGCAAATTTACAAAAGGAGGGGGACGGGGCACCCAATTTTAGTCTTGCCTAGGGCAGCTCAAAACCAAAATACACCACTGTATGCATATATCCTCCCCGCTGCTGACAAGGAGACACAAGTGTATGCCCAGGATATGCACAGCTCCTTTAAGCAGCCACCAACCAGGATGCTTTAATGGGAGTTCGGACCCCCATATCCCCCCCCTTATCTACGCCCCTGTCTGCTAGCCAACATTTCCGGGCTTTTTGTACAACACCATGGAGGTTCACTGTTGCATCTCCCTGTAATGTACAAACATACAATAGTCCTGCAGGAATAGTGATGCCCCTCATAATGACTGTTGCACGTGGGTGGAGCCAGAGATGGTACTGCTGCATAATGACTGTTGCACATGGGTGGAGCAAGAGAAGGTACTGCTGAAAAATGACTGTTGCACGTGGGTGGAGCCAGAGATGGTACTTCTGCATAATGACTGTTGCACATGGGTGGAGCCAGAGAAGGTACTGCTGAAAAATGACTGTTGCACGTGGGTGGAGCCAGAGATGGTACTGCTGCATAGTGACTGTTGCACATGGGTGGAGCCAGAGATGGTACTGCTGCATAATGACTGTTGCACATGGGTGGAGCAAGAGATGGCACTGCTGCATAATGACTGTTGCACATGGGGGGAGCCAGAGATGGTACTGCTGCATTTGACTGTTGCACGTGGGTGGAGCCAGAGATAGTACTGCTGCATAATGACTGTTGCACATGGGTCGAGCCAGAGATAGTACTGCTGCATAATGACTGTTGCATGTGGGTGGAGCCAGAGGTGGTACTGCTGCATAATGACTGTTGCACGTTGGTGGAGACAGAGATGGCACTGCTGCATAATGACTGTTGCACGTTGGTGGAGACAGAAATGGTACTGCTGCATAATGACTGTTGCATGTGGGTGGAGCCAGAGATGGTACTGCTGCATAATGACTGTTGCACGTGGGTGGAGCCAGAGATGGCACTGCTGCATAATGCAGAGACAGACCTGTCAGATCCCCGCTCTCCTCTACCAGGAGATCGCATGAAAACCGACAGCCCGTCTGTTTTCATACAACCCTATCCGATCAATCGTAAACCCTATTTTCCATCCGTCTGGATTTCCTGGACAGGATCAGATTGGATAGCAGCGGGCGTCAGCAGACATGTCACCGCTGACATCGCCGCACCATAGAGGTGCATGGAGCATCTGATCAGGTCCGCCTGAAAAAACTGACAGGCGGACCTGATCGGAACGCCCATGTGAAAAGGGCCTTACTGTTCCAGAAGCAGGTCTGCTAAAAAAGTAATCAAGAAATGAATGGGCCCAAAATCTACTCTATCCAATGGCTAGCTACCGTTCTGGAAAATGCTCATCTAAAGGGTGCCTGCGGATGTGTTCTTTCACTTTTGCAATCAACAAGAAGCTGAGGCATCGCTCCCCTGCTTGCTGTTTTGAGGAGCCAGACATACTAAAAAACAGCAGCTGTAGCTACAGGGATAGGCTGAGGATGGGCACACATTTTCAAAGTAGTAAAAAACATTTTAACAATACTAATACAATGATTTGAGTCAGTGATTATTGCTCTTTATTAATACATAATGTAATGAAAATGACTTTAGCACTACTTTAGTGCCGGTTCACATTATAGCGATGTCAGACATCGCATGTGATTCGCACCGCACTGCTCTGCAAATCACATGCGATGCAGATTCAGCCATACAGATTGTATGGCTGAATTTGCATCGCATTCAGACCAAACTCGCACAGGACCCTTTTTTTGGTCCGCACCAGAATTGGATCGTATGGGTGTTCACACCTATGTGATCCGATTCCTGTCCTCCTTGACAGGTCGCACTGCGATATGAAAACTGATCTGGGGGTGCCGTTAACTTTATATTGACACTCCCAGCAGTTCGCATATGGCAGTGTGAACTGCTTGGGAGTCGGGTGCGATGTGGGAACCCGCAGGGGATTTGCAGGGTTCTCGTATCGCACCAATGTGCACTTATATTGGAGTCTCAGTAGATAGTTACAGTTACAATGTTTCCATCACATCCAAATCCACAATCACACACAACGGTTACATTGTATAAAGTGTTACTTTGTATGTCAGATATGAGATCACACTGTCATTGTGGGGAGCGCGGTGCTGTTCTGGGATCTTAGTTGCACGGTGCGGTTTTCGGGCCGTTGTCTGATTTTTAAAAAAAATCATATTTTGGGCTTCTGACTCAGAGCCGGAATGTTTGTGGGATTTGGATTACAAAGGGTTAAACAAGTTTTAAGTTCCTCATGTAAGCGAGGACCCGCCATTCCCTTCATCAGAGCTAGGACTGGCCTTGAAGCTAAAAATAATTTACCTAAAATTATCTCTACAGCCAATCAGCAGTCACCCAGCATCAAACGGAGGAGGGGGGGGGGGTTAATATTGCTGGGCAGACTGATGAGAAATGAGAGGGATCGTCCTACACAAAGGTTTGGGAGGATTTTTATTGTGTATTTAAATCCCCAAATCTTTATCTCTATTTACAGTCCAAGTGGATTGCAGCTATAGAGTGAGGGAAAAAATGTATTTGATCCCCTGCTGATTTTGTACATTTGCCCACTGATAAAGAAATGATCAGTCTATAATTTTTATGGTCGGTTAATTTTTACAATGAGAGACAGAATAACAACAAAAAAATCGAGAAAAACGCATTTCAAAAAAGTTATAAATTGATTTACATTTTAATGAGTGAAATAAGTATTTAATCGCCTATCAGTCAGCAAGATTTCTGGCTCCCAGGTGACTTCTGTACAGGTAACAAGCTGAGATTAGGAGCACTCCCTTAAAGGGAGTGCTCCTAATCTCAGCTTGTTACCTGTATAAAAGACACCTGTCCACAGACGCAATCAATCAATCAATCAGATTCCAATCTCTCCACCATGGCACTTGTTTCTGTGATGTGATCTGACTGGGCTGCCCTGTGCCCTTTTGTTGCGACAACGCTCAGGGAGCAAATTTTGCCCTTGATCCAGGCGCATTTTTACATGCAAGTTTTGCTTTGATTTGCATGTGTTTTGCAGCACGACAATTGCGGAAAAAATCATATTGCCTTTAAGTTGCCATTAGGAAGGAATAATACCCAAACCTGCGTCATGCATTTTGCCACAATTTTAGTGCGATTTGGAATCACAGGCAGGATCACGCCAATTCTACCCACGATTCCAAATCGCTAAGTGTGAACGTGGCCTAAAATGGTGCTTACAGTGAGGGAAAAAAAGTATTTGAACCCCTGCTGATTTTGTACGTTTGCCCACTGACAGAAGAAATGATCAGTCTATAATTTTTAAAATAGGTTTATTTTAACAATGAGAGACAAAATAACAACAAACATATCCAGAAAAATGCATTTCAAAAAAGTTATAAATTAATTTGCATTTTAATGAGTGAAAAAAGTATTTGATCTCCTATCAATCAGCAAGATTTATGGCTCCCGGGTGACTTCTATACAGGTAATGACCTGAGATTTGGAGCACTCTCTTAAAGGGAGTACTCCTAATCTCAGCTTGTTACCTGCATAGAAAACACCTGTCCACAGACGTAATCAATCAGATTCCAATCTCTCCACCATGGCCAAGACCAAAGAGCTGTCCAAGGATGTGAGGGACAAGATGGTATGGACTACAAGACCATCGCCAAGCAGCTTGGTGAGAGGGTGACAACGATTGGTGCGATTATTCGCAAAATGGAAGAAGCACAAAATAACTGTCAGTCTCCCTCGGTCTGGGGCTCCATGGAAGATCTCACCTTGTGGAGTTTTAATGATGATGAGAACGATGAGGAATCAGCTCAGAACTATACAGGGGAATCTGGTCAATGATCTCAAGGCAGCTGGGACCATAGGAAAAATGAAATAGACTTCCACATATAAATATATATATAAAACATATAAAATATCATATAAATAGTAAATAAACAGTGTTAAAATGAAGTGCTGGTGCATTAAATAAAGTCCATAAAGTGCAATCAAAGTGCCAGTGCTTGACGAGTTCTTTTGGTAAATTAAGAGTGCCACTCTGTGCTTCTCCACTCACCACTCACCAACAGTATTGTCTCATTTATTCAAACACACGGGGGGGGGGGGGGGGTGCCTGCCACGTAGGTTGTACGGGACCCCGGGATTTCTAACAGCAGCCCTGCTCCCTGCTGATTGGAGAGCTCTAGCTGTAACCCAACAGGGAGTGTGTCAAACCTCTGCAGTGAGACCACCGCTTCTACAGTTCTGCAGTCAGCAAAGATCATGCTCCCTTCTCATTGGAGAGCTCTAAAATAAAATTAGCAGGGGGTGTGTCAGACCTCTGCAGAGAGACCACTGCTTCCACATAGGGAGATCTATAGCTTTGCAGTCATCAAAGATCATTGGAGAGCTCTAGCTGTGACCCACCAGGGGGTGTGTCAGACCTCTGCAGAGAGACCACTACCCCCCACATAGGAAGATTCGCAGCTCTGCAGTCATCAAGGATCATGCTCCCTGCTGATTGGAGAGCTCTAGCTTAAACTTAGCAGGGTCGGTGCAAGACCTCTGCAGAGAGACCACAGCTTCCAAATTTAGAGAGCTATACCTCTGTAATCAGCAAAGCTCATATTCACAGACTGAAGAGCTGTGGCTCTGATTTAATTCATGTCTTGGGCGGACTGTCCCTTTAAAATGCACTTTTTATAACGCATGTCCTCTGGGTGTCATGTCCATGCGATCCATCAATCCATGGCGATGTTAACGTCTTATAAGTCTCTGCATCCCCTTCCAGCTGCAATTATTTTATTCCTTCGCAGTTTACCAGACGCCACACCTGGTGACTTACCCAGCGCTCCCAAAAATAAAATGGCTTCACACCCGCGCATCTCCGCTGCCAGCTGTGATGAGGAAGCTTCTCCTGTGTTAATGTATGATAAACGCATGATGCGATTGGAGTGACAAGATTGTCTGTTAGGCGATGTTCGGGATTCTGTGATGGATTCTGTGATGGATTCTCACACATTTCTATTTATGATGAAGAAGAATACAAAACTAACCATTCCTGCACTTATGTCTTCTTCCCTCTCCATCTACCTACCTGAAGTGAGTTGCTGCACACCAATTAAAAGCTAAAATCAGGCTTGCAGTTTTTTTGCTTTCACAAACTCATACAATAGGTAAACAGTTCAGTGCATGCCGCAGTTTTTGGGGTTAGGTTGGAGGGGGCTCATTGACATGGGCGACAGGCTCTACCACTTCCCTGAAAAGCGATACAGGCAATCAGGTATCAATACTGCCACCTTCTGATCCCAGTGGGGATTTTACATTGAACCACCGCACTGCAACCGCCATAGCACCCAGTTGTTGCATGATCCCATTGATTTCAATGGGAATGTTAAAGTTGTCACCAATCTCCGGGTCGGTGCTACCACTGGGCGAACTAGGCAGACACCCAAGGCATGAAAGAAAATGGGCTCTAGGGTCCATGATGTAAAGGGGTTTTGGGGACCTTGATGTAAGGGGGCTTTAGGAACCCTGATGTAAGGTTGCTTTAGGAACCCTGATGTAAGGGGGCTCTGGGGACCTTGATGTAAGGGGGGCTCTGGGTACCTTGATGTAAGGGGGGCTCTGGGGACCCTAATGTAAGGGGTGGGGTTGACTTTGGGCACCCTGATGTAAGGGGGACTCTGGGGTCCCTAATTTAAGGAGGGAAGGCTCTGGGGAGCCTGATGTAAGGGGTGGGCTCATGGGAACCCTGATGAAGGGGGTGGGCTATGGGGACCCTGAAGTTAGGGGGGGCTCTGGGGACCTTGATGTAGGGGGGAGCTCTGGGGATCCTAATGTAAGAGGTGGGGGTGACTTTGGGCACCTTAATGTAAGGGGGACTCTGATATAAAGGAGAACTCTGGGGTCCCTGATTTAAGGAGGGAAGACTCTGGGGATCCTGATGTATGGGGGGACTCTTGGGGACCCCGAAGTAGGGGGTGGGCTATGGGGACCCTGATGTAAGGGAGGCTCTGGGGACCTTGATGTAAGGGGGGCTCTGGGAACACTAATGTAAGGGGTGGGGTGACTTTAGGCACCCTGATGTAAGGGGGAATCTGATGTAAAGGAGAACTCTGGGGTGCCTAATTTAAGGAGCGGAGATTCTGTGGATCCTGATGTAAGGGGGGCTCTTGGGGACCCGATGTAGGGGGTGGGCTATTGGTACCCTGATTTAAGGGGGGCTCTGGGGACCTTTATGTATGGGGGGCTCTGGGTACCCTAATGTGAGGGGTGGAGGTGACATTGGGCACCCTGATGTAAGGGGAACTCTGATTTAAAGGAGAACTTTGGGGTCCCTGATTTAAGGAGGGAAGACTCTGGGGATCCTGATGTAAGGTGGGGCTCTTGGAAACCCCAATGTAGGGGGTGGGCTATGGAGACCCTGATCTAAGGGGGGCTCTGGGAACCCTAATGTAAGGGCGACTCTGTTATAAAGGATAACTCTGGGGTCCCTGAATTAATGAGGGGAGACTCCGGGGATCCTGATGTAAGGGGGGGGGCTCATGGGGACCCCGATGTAGGGCATGGGCTATGGGAACTCTGATGTAAGGGGGGACTTTGGGATCCTAATGAAAGTGGAGTCTCTGATGTAAGGGCAAACTCTTGGGCCCTTGATTTTAGGAGGGAGAACCCTGAGAACCTGTATTTAAGGAGAGGAGACTCTTGGGACCCTAATGTAACAGTGAATGACTCTGGGGACACTGATGAAAGATGGGGGGACTCTGGGGACCCTGATGTAAGGGGGAGAACTTTGGGGACCCTAATAAATGGGGTAAACTCTGATTGAAGGGGGGTCAGGTCTGGGGGGCCCAGGCCTAAAGCTGTGTAAGCTCCGACGTTCCGCATACAGGATTGGATTATGTTAGCTGGAGATGAAGCTGTCTCTTGCAAACTACCTGCAGTGAGTTGTTGCACACCAATTAAAAGCTAAAATCAGGCTTGCAGTTTTTTGTTTTCACAAACTCATACAATTTGAATGCGTTTTGAGGTCCATAGACATAAGCATTGCTTCAAGTCCAGTCGAAATCACAGCAGAAAAAATTGGGGTAAAATCGCGCTACTTTTAGGTCTCATAAGTGTGAAAGGGGCCTAATAACACTTTCAGCTGGAATGATAAATTTCCAGGTAAGAACGGAGTTCACCTTTATACAACCTTTCTACAAGAACTTAAAAAAAAACTTGACTTTTAATATTTTCCGTGTGTTGGCGGAATGTGGGACAAGGTGTCGCGGTTTTGCCGTAGACGGGTGTCACAGGTTTACACTGTTTTTATGTATGTGAGTTCAGCAGGTTGTGATGAATGTCTAATGTGAGCGAGGATTGAAGTGACAGCGCAATCTATGTCTCCTACAATTATCATCCTCCGATCTGACCTTTGCATGCAAATACACACAGGAGTGCTTCCAACCATTCGTATGGAAGTTGTTCCCCTTTTAAGTCTGCTGCAGGCAGTAGGAAGCATTTCCTCAGTCTCTTCACCTCCAGTGATCAGACTGCAACTTTGTAGAAGGAAGAGGATGTATTTCCTCAGTCTTCCCTCCCCTACTGATCAGACTGTACATTGTAACTTTGTAGGAGGATGCATTCCCTAAGTCTCCCCTCCCCCAGTGATCAGATTGTACATTGTAACTTTGTAGGAGGATGCATTCCCTAAGTCTGCCCTCCCTCTCTCCTGTCCGGAGCCTCCTCCAGATCCCCTCCCTCTTTATCCTCACAGGTCACCTGACCTGTAGTTTCTGCCCCCTGGCTCGACGGCCGAGCTGAAATGGCGGGCTACCAGCCCGCCGTAGAGAGGCCGCGTGAGTGGCGCAGGCTCAAGGAGCAGCCCAAGCTGCTTTGGCCCCACAAGAACATGTGCCCTATGGCCAGTCCAGGCCCGGCGGGCGAGGCGTGTTTTGAGTTTAACCTGTCCTGTTAAACCGCTGTATGGTCTTGGCCACCGTGCTGCAGCTCAGTTTCAGGGTCTTGGCAATCTTCATATAGCCTAGGCCATCTTTATGTAGAGCAAAAATTATTTTTTTTTCAGATCCTCAGAGAGTACTTTGCCATGAGGTGCCATGTTGAACTTCCAGTGACCAGTATGAGAGAGTGAGAGCGATAACACCAAATTTAACACACCTGCTCCCCATTCACACCTGAGACCTTGTAACACTAACGAGACACCGGGGAGGGAAAATTGCTAATTGAGCCCAATTTGGACATGACACCGGGGAGGGAAAATTGCTAATTGGGCCCAATTTGGACATTTTTCGCATAAGGGTGTACTTTATTTTTGATACCAGCGGTTTAGACATTAATGGCTGTGTGTTGAGTTATTTTGAGGGGACAGCAAATTTACACTGTAAGCGCCGGTTCACACTGCAGCGACGCTACTTCGCACCGCGACCTCCGAGGTCGCGGTGCGAGCAGCGCGCCGCGACCTCGGAGCAGCCGCCACGGACTTCATAACATTGAAGTCTATGGCGGTCGCCTCCGGGTCGCCCCAAAGAAGCTCCGGACCCTTTTTCTAGGTCGGAGCGACTTGTGTCACTCCTATTAGAACGGGTCCGCAGCTTCCCTATGGGAGGCGACCTGCGGCGACCTGTGAGGCGACCAGGTCCCCCCACAGGTCGCCCTAGTGTGAACAGGCACTTATACAAGCTGTACACTCGCTACTTTACATTGTAGCAAAGTGTCATTTCTTCAGTGTTGTCACATGAAAAGATAGAATAAAATATTTACAAACATGTGAGGGGTGTACTCACTTTTGTGAGGTACTGAAGATCAGACCAACATGAGGGACAAATGAGGAGGAAGGAGGGACAGAGGGACTTTGTTCCAGATCAGGGACAGTTGGGAGCAATGCTTGCCCATACCTCCCAACTTTTTGAGATAGGAACGAGGAACATTTATTAGCAAAAGTATGCAGGACACACCCCTGCCACGCCCCCTTAAAGGTGAATTATTAAAAAAAAAAAAACTATTAGTTAAACCCACAAGTGTTTTTTTTCCACTACTTTTTCCTTTATATTGGCTATTGAGATTTACAAATGCAGCAATTTAGAAATCAAATAACACGTTTAGCACTGGGAAACACTTTTTTAAAGATAAGAAGTGCATTTTATATACAACTCTATAAATAAGAACAAAATGAGGAACAAATGAGGAGGAAAGAGGAACATTGTTCTAAATCAGGGACAGTCCCTCTAAATAAGGGACATTTGGGAGCGATGCCTACACTGGTTCCTCCTTTCACACTTGTGCAACTTGTCATGTGATTTGGGACTGCAAAATCGCATGACAAGTCGTTCTCCATTACTTCAAAGTCCCTGCACTACTTTGGCACAATTTTGATGCATTTTGAGGTCAAAAAGACATTCAAGCCCAGTCAAACTCGCATTAAAATCGCGTCAACAAAGTTGCGGCAAAATCGCGGTAAAATCGTGCGACTTTGAAGTCACACAAGTGTGAAAGGGGCCTTAGACAGGTGGCGTTTGTTTCGTTCGGAATAAATATTCGGATTCATTTTTCATTTTTTGAATATTCAGATATTTCCAAATACCTGAATCGCAGTATAAACAAAATTTACCGAATGCTCCGAATAACAAAACGAAATTCGTCTGCATTTCAGAAATCCAAATTGAAATTCGAATTGAATTTTACATCGAATTCCAGTGAAATTCGAACTGTAAACATATTTCTGAAATCAAAGACTGTGTGTGCTATTAGAGGACCATTTGAAAATAATGCTCTTTTTATTAAAGGGTAACTCCACTTTTGTGACGACAAAATAGCAAATAAAGAAAAAACAATATAGCGTATACAATAGTGACACAAATCATATTGTAATTGAATGTTATTAAAAATTTCCTTTCCTTTTCAATCTGCAGCTGTTGTCATTTTCTGAAAATGCAATGCAATATGGCCGCCTGTACGCAGAATGTATACTGACCACACCCCCAGAAACATCATTTCCTGCTTGTGTGATTGGCACACCAATTTTCCCAGAAGTCTGCACTAAGATACAAGTCAGATTTCTGGCATCCCCTGCAACATAAATGTCATTTTTATTGAGATACCAGCAAAGGGAAATCATGTCTAAAGAGATGCAGACCCTGCCACTTCCCTCAGAGCCCTGCAGGTGCAGCAGCTGCTTGATAATGATAAAATCACTCACATTCACTGTGCAATGGACACAGAGGAAGAAACAATGATTACTTCAGAATAACAGATACTCCCAATAGGAACACGTCTAAAGGGATGCAGACCCAGCAGATTTCCTCATTAGAGCCCTGCAGCTGCCACAGCTGATAGATAATTATATGAAACCACTCCCATTAGACCCACTCAGCACAGAGGAACAAACAGTGATTTCTTCAGAATAATAAAAGGTAGAAATCTGCAACAAAGTTTGTTATAATCCCTGCAATGTACAGAGATCACCCAGAGGGGAATGTTTTTTTCTCAACAAAAGTGGAGTTACGCTTTAAGCCAAAGGTGATTTAAAGAGTCATTGTAATCATTTGATGAAGAATTTTCTTTTGTTTGTTCACTTTGTCACATTTGAATAAAAAAAAAAAAAATATATATATATATATAAGTTTTTAATTCAACGATTCAAAATTTATCAATTCGAACGTTTCGAATCGAAAAAAAAAATCAGTAAAGTCGAAAGAAAATTTGAAAAAGTCATGAAATTAATTCCGAATAACTTTTTAAATACAACCTGTGTTTATAACATACTTTATTTTACACCCAGTGATGTCAACACTGAGTCTCAGTGCTTCTCTATGCATTGCAGGAACATCGTGGCCAGGTGGGAGGAGCTTCCTCAAAACATCACAGCCCCCTGACTCAGCACTTCTCTCAAGAGCCCTCACCCCTGATGTAAGCAATGGGCTGGCTCTTGGGCGGGGTTATGCAAATATCAAATAGCCTTGATGAGTGGGTGCCAGCCTGGAACAGTGGGCGTGCCTAAGCAGGCTGCATTTCAATAGGTAACGCCCATATATGATGCCGAGCCTCCGTTATTGATAGGACTTAAATCCAACTAATGAACAAGGGAGGGCCATGGACACTCTGGGGAGTAAAGGGGTAGATGATGCTGGAAATGACTGGGCTCTATCTCTCAAGTCTCTATGGGACTTGTAGTTCTTCAACAGCTGGAGGGCCAAAGGGCCAGCTAGATGATGTTGGATGTCCTCCAGCCAGGGAATGTGACAGGGGCGTAACTACAGGGGTTGCAGGGGTCACAATTGCAACCGGGCTCCATGCTCCAGGGGGACTGTGCGGCTCCCCGGTACACCTGGATAGGAGGGGGGCAGCATGTAGAGAAATCACTGTCCTCCTTTTTCCTCCTGTAGCTGCAGGAGGAAAATGGAGGAGATTGGTTCCTCTGTATGCTGCCCCCGCCACTCCTCCTATCCAGTTCACTTGTGTTCTGCTGTCTCTGGGCCCCTGTGTGCTCCCCTGGTCCAAGACTGAAGGGGAGGCCGGAGATCAGGTTTGGAGGCTGCTATTGTTGACCTCCTGCTGAAAATTCTTGCTGCCTGATTGTCTCATTACTTTCTGAATCACTGACCACAGACAAGCAATGAGTGAAGCCAGCGCAGAGTCAGAAAGTTTTGCTTCGTTTTTGGATGGAGGGTGGAAGTGTGGGAACCCCTATCAGTTATTGCAGTTCATTTTCATTATCTACAGCGCATCCGGAAAGTATTCACAGCGCTTCACTTTTTCCACATTTTTCCAGCTTTATTCCAAAATAGATTAAATTCATTATTTTACTCAAAATTCTACAAACAATCCCCCATAATGACAACGCGAGAGAAGTTTGTTCGAAATCTTTGCAAATTTATTAAAAATCATAAAGGAAAAAATCCCATGTATAGAAGTATCACAGCCTTTGCCATGACACTAAAAATTGAGCTCAGGTTCATCCTGTTTCCACTGATCATCCTTGAGATGTTTCTACAACTTGATTGGAGTCCACCTGCGGTAAATTCAGTTAATTAGACATGATTTGCAAAGGCACACACCTGTCTATATAAGGTCCCACAGGTAACAGTGCATGTCAGAGCACAAACCAAGCCATGAAGTCCAATGAATGGTCTGTAGACCTCTGAGACCGAACTGTATGGAGGCACAGATCGGGGGAAGGGTACAGAAACATTTCTGCAGCATTGAAGGTCCCAATGAGCACAGTGGCCTCCATCATCTGTAAATGGAAGAAGTTTGGAACACCAGGACTCTTCCTAGAGCGGGCCGCCCGGCCAAACTGAGTGATCGGGGAAGAAGGGACTTAGTCAGGAAGGTGACCAAGAACCCGATGGTCACTCTGACAGAGCTCCAGAGTCTCTCTCTGTGGAGAGAGGAGAACCTTCCAGAAGAACAACCATCTCTGCAGCCCTCCACCAATCAGGCCTATATGGTAGAGTGGGCAGACAGAAGCCACTCCTCAGTAAAAGTCACATGACAGCCCGCCTGGAGTTTACCAAAAGGCAGCTGAAGGACTCTCAGACCATGAGAAACAAGATTTTCTGCTCTGATAAAACAAAGATTGAACTCTTCGGCCTGAATGGCAAGCGTCATGTCTGGAGGAAACCAGGCACCGCTCATCACCTGGCCAATACCATCCCTACAGTGAAGCATGGTGGTGGCAGCATTATGCTGCGGGGATGTTTTTCAGTGGCAGAAACTGGGAGACTAGTCAGGATTGAAGGAAAGATGAATGCAGCAATGTATAGAGACATCCTTGATGAAAACCTGCTCTAGAGTGGTCTGGACCTCAGACTGGGGCGAAGGTTCATCTTCCAACAGAACAATGACCCTAAGCACACAGCCAAGATAACAAAAGAGTGCCTACGGGACAAATCTGTGAATGTCCTTGAGTGGCCCAGCCAGAGCCCAGACTTGAACCCAATTAAACATCTCTGGAGAGATCTGAAAATGGCTGTGCACCTATGCTCCCCATCCAACCTGATGGAGCTTCAGAGGTCCTGCAAAGAAGAATGGGAGAAACTGCCCAAAAATAGGAGTGCCAAGCTTGTAGCATCATACTCAAAAATACTGGAGGCTGTAATTGGTGCCAAAGGAGCTTCACCAAAGTATTGAGCAAAGGGTGTGAATACTTATGTACATGGGATTTTTTTCGTTGTTTACTTTCAGTATATTTGCAATGATTTTAAACATCTTTCACGTTGTCATTATGGGGGATTGTTTGTAGAAATCTGAGGAAAAAATGAATTTAATTAATTTTGGAATAAAGCTGTAACATAACAAAATGTGGAAAAAGTGAAGCGCTGTGAATACTTTCCGGATGCACTGTATGGAGGAGAAGCATTGTCACCCTAGGTTTAGGAAGTGTGGCAGGACTACGGAACACCTCCCCCTCTCTTCATCTCTATAACATAGGGGGAGTTGGTGTTCTGTAGTCCACAAACAGACCTGGGAACAATGTAACTGATAGCAGTGCAGCAAAGGCAGAGAGCGGAGGATGATATCAGCTCAATGCAGTGCCGGGACAAGGTCATCCAGCGTCCAGGGGAAGGATACCAAACTGCGCCCCCTTCCCTTATTGTTAGGGTCAAGGTGCCCCCCCATCCCTGCAATATACCATTGAGCCCAGGGCAACCGTCCCTCCTGCCCTCCCTTTGTCCCGGGCCCTGGCTCAATGTATTTCTGGCAGGATCAACGAGTCATTTTTTATGTGAATTATTGAACAGATACAACAAAATGTTTCTAATGGGATATTTATCAGACCAAGCAAATAAGAGGAGCTCGTTGTCAGGGTCATTGTCCTGAAGTGACTGAATTCAGACCTTGTTCCATGCTTGTTCCAGGGCAGCGACTCAGCGATGGCGGCTCCCATGCATTTCTATTGATGGGGGAACTTTAAAGGACCCCTGATGTCACACTGCCCCCCTGGGATGTAGGTGGCAGTTCTTGCCTCCTGCAGTTCCGGGAATTTCTGTCTCTATTGTCTGTGGTGGTCACAGAGGTGTCAGAGTCTCCCTGATAATGGGGGGGCTCAGAGCTGCTCAGCAATGTCAGGAAGGAAGCCCGCGCCTCCAGCATACTGACCGAGGAACTCCGATTCCTGTTTTCAGGAGACTTCCCATCCGTCAGGAATTCCTCAGCTTCAGCCTTAAGGAGAACCGGACCTCATAATACCACTAACCCTTCTACTGCCAGACAATCTATCATTTCTATGTACTATATTATATATTATATGATCAGCAGTGCAGAGTATTTTAGGAGAGGAGAATTAGAGGAAGGGGCAGAGTCCTCCAGCAGAGAAGAGTATTTCAGGAGAGGAGAGTTATAGAGGAAGGAGCAGAGTCCTCCAGCAGAGAAGAGTATTTCAGGGGAGGAGAGTGATAGAGGAAGAAGCAGAGTCCCCCAGCAGTGCAGAGTATTTCAGGGGAGGAGAGTGATAGAGGAAGGAGCAGAGTCCTCCAACACAGCAGAGTATTTCAGGAGAGGAGAGTTAGCTAGAGGAAGGAGCAGAGTCCCCCAGCAGTACAGAGTATTTCAGGGGAAGAGAATGATAGAGGAAGGAGCAGAGTCTCCTGCAGAGCAGAGTATTTCAGGAGAGAAGAGTTAGGTCGGGGAAAAAGCAGACTCCTCCAGCACAGCAGGGTATTTCATGGAAGGAGAGTTAGATAGAGGAAGGAGCAGAGTCCTCCAGCAGTGCAGAGTATTTCAGGAGAGGAGAGTTAGATAGAAGAAGGAGCAGAGTCCTCCAACACAGCAGAGTATTTCAGGAGAGGAGAGTTAGATAGAGGAAGGAGCAGAGTCCTCCAGCAGTGCAGAGTATTTCAGGAGAGGAGAGTTAGATAGAGGAAGGAGTAGAGTCCTCCAGCAGTGCAGAGTATTTCAGGAGAGGAGAGTTAGAGGAAGGAGCAGAGTCCTCCAGCAGAGCAGAGTATTTCAGGAGAGGAGAGTTAGAGAAATGAGCAGACTCCTGCAGCAGAGCAGAGTATTTCAGGAAAGGAGAGTTTTAGAGGAAGGAACAGAGTCCTCTAACACAGCAGAGTATTTAAGGAGAGGAGAGTTAGATAGAGGAAGGAGCAGAGTCCTCCAGCAGAGCAGAGTATTTCAGGGGAGGAGAGTGATAGAGGAAGGAGCAGAGTCCTCCAGCAGAGCAGAGTATTTCAGGGGAGGAGAGTGATAGAGGAAGGAGCAGAGTCCTCCAGCAGAGCAGAGTATTTCAGGAAAGGAGAGTCCTCCAGAAGTGCAGGGTATTTCCGGAGAGGAAAGTTATAGAGGAAGGAGCAGAGTCCTCCAACACAGCAGAGTATTTCAGGAGAGTTAGATAGAGGAAGGAGCAGACTCCTCCAGCAGTGCAGAATATTTCAGGGGAGAAGAGTTAGGTCGAGGAAGAAGCAGAATCCTCCAGCAGTGCAGAGTATTTCAGGAGAGGAGAGTTAGAGGAAGGAGCAGAGTCCTCCAGCAGTGCAGAGTATTTCAGGAGAGGAGAGTTAGAGGAAGGAGCAGAGTCCTCCAGCAGTGCAGAGTATTTCAGGAGAGGAGATTTCCTGCACTGTCCCGAGGCTTTTATTAAAAAAAAGATTTGATGACAAAATGAAGAGAATTGGGTGAATTCATGTAATTTAATTTCCATCCTCGCCATTATCGGGGGAGATAAGCAAATATCTTTTTGAGCGAAGTCCAAGAACCGTCTGGTGGAAATTCTGAATACATCATTTTTCTCTGAGTTGGACAGAAGAACATTCAGCATGTGAGGGGACCGGTCTCCTGATAAGACGCGGGTCGTCTCCAGATAGCGGATTTTATCTAATGAAAATAGTCAACGAGCGTCAGAGAAAGCCGGAGATGTCCCCTCGCTGACATTACCCTGACCACTAAAGAGTCAGAATTCTGCTGACTTTCTGCGCATATTGTGGTATCATTAGGGGCCCATGATTAGCACATTAGGGGCCCATTTACATTTTTGTGTTGCATTAACATGCACTACCCATTAGGGCTGTGGGTAAGGGGGTACCATCGTTCCTCCCATATGGGGCCAAGGCAGCGAGGGAATTGGATGTGAGCAGAAAGGGTGATCGGTGCAGCAGGGGGGCAGTTACTGGAACCGACCCCCTGTATAGCTTGCTCTACAGCAGCTGAAAGCTGGCGGGAGGGAGAGGAGAAGAAGCCGGCTTTCAGCTGCTACAGAGAGAACCATATAGGGGATCAGTTCCGGTAATTGCCCCACCGTGGCACTGATATGTATAGTGTGTAGTGCACAGGGACGGTGATCTGTGCAGCTGGGGGGCAATTACTGGAACCGATCCCCTGTATGGCTCTCTCTGCAGCAGCTGAAAGCTGCCTTCTTCTCTTCTCCCTCCTGCTGGCTTTCGGCTGCTGCAGAGAGAGCCACACAAGGGATCCGTTCCTGTAATTAACCCACCCCCACCCTCCCTGTAAACTATATGTTTTCCCCCTGCTGCCCAGACCCCCCCCCCCTTCTTCCAACACAACACATTACCATGCATTGAAATACAGATGTGTTGCCTTAGTTGGGATGCTTTTCAGAATGAATTGCACCCAAATGCATGTATGTGCGCAGTGCAAATGGGCCCTAATGCGATGGAACAACTCAGTAAGCCAACTACTATCCTATCATGAACCGGCTTCCTCATAGTGACAACAGTGGACCATGCCTGTGCAATGTGTGTTGGCATCTCAGCTTATAGTCAGGGGCACATATGGGAGACAGTTGTCACTGTGAACAAGGACCTTCATTGCAGGGTCACCAAGGCAGTGCTGGGATGAGGTCTAGAGCCCAGGGCGAACATGCCAAATGGCTCCCACCCCCCCAAGATGTATAAGCATTATGTGTCAGCAAACCCTCCCCCCCCCCCCTCAAAAAAAAAAAAAAAAAAATTGAGTGGTTATCTGCATGCTTATCCTCCAATCATAAATTCCCTCTCCTTCCAGTACAAATCCGCTTCCCCTGCTAAACTTCTCTAGCACAAATGCCCTCACCCCCCCCAAAAAAATCCCTATTTTAGCAAAAATCCTTTTACCCTTCAAATTCCTTCAGATTGCAACCCCCCCTCCCCCCACTCCAAATCCCGCCTCCTAGGAAAAATCCCCCCTATCTCCCTCCTAGCTCAAATATCCAGCCCCCCACCCCAAAATTTCCTGTCATCGCCTAAATCCCCTCCATTCATCCCTGCTAGATCAAATCCCCCCCCCCCCAAATGTCCTTTCCTACCACAATTCCCCTCTACCATATCACTTCTTCTAGCACAAACCCCCCAAATCACCACTCCTAGCAACCCCCGAAATGTCCCATCCTAGAACAATTCTTACCCCCTGATTCCCCCCTCCCATCACATATACCATCCCCCCATCTCCTTGTGGTGCCCCCCCCCCCCCCCACCTGTTACCACAGTGCCCAGGGCAGCCGCCTCTCCTGCCCACCCCTTGTCCTGGCCCTGCACCAAGGATCATGTTCATGAACACTGCAGATTTAACAAACTTGAAAATGACTTTTCCTAGCTGTTGGAGTCAATCTAAGAATTTAGTGATCGGGTTTACATCTACTTTACATTTTTACATTCAGTCTCAGAGCTCTCATACCCCCCCCCCCCCTCGGGGGATTAGTTGGTTCTTGTTGTGAAATTAGGAAGTGAGCGGAGGAAGCCGAGGGCTGGAAGCTGCAGTAAGATGTGGAGAGGATGTGGGGACAGAGCAGGATGCAGCTACAATGGGAGACAGGAAATCAGGGAGTCGGGGGGCTGCAGCGAGTTGGACGCTCAGGGGGGCTCATTCTGAACCCCCCCCCCCCCCGGGAAGTCACATTTTGTGGCTGAAATCTATTAATAGGTAAACCTTTCCTCACATCACTGCTGACCTGTTCCTGAAAATGCTAGCTGCCTGGCAGGCTCAATAACCCAACACAGAGCACACTCATACAGTATGCTGTAGGTCCATTCACTTTAATGACCAAAATGACCCACTGGAATGAGCAACATGGATATAAAAGGAGAGCTGTTATTGGCTGACAGTAACGTCACCTGACACGGCACACCTAAGGCCCCATTCACACCGAAGTGTTTTGCCGTGCATTTCCTGCTGCACAACAACGCTCAGCATCAAAAATCCCATTGCTTTAAATTATACCTGTTCACATGTGAGCGCTCGATTGTTTGTACTGTAGCTCAACGACTGTTGCTCAACAAAAATTACATGAGCTGTATGAAGTGTTTTTGGCCCTAAAGATTGTAATGAGAGCATGCCAAAAAAACGTGCAAAAAAACACGAGACACAGATTTATCAGGTGCTTCCTTAATGTAGCCAAAAAAAAAGGGTGAACATGCACCAAAAAAAAGCACCTGTATGGCACATCACCCCTAAAAAACATGCAAAAGTAAGTATTGCCTGAATGTTCTACGCTAATATGTGCATGGCTGATGTCAGCATATAGGCAGCTTAGGCAGCTGCCTAAGGCCTCGAGGATGGGGAGGGGTGGAAAAATCCAAACCCCCTGCCAGAGTACAGCAGTACCAGTGTGGGGTGGGGTGGCATGGAGTGGGGGGGAGGGGGGTGTGCTAGCAGTACCAGTGTGGGGCAACTGCAGGATGGGGGGGGGAGTACAGCCAGGGCTGGCGCTACCTGTAAGTCGACCTAGGCAGCCATCTAGGGCACAGCTTAGCAAGGGGCGCCGGCATCCTGCACCTGGAATCAGTAATGGACCGGCCGCCGGCCAGAGCAGTACTCCTCATGTTGTGCCGTCTGAGCGCTACAGCAAGCCACGCTATGTGAAGACCTCCAGCGTCACGTAAATCCCCATAGGAAAGCATTGAATAATACTTTCCTATGGGGAGGTCTAATGCGTGTTCGCGGTCATTGCCGTGTATGCGCATTAGGTCTCCCCCACCGGCTGATGTCGGTGGGGGAGGAGAGTATGCGGAGCCTGACCCAGCGCCTAGGTAATTCACTGAAGGGGTTTTAACACCTTCAGCAACTTGGGATGGGGGGTGGGGGAGCATATGGGGGGGGGCCGCAATTTTCAAAAATCCTTGCACCGGCCCTGGGTACAGCAGTACCAGCATTGGGGGGCTGGAGGATTTTTGAGCTAGCAGTACCAGGGTGGGGTAACTGGAGGTGGGGGGCGCCAGAATGCACCTTCGCCTATGTAAACAAATATTCCTTCACTGGCCCTGAAAGTGTGATTGGAGGAAAAAGCCCTGGCCCATCACCCCCTAAGCTTCTAGCCTTAAAGGGGTTATATACTGCTGGACGTTTTTTTTTTTTTCTTTCTGCAAGGTAAAGTCATAATGTGCTAGTATGCATCGCATGGCATCTTCACTAAGGGAAACCGGCAGTGAAGCCTTACGGTTTGATAGGCGGCTTCCAACTGCACATGCGCAAGCAGGTGCTTTGTGATTGGTCCCTCAGTCTTCTGGGACCTGTGAAGCGTCCTAGAAGGCTGCGGGGAAAAGGGGGGGGGGGCGCTCAGATCTAAATGCGTCTGGTGCACTGCAACGCATGCATTAAGACTCTATTTAGTTGTATCCATTCCAGGTACTTGCATAGCGTTGTCAATTTACGCAGCGCTTTACATAAATATTTTACGTTTACATTATTCCCTGCCCTCAAAGAGCTTACAATCTAAGGCCCCCAACTCACATTCATACATACACATAGTAGGGCCAATTTAGACAGGAGCAATAACTGGGGCTTTGCATTTTTATGCAAGGTCTGATTTAATTGCACGCTGCTAATCAAAAATCCCCAGTGTATCACTTTGTTGCTGTTTGTATCCAGGTAAGGATTGCATTATTTTCCCATCCAGGAGAAGTTTCCACACTGAATGAATTGAGGAAAGCAGAACCTCTATCGAGCACTTATCAGGATCTGGTAAAGAAAAGCGCCCTTAAGTGGCAGCGATTATTAAACCAGACTGGCATCCCTCAGGAACGCGGACGGTGGAGGAGGAAATGACTCATTATCACACTTAATGCCACATCCTGCTTCTCCATCTGGGGGGGAGACCCCCCCCCCCTCCCTTGTAAAGGTGGAGAATTAGTGACAATTTGTTTTTCCTGCATCTCACATCCCTTGTAGGGCTGTTGGGACTCTGGTGGTAATTGGGGTCACTTCTGAGCGACAGAAAGAGTCTCCAAGGACCCAGAAAGGCAGAAAGGGAAGCGGGCTCTGATGTGCACCAGGGACAAGGATTAGGTGAATAAGCAATGTGTGAAAAATAATTTGGTCGCCCTTTTTTTGGGAGGAATTAGAAATGGTTTGTGGAGTTCTGATGGGGAAGGGGCAAGTAAGAAAGAGTGGCACTCTAATCATAGGAACTGTAGAGAGACTCTGAACATAGACATCAGCAAGTAAGGAAGAAGAGCTTGCAATCTAATTGTAGGAACTGTAGAGAGACTCTGAACATAGACATCAGCAAGTAAGGAAGAAGAGCTTACACTCCAATTGTAGGAACTGTAGAGGGACTCTGAACCTAGACATCAGCAAGTAAGGAAGAAGAGCTTGCAATCTAATTGTAGGAACTGTAGAGGGACTCTGAACCTAGACATCAGCAAGTAAGGATGAAGAGCTTGCACTCTAATTGTAGGAACCACAGAGGGACTCTGTACTTAGACATCAGCAAGTGTGTAAGAAGAGCTTGGACTCTAATTGTAGGAACTGTAGAAGGACTCTGAGCTTAGATATCAACAAGTAAGGAAGAAGAGCTTGCACTCTATTTGTAGGAACTGTAGAGGGGCTCTGAACTTAGACATCGGCAATTAACGAAGAAGAGCTTACACTCTAATTGCAGAAACTGCAGTGAGACTCTGAACTTAGACATTGGCAAGGAAGAAGAGCTGGCACTCTTATTGTAGGAACTGTAGAGGGACTCTGAACTTAGAAATCAGCAAGGAAGGAAGAAGAGCTTGCACTCTAATTGTAGGAACTGTAAAAGAACTCTGAGCTTAGATATCAGCAAGGAAGGAAGAAGAGCTTGCACTCCATTTGTAGGAACTGTAGAGAGGCTCTGAGCTTAGATATCAGCAAGCAAGGAAGAAGAGCTTGCGCTCTAATTGTAGGAACTGTAGAGGGACTCTGAACTTAGACATCAGCAAGTAAGGAAGAAGAGCTTGCACTCTAATTGTAGGAACTGTTGAGGGACTCTGAACTTGTACATCGGCAAGTAAGGAAAAGAGCTTGCACTCTAATTGTAGGAACTGTAGAAGAACTCTGAGCTTAGACATCAATCAGCAAATGAGGAAGAAGAGCTTGCACTCTAATTGTAGGAACGGTAGAGGGACTCTGAGCTTAGACATCTGCAAGTAAGCAAGAAGAGCTTGCACTCTAATTGTAGGAACTGTAGAGGGACTCTGAACATAGACATCAGCAAGTAAAGAAGAAGAGCTTTCACTCTAATTGTAGGAACTGTAGAGGGACTCTGAGCTTAAATATCAGCAAGTAAGGAAGAAGAGCTTGCACTCTATTTGTAGGAACTGTAGAAGAACTCTGAGCTTAGACATCAATCAGCAAGTGAGGAAGAAGAGCTTGCACTCTAATTGTAGGAACGGTAGAGGGACTCTGAGATTAGACATCAGCAAGTAAGGAAGAAGAGCTTGCACTCTAATTGTAGGAACGGTAGAGGGACTCTGAGATTAGACATCAGCAAGTAAGGAAGAAGAGCTTGCACTCTAATTGTAGGAACTGTAGAGAGGCTCTGAGCTTAGATATCAGCAAGTGAGGAAGAAGAGCTTGCACTCTAATTGTAGGAACGGTAGAAGGACTCTGAGATTGGACATCAGCAAGTAAGGAAGAAGAGCTTGCACTCTAATTGTAGGAACTGTAGAGAGGCTCTGAGCTTAGATATCAGCAAGTGAGGAAGAAGAGCTTGCACTCTAATTGTAGGAACGGTAGAAGGACTCTGAGATTAGACATCAGCAAGTAAGGAAGAAGAGCTTGCACTCTAATTGTAGGAACTGTAGAGGGACTCTGAACTTAGATATAATTATTGTCAGCCAAGCCTGCGATGCAAACTCCAATACATAGACAACTTTGTAAATTGAATAACAGGTTTGATATCTAAAATCTTTATTGATTAGAGTAAGGACTTAATATTTTACAAATATATATTTATTGATTCCTTGAAATGCAAAAAATGTGAATTTCATATCCTGCATTCTCCTTCTGAGCCAGCAGGTGGGGTTTAGGGCTCCTTTTCACAATCTACAGACTCTTTGCTTCAAGGACACCTGATGCTTACAGAGCTCAGTATCTCAAGCTGCAATTAAATTGATAGTAAAAGGCACAGTTTTTATTTTCTAAAAATAGCAAACATATTATACATACCTGCTCTGTGTAATGGTTTTGCACAGAGCAGCCCTGATTCTCCTCTTCTCAGGTCCCCACCGTCACTCCTGGCCCCTCCCCCTTGTTGAGTGCCCCCATAGCAAACCGCTTGCTATGTGGAACTTTTGCTTGCTTGCTCCTGAGCCGGCCCTGTGTGTCCGTAAGACTGTATGTGTCTGAGCCAATGAGGAGAGAGAGAGCGGAGAGAGACTCTGCTCTCGTGCACATCGCTGGATCGATGCACTGCAGCCAATCAGTTGTGCTCAGGGCCGCCATCAGGGGGGTACAGCCCATACAGATGTAGGGGGCCTGGGCGTCCCAAGGGGCCCAGTCCCTCAGGATGCCCCAGGCTCCAAGTTGGCACCTCCCCTTTTGTTCCTTTCCTCCCGTACACTGACAACTAGTCCCGACTCCCGTTGGTGCCACCCGTTGCACTGGCTCCTGACTCCCATCCTGCCGCTGGCGTCCTAGCAGCCAATCCTATGCATTCACAGGCCCCTGCAGAGGTGGTGGTCAGGCCCTGGAGGCCCAGGCCTAAAGCTTGTGTAAGGGGCCCCAAAATTTCTGATGGCTGCCCTGGTTGTGCTGCAGTGTATATAGCATGCTGATAGGAGGAGAGAGCAGAGGGATGAGCTTATCAGTCTGCTCCTTTTCCTTTCACTATCCAGTCACAGGCCTTCTATATAGGATCACAGGTCTCTATGATCATTCTATGGTCATTCCACAAGCCACGCCCCCCCCAAAGTTAGAAATACGCCCCTAGGTACACATTTAACCCCTTGATCACCCACACTGTTAACCCCTTCCCTGCCAGTGTCATTATTACAGTAACAGTGCATATTTTTAGCACTGATTACTGTAGTAAGGTCACTGGTCCCCCCAAAAGTGTCAAAAATGTCAGTCAGGGATCCGATCTGTCCGCCGCAATGTCGCAGTCCCACAAAAAATTGCAGATTGCCGCCATTAGTAGTAAAAAAAAAAACAATAAAAATGACATAAATCTTTCCCGTAGTTAGTAGACGGGATAACTTTATAACTTTTATGTAAACCAATCAAAATACGCTTTTTGCGATTTTTTTTTACCAAAAATTTGTAGCAGAATACAAATTGGCCTAAAATGTTAAAAAAGTTAGATTTTTTAATTTTTTTTTGGGGGGGGGGGGGGATGTTATATAGCAGAATGTGAAAAATATTGTTTTTTTTTTTTTTTTTTCCGAATTGTGGCTCTTTTTTTGTTTATAGCGCAAAAAATAAAAATTGCACAGGTGATCAAATACCACCAAAAGAAAGCTATATTTGTGGGGAATAAAAGGACATCAATTTTCTTTAGGCACAGCGTCGCACGACCGTGCAATTCTCTGTTAAAGTAACGCAGTGCTGAATCGCAAAACATGGCCTGGTCTTTAAGGGGTAAAACCTTCCGGTCCAGAATGGTTAAGGAGGAAATCTAGAGATTTCTATGTCAGTGATTTGTTCATTGAACGTCACAACCTGTAAATTTCTTGGTGACATCACAGCAATGCAGCAGCCAATGGGAATCTCTCTTCTGATCACATATTCAGCAGTTTTTGGGTGAAGATTCTCTTGGCGGACCACCATGGGAAGCTCTAATGTGACCCCATTTGGAAAGGTTGAATTTACTGTCCATGGTCTGTAGGGAACAGAAATGTGACACCGAATTTTACAATTTGTTGACTTATTGCCGCCATCGCATGCAGCCAGACAGTTGTGGTCAGAGCAGTTAAAGATCAAGGCTCAGCAATCCTCACCAATACAATCCAAATACAAAGTCAATGGAGGTATAGTGCGCGCTCGCGGAGCACAGAGGGGGTCACTGCAGACTATAGGTGCCCTCACATACATGTTACTCTGACTCACCGATTGTTGAATGTGGCGGTTTGTTCGGGGAGCCACCACATGCCAGGAGTTATGGGACTTGTTGTCAGGGTACAGGCCAGGCCATAGAGCTTTTATTCATGGTGGTTTGAGTCATCGCGGTGAACAAGACGCACAGAACGCCTGGAATGACATAAACCGGCTGGGTGCCTAATGTTAGTAATGTCTTTATGTGTTATAGGGAGGTCAGTGTGTCCTGATGTCTGTGCTCAGGATTGTATATTAGCTCAGTAAATTTTTAGAGATATCAAGGCTTGGTATCGATGTGATAGTACAAATAATAATAATGGTCACATTAGGTTCAAGGGGGAGGCTTAGGGGTTAAATTGAGGCTGCTTGTCTTGACCTCTGCCTTGACACTGACTACCTACTGCCCTGATCTCTGTCTGGACACTGACTATTGTCTGCCTGTTTGCCTGCCCCAACCCCTATC
>NC_138775.1:14379363-14444363 GCF_965119305.1 Pelophylax lessonae
AGAGGAGAAGCCGATGCCAAGAGACTGATGAGAAGCCGCCCGCCGCCACTGCTGCTCCAGGTAAGTAAGGGGGCACGCACGCTGATCTCTGCATTGGGGGAATGGTATGCTGGTCACTGCATTGAAGGGGGCACGCTGGTCACTGCATTGAAGGGGGCATGTACGCTGGTCTCTGCATTGAAAGGGGGCACGCTGGTCTCTCTGCATTGAAAGGGGGCATGTACGCTGGTCACTGTGCATTGAAAGGGGACACGCTGGTCACTGTGCATTGAAAGGGGACACGCTGGTCTCTCTGCATTGAAAGGGGGCCCACTATACCTTAATTACTGAAGGCCCCTTTCACATTTTTGTGACCTCAAAGTCCCGCAATTTTTTACAGCTTTTTTTGCCGCAAAGCAATGCCTATTACATTTTTCTGTTTGCGCCCCCCCCCCCCCCCAAAAAAAAAAGTCTGTAACCTCTGATCACATTGTAAATCGGGTTTTTATGGCCAGAGGCTTAGCAAGCTTTTGCTAACAAATATACAGCTGTAAAAACAGAATCATTTCAAACAATTGACTTTTTTTTTTTCTTGTTTTTCTTTAATTAAGAAGAGCTATAAACACCCAAATCCTACTCCTGGAATGTTCAGTTATAAGAAAGAAATTTAATGTGCTTTTGTTGCCATCTAGTGGACATAAAATATACTGACAGCACAAGCACCAAAACCCATAAATGACCCCGCATTATGTACTATACCAGAGAATCATTATTCTTAGATGGCAATTCTCAAAAACTGTGTTATCGGTTTTAACTTGTTACAGAGGTTTAACTAGAACCTTCAGGGCCCCGGTGCAAGAAACCATGAACGGCCCCCAGACCCCTGGCCGGGTCCCTTCCCTTCAAGCCTGGGGCTCTTCCCACTGATCCTGGGGCCCTTTACTCTCGTTGCAGGGCCCTTTATTACGGTCCCGCAGGAGGACTCTTTCACAAGTTCTGCAGTGGGCCCCCCTTCCTGCCATCTTGGGGCCTCCCCACGGTGGTGGAATGACGTTTGCGATCCTGGAAGTTCTCCCACTGGTGTCAGTAGTTTTTATTTTTTGGTATTTTAATTGTATTATTTTTTACACACTCTCTCCCCCACTCCAAACCCCCCCCCTCCCACTCCCAAATTTCCCCCCTTAGCCCAACCCCCACCAACCCCCCCCCCCAAAAAAAAATATCTCTTCCTAGCACAATTTTTCCTCCTACCATTTAACCTCTGCCAGCATAAAACCCCCTTCCTAGTACAAATCGCCGGCGGCATGCTCCCGCCCCACTCGGCAGCGGGGACTCGGATGCACAAGGCAGGCGGTTCCGATTGCCGCCTGGCACCCGCGATCACTCCCAGCTGAGAGAGAAGAACCAGGGCCATCTTTATTACTAATTGGGCACAGGGCAAACATTTTCTTGGGCCCTCCCAAATTCACGAATTTGCTGGTAGTGAGGGCTCAAGGGGCAGCTGCTTTAGACCCCACAACAATAAATGGGCCCAGGGCAGCTGCCCCTTTTGCCCTGTGTTAAAGACGGCCCTGAGAAGAACAGTCAGCTGTTGTAAACACAGCTGACCGTTCTTCTCCCTGGAATGATCACAGAGTGCCTGTGATCCTTCTATATAGGAACACAGGTCTCTATGATCATTTCACAAGCCACGCCTCCCCAAAGTTAGAATCACTCTCCTAGGCTCAGATTTAACTCCTTCCCTGCCAGTGTCATTAGTACAGTAACAGTGCATATTTTTAGCACTGATTACTGTAGTAATGTCACTGGTCCCCCCCAAAAGTGTCAAAAATGTCAGTTAGGGGTCCGATCTGTCTGCCGCAATGTCGCAGTCCCGCTAAAAATCGCAGATCAGCGCCATTACTAGGAAAAAAAAAACAATAAAAATGACATAAATCTTTCCCCTAGTTTGTAGATGCGATACATTTTGTGCAAACCAATCAAAATACGCTTATTGAGATTTTTTTTTTTTACCAAAAATATGTAGAAGAAAACAAATTGGCCTAAAATGTTAAAAAATTTTGATTTTTAAATTTTATTTTTTATTTTTTGGAGAAAGGGAAAAATATTGTTTTTTTTTTTCAGAATTGTCGCTCTTTTTTTGTTCATAGCGCAAAAAATAAAAATTGCACAGGTGATCAAATACCACCAAAAGAAAGCTCTATTTATGGGGGAAAAAATGACATCAATTTCATTTGGGTACAGCGTTGCATGACCGCGCAATCGTCAGTTAAAGTAACGCAGTGCCGAGTCGCAAAAAATGTCCTGGTCATTAAGGGGGAAAATCTTCCGGCCCAGAAGTGGTTAATACACTGTGACCATAGTGACACTGTACTACTCTGGGGAAAAGATCAATTTTGTTTTTTTTTTTACACATTATGATTGCTTATAACAGTGAATTTCATCTGTATAAGCAACCATTTTTACTGAATTAAACTGATTCATTCAGTGTGTATTGTTGTGATTAGCTGTGATTGGCCCTGTCTGCACTAGACATGTGTGGTTCGTTTCATTCCGAATAAATATTTTGACAAATTTTTTGTTATCTGGAGATTTGGATGTATCCGAATACCTGAATTACAGTATAAACAAAGTTTACCAAATGCTTTGAATAACGAAACTAAATTCGTCTGAATTTCAGAAATTCGAAGTCCCGCCTAAATCCTCGGAATCAGGACTAATGCTTGGCTGGGGCTGGGTTGCTGGGCAGGTAGGGCAAGTGGGGCCCCGGGCAACTTCCCAGCGTGCCCATTCGGTAAGATGGCTCTGCCCTGCCCCCATTTGAGCAGGAGGGCTGGCTGTACTGTCTTATTACAGCCACAAATCCTCTCCTGCCCCTCCCTGCAGCGCTGCCAGCGTCTCTACCTCTTTCTCCCTCCAGGTACAGGGGGATTGGTCATAGCACATGCGTCCCTTCCGTCTGCTGTCTGGGACCCCCTTTTGCCCCTTTCCCCCACAGCACTTCTGGCTTCCTCCCTCTCCTCTCTCTCACCGGCAGCTATGGTGGGCACAAAGGGAGATGTTTTAGGATAGAGAGTGGCCAAAGGGGCCAGTAAATATGTAATTTACTGGCCGTTTCTTTTCTTGAATGAAGACAGTGAGCGATCGGTACCAATCACTCCTGTGTCCATTCTTCATCCTGTGTTTACTATGCTTCAGTTTGTGAATGAGCAGAAAGCCTCAGAGCATTTCCTTTTCATTCAGTCAAATGACGGCTGAGCGGTGCGGCTCTCGTTCTGGGAGTACGTCATATGACCGCGCCCCAGAACGGCCTCTCTCACGTGGGGGCGTGCAGCCGCATCATGTTCGCGACCCCGATCTTGGTAAAGAGCCAATGACGTGGCTCTTTACCCATGTGATCAGCTGTGTCCAATCACAGCCACTCACATGTAAATGAGGAATTGCCATTTATTGGCGCTCCTCGCCTCACACAGTGTGTGGCGAGGAGAGCCGATCAGCGGCTCCTCCTCAAAGGGGACTCTAAGACAGGTAATCAGGGCACTGATCATCAATGCCCTGATTACAGCACAGGAACAAAAGTGCCCATTAGTGCTGCCCGTCAGTGCCCATCAGTGTGGCATATTAGTGCCTCCTCATCATGCCACCCCATCAGTGCCAATAAGTGCTGCATATCAGACTTACTGACAGAAAATAAGAAAAACTTTTTTTTTTTCAAAAATTTCTCTTTTTTCTTTTTTTAAAAATAAAAATAAAAACCCCCAGAGGTGATTAAATACCACCAAAAGAAAGCTTTATTTGTGTGAAAGAAATGATAAAAATGTCATATGGGTGCAATGTAGCATGACTGCGCGATTGTCATCCAAAGTGTGAGAGCGCTGAAAGCGGAAAATTGGCCTGGGCAGGAAGGGGTGAAAGTGCCCGGTATTGAAGGGGTTAATCTGTGCTGCTGGGGCTGCAAAGAAAAGGGACTGATAGATCTATGTCCTCAGTTACTTCCAGCCGGGAAGGGGGGGGAAGGGCTGTCAGGTAGGCTGTATGGGGCCCCGTGATTTCTAACAGCAGCCCTGAGTGGGAGGGTCTGCCTGACCGGATACAAGTCAAAGGAATTCTTAAGGTTTGTCCTGATATTTGTATAGTTTTGGGCAGATCTAAAGGAGAATATACAGTCAGATTGTATGGTGTATGGCCAGCTTAGGCTATCTTGTCTAGTGGGCGACAACAGAGGCGTAACTAGAACCTTCAGGGCCCCAGTGCAAGAAACCATGAAGGGGCCCCCCGGACCCCTTCCCTTCAAGCCTGGGGCTCTTCCCACTGATCCTGGGGCCCTTTACTCGGGCACTGGCATTCCACCACCGTTGAGAGGCCCCAAGATGGCAAGAAGGGGCCCACTGCAGAAATTGTAAAAGGTTCCCACTGCGGGGCCGTAATCAGAGGCGTAACTAGAAGTTTCAGGGCCCCGGTGCAAGAAATCATGAAGGGCCCCCCTGAAACCCTGGCCAGGGCCCTTCCCTTCAAGCCTGGGGCTCTTCCCACTGATCCTGGGGCCCTTTACTCTCCTTGCAGGGCCCTTTATTACAGTCCCGCAGCGGGACCCTTTTACAAATTCTTCAGTGGGCCCCCTTCCTGCCATCTTGGGGACTCCCCAAGGTGGTGGGATGCCAGGGTCCGGCTGCAAGTGTGACCTTTGCGATCCTGGAAGTTCACCCACTGGTGTCAGTAGTTTTTATTTTTTGGTATTTTAATTGTATTATTTTTTATAATTTTATTTTATTTTTTACAATGTCACTTACTATGACTCTGTCCATTCAGAAAAGGAAGGAGCTGGTAAATTACATATTTACCGACCCCTTCCTGGTTCTCTATTGTGACACATCCCCTGCAGCAGCCAGAAGGAGAGGGAAGGGGGGAGGGAGCACAGTGGGGGGGGGGGGCAGGGGTTCACACAGGGGCCCAGAGACAGCAGAACACAAGTGACCTGGATAGGAGGGGTATCGGGGGCAGCATACAGAGGAACCAATCTCCTCCATTTTCCTCCTGCAGCCAGGGCCGCCATCAGGGGGGTACAGCCCATACACTTGTAAGGGGCCCGAGCATCTGGACGGGCCCGGCTTCCTGGCCGGAATGAGAGAAGGTGGGGGGTGGGTGCAGAGGTGCTCCGTGGTTGCGCTGGCTTTCTGAGTCGGCAGCATTTGCTGTTCTGTGTCACTGAGCTCACATCGGACTCTTTGCTGCCACCTCTGGCTACTTCCTGCATGTGCACTCCTCGTATGTGCACTGTACACAGTACAAGTTCTGTATGCTGGACTGCAGCCCCTCTCTGAGTCTCACCCATGTGGAAAGAGGAGCTGGGACTAGAGAGACCACCTTACAAGGGCTATTGAACTAGTGAAGGGGGTGTGTACAGGTATGTGTGTGTGTACATGTCTGTGTATGTACATGTGTTTGTGTTATATATATATATATATATATATATATATATATATATATACACACACACGTGGGGGTCTGAGTGCCCACAGGTGTGAGGGGGGGGGGGTTGAGTGCGTACAGGTGTGAGGGGGGGCTGAGTGCATACAGGTGTGAGGGAGGGGCTGAGTGCGTACAGGTGTGAGGGAGGGGCTGAGTGCGTACAGGCGTGGGGGGGCTGAGTGCATACAGGTGTGAGGGGGGGGCTGAGTGCTTATAGGTGTGAGGGGGGGGCTGAGTGCGTACAGGTGTGAGGGAGGGGCTGAGTGCGTACGGGTGTGAGGGGGGACTGAGTGCGTACAGGTGTGTGGGGGGGCTGAGTGCGTACAGGTGTGAGGGGGGCTGAGTGCGTACAGGTGTGAGGGAGGGGCTGAGTGCGTACAGGTGTGAGGGGGGCTGAGTGCGTACAGGTGTGAGGGGGGCTGAGTGCGTACAGGTGTGAGGGAGGGGCTGAGTGCGTACAGGTGTGAGGGGGGGGGGGCTGAGTGCATACAGGTGTGAGGGGGGCTGAGTGCATACAGGTGTGAGGGAGGGGCTGAGTGCATACAGGTGTGCAGGGGTGCTGAGTGGGTAGAGGTGTGAGGGGGGGCTGAGTGCATACAGGTGTGAGGGGGGGCTGAGTGCGTACAGGTGTGAGGGGGGGCTGAGTGCGTACAGGTGTGAGGGGGGGCTGAGTGCATACAGGTGTGAGGGGGGGCTGAGTCAGTACAGGTGTGAGGGGGGGCTGAGTGGGTACAGGTGTGAGGGGGGCTGAGTGCATACGGGTGTGAGGGAGGGGCTGAGTGCATACAGGTGTGAGGGGGGGCTGAGTGCATACGGGTGTGAGGGAGGGGCTGAGTGCATACAGGTGTGAGGGGGGGCTGAGTGCGTACAGGTGTGAGGGGGGGCTGAGTGCGTACAGGTGTGCAGGGGTGCTGAGTGGGTACAGGTGTGAGGGGGGGCTGAGTGCGTACAGGTGTGAGGGGGGGCTGAGTGCATAAAGGTGTGAGGGAGGGGCTGAGTGCATACAGGTGTGAGGGGGGGCTGAGTGCGTACAGGTGTGCAGGGGTGCTGAGTGGGTACAGGTGTGAGGGGGGCTGAGTGCGTACAGGTGTGAGGGGGGGGCTGAGTGCGTACAGGTGTGAGGGGGGGCTGAGTGCATACAGGTGTGAGGGGGGCTGAGTGCATACAGGTGTGAGGGGGGGGGGCTGATTGCGTACAGCTGCTGGATTGGGATGTCTTTTTGGGCAAACTATAATTCCTTACTGCTAAATCTTGAAAGCACTGATGACTTGGAATACACTTTTCATTCTCATATAATATGTTGTAAGATTGTTAAAATAAAAATGTGTGTGTATTGAAGGACTCAATGGGATTGCTAGTTGGTGGATTTGGTGGGACGGCCCGGGAGGGGGGGGGGGCCCAGGCCTAAAGCTGTGTAAGGGGCCCCACAATTTCTGATGGCTGCCCTGCCTGCAGCTACAGGAGGAAAAAGGAGGACAGAGATTTCTCTACATGCTGCCCCCCGCCCCCTCCTATCCAGGTACACAGGGGAGCTGCACATACCCCCTGGAGAATGGGGCCCGGTTGCAATCGCAACCCCTGTAGTTACGCCCCCTGGGCGACAATGCTGCTGTGTGATCTTACTGCAGAATTCCTCATCTGCTGGTGGACAGAAATCTCCATGTGCGGAGCAGACCAGGACATCCTTGAGGCATGCCGTGCTGGTAATGTGACCGCAGGACGGGCAATGAAAACAATAAACTTCCTCATATACATCCAATGATATTTATACACTTCCTGCGATACAAACACAACTACTGCAGGCGCCACAGGAAGAGCAAAAAAAGACCTCCATAGGAGGATCACACACAAGTTTGTCTCTATCGGTCACATGATCAATGTATAGGAATGGTACAACGCCATATTTTTTCTTTTAGGACTCCTTTCACACCTGTGCGACTTGTCCTGCGACTTGGGATTGCAATGTCGCATGACAAGTAATTTTCCATGATTTCTAATGAGTACCGTTCATATCTGTGCGACTCCAAGTCACAACGACTTCAAAATAGCCACCGCACTACTTTTGGGCCGATTTTATTGTCTTTTGAGGTCCATAGACATAGGCGTTGGTTCAAGCCCAGTCAAAATCGCGGCAAAATCGCACAACTTTTAGGTCGCATAAGGCCTCTTTCACACTTATGCGACCTAAAAGTCACACGTTTTTTAAGTGCCGGTTCACACATATGCGATGCAGGAACCCCGCAAATCCACTGCGCATTACCGCATCGCAGGCAGTTCACACCACCATATGCAAATCGCTGGAAGTGTCAATACAAAGTTAACGGCACCCACAGATCAGTTTGCACATCGCAGTGTGAACTGTCAGTTCGGACATGAATCAGATCGCATAGGTGTGAACACCCATGCGATCCGATTCTGGTGCGGACCAAAAAAGGGTGCGAGTTGTGTCCGAATGCTATGCGAATTCAGCCATACAATTTGTATGGCTGAATTTGCATCGCACAAACATTGCATGTGATTTCCGAATCATATGCAATGTCTGTCATCGCAGACATGTGAACCGGCTCTTATGCAACCTAAAAGTCATGCAATTTTGATGCAGTTTTAAGTCCCGGTTCACACATATGCGATGCTGGAACCCTGCGAATCCATTACGGGTTCCCGCATCGCACTCAACTTGCAGGCAGTTCACACTGCCATATGTGAATCGCTGGGGGGGTGTCAATATAAAGTTAACCCATGTGACCCGATTCTGGTGCGGACCAAAGTAGTGCAGGGACTACTTTGAAGTTGTTGCAACTTGAAGTCGCACAGATATGAACGGTACTCATTGGAAATCATGTTGCTGGGGGGGTCAGTTGTTGCTAGAAGGGAACTACTGTTCAGGGAGGGGTCTACTGTTGCTGGCTGCTATAGGGTCTATTGTTGCTGGAGGGGGCCTTTTGTTGCTGATGGGGGTCCATTGTTGCTACAGTGGATCTATTGTTACTAGTGGGGGTCTTTTGTTGCTGGGGTGGATCTATTATTACTGGGGGAGGGTCTATTGTTGCTGGGGTGACCTATTGCTGCTGGAAGGATCCACCCCAGGACGATGTCATCTGTGACGAAACGCGTCGGATCACGCCGTGCTGACGTCACTGCATTGTAGTACCCTGGAAGGAAGGGCGAGAATTAGGACAGCCGGACGGCTTTTTTACCTATATGTGCAATACATATGGAACTACTGTAAGTGCATTCTTATATATTTTATAATAAAGTTGGTACGTTTTACACTGTGGCGGATTCATTGTTTCTTCTATGGGAAGCAATACTATTTTGAGATCGTGGAGGTGGAGGTGTGGACACACATTACAGGACTATTCCCACTCGTGGTTCCTCTGCACCTATGAGGCCCTGGTGGGATTAAGCCACAGGCGATGTTGACCGTTATAGGTCCATATTTTTTGGGAAGAGGCCATCTCACTTCGGTGGAGGATTTTTTCACTTTTGGTGGGAAGTTACACAGTTGTAGGGATCATCTGATTGGTGGATAATATTCACTTCACTGGTGTGGCACACACAGTGCGAATGGACATTCATTTATTTCACTTATTTAATGTCTTATCACATTATTTTGTTATTTAGTGCAAATTTATGTGTTTTTGAGGGATCTATTTTACAGCTTTTCTCAATATTAACAAATTCCATACAAATTACTTATTGCCACAAAATGATACTTTGTTTTGTATTCTCTATGTAGCACTGCCCCCTTGAGGACTGCTGGATTTCACACTTACAGGCAGTGGTGTATTTAGGTTTTGTGCTGCCCTAGGCCTGACTAAACTTGGGCACCCCGAATTTAAATATGACCCACCCCTTCCTGTAAAGACCACACCCCTTCATGTTTATGACCCGCCCTGTTATCTGTAAACCACAGACTACAACCAGTTTATCAGTGCCCATCAGTGCAGCCTCATCAGTTTCCATAAGTTCAGCCTCATCAGTGCAGCCTTATCAGTGCAGCCTCATTACTGCCCACCAGTACAGCCCCGTCAGTGGCCACCAGTGCATCATATCAGTGCCCATCAGTGCAGCCTCATCAGTGGCCATCATAGCAGCTTCATCAGTGGCAGTCATTGCAGCCTCATCAGTGGCCATCAGTGCAGCATATCAGTGCAGCCCCATCAGTGAAGCTTATCAGTGCCCACTTTTTTGCTGCCCCCCTGCAAAGTGCCGCCCTAGGCCTGGGCCTTGTTGGCCTAGGCCAAGATACAGCACTGCTTACGGGTCCACCTGGTTTACCAATAAGAAACTTTAACATTCACAGTCTATCACTTTACTTCTTGGCTCAGGGGTATGTAGCTGTTTTGTATTTTATTTTATAAATTAGGGATGGGAGAAGGGAATAGCGGGATACTCCAGATTAACTATTCACAAAATAGAGAACTTCTAACTTCCGGTACAGTCAGGCTGTTAATCCACCTTGCCACTTAGGTGGGTTCAGGGTTAAGTCTCTTTCCAGAGGACTCGATGAACTAAATTATCTTCGGACACTATTGTAGGATCCTCTTTATTGACTGCCAACACCCATCCGCTGACTAGCCTACTCTTGGGGTGGCCCCCCTCCGGTCAGGCCCCTTCACACAATCACCTGTACTCATGATACTGTTTTTCTAGGGACTCCAGTGTCTCTCCCCCTCAGTCAGCTCTCCCGGACCTCTGGGTTCAGCTCCGTTTGTCTGGCCTTTAGGCTGACCTCCTGATGCCACATGCCACTGCTACAGAGGAGGAGGCAGCCGCCACCCTCCCTCCGGGACTCTGCTCTCCATCCAAAGACCCCGCAGCACATGTGCTCCTGGCTTTTATACAGTATTCCAGAATGCACCGAGACAGCCTGTCTGTGCCAATCACTGGGACTGTACCAAAGCCTATGCATCCATTGGTCAGGTTTTGCTGGTGGGGGTCCACTGTTGCTAGAGTGGATCTATTGTTACTAGTGGCAGTCTTTTGTTGCTGGGGTGGAACATGCCTCCCTATTGGGCCAGTGTGAAACACTCTCTAGACTCAATGAATCACATACTGAGCACACTGAGCAGACCTCACTAATGGATCCTGCTCTCTGGTAGGCAGAAAGCAATATAGATTTGCCTGCTGCTCCTCTGATAGGCAGACAGAGCCAAAAACTATACTCTCACTAGCACCTACCTAGGAGGATGCTACATCTAAAAGGGGAGGAACTAGGAGGTGGATGGGGGGTTGAACCCAGGGACAGTGCTCAGAAGTGTGTAGGTGGCAGGAAAAAAGGGTGACTTGGATATAGGGAGTACCTACACCTATTCCTTACCTGAGCCCCATTTTGATACAATTATGTACACAAGAGCCTCATCTCTCCGGGGGCTCTCCCTCCTCATTAGCTGAGACAGCTATCGGCCCCAGCTGCTGTTAGTCACAGCCAGTGAGCCAATGAGGAGAAAGAGGGGGCAGGGCCAAGCTGTGGCTCTGTTAGTGAATGGACATACAGAGCAGGCACTTGGGGGCACTCAACAGGAGGGAGGAGCCAGGAGCGCCAGCGGGGCACCCAAGAAGAGGAGGATCGGAGCTGCTCTGCACAAAACCAACTGCAAAGAGGAGGTAAGATTGTTTATTTAATTGCTTGGTGCCGATGTAGTGGGGTGCCCCTTTATCCAGGTTCAGGTGCAAGTCCCTTTAACTCAACTCCCCACATTCCTCTGGGCTCCCAGCATCCCCTGAGCTCCTGGACACGCCCAGGTGTATAAATGCCAGCTCCTCCCAGCTTCCGGTGCTCAGAGATATCCTGCCTGATGGGACAGCAGTGACTGGGCAAGTGAGCTGTACCCAGGTGCAGGTTCCTCCCCTGTTAAGTCTGGTGTGCGGGCCACCAGCAGTGAACACAAGAGCACGCAGCGTCTGTCCAAGCCCCAGGCACTGGCGAGGACTCTGTTACAGTCCATTCGGAGAAGCTGTGCATGCAGGAGATCCCCTCAGCTCACAGTCTGTTGAATGAACGATTACTATCTGGGACAGGTGAGATTCATTAGCTCTCTATTCTATCAGTAAGCTGAACTCAGAGCACTCTGCTGCCATCCAGCAGTCATTAATAGAACTGCGGGAGAATTGTTTTCATATGTTCCCAACCCTGTTTCCTCCACTGCTCATATTACCGTTTTGTACTGGAAACCCCTGTTCACATGATCTCCTTTGTAATTTAAGTGTGATTTTCATTGTTAAGTAAAGTAGAAATTGCCCCTAACCACTGGTCTGATCATTTGGCTGATACCGTTACATAACACCGATAATACGCAAAAATGCGGCCTCTTGGCAGATGGGCCTTAACACTGAGAGACTGCATATTTGCATACCAGAATGTAAACACAGCTGTGCCAAAAGCGTGCTCCCGGCAGCTAACAAACTTTCCATTCATGTGACCTCTGTGACAGCCAATCACTGCAGTCACTAGGGCTTTTTTTCAGTGGGGGAATGCACTTCCGGCACCTCCAGCACTGAATGTATGTAACGGCAAGGAGCGATGGGGGGTCTATTGATGCTGTCTGCTGGGGGGGGGGTCTATTGTTGCTGCCACTCCATGACCTTAATGTGCTTCTTCTTGAGCCACTCCTTTGTTACTCCTTACATGGCCCCATCCATTGGCCCCTAAATGTGGCAAAGTTGGACTGTACCTTTAGCAGAGAAACAGCCCCAAAGCTTCATGTTTCCACCTCCGTGCTTGACTGTAGGGATGAGACTAAAATTGAGCTCTTTGGCATAAACTCGACTCGCTGTGGTTGGAGGAAGAAAAATGCTATGACCCTAAAAACAACATCCCTACAGTCAAGCACAGAGGTGGAAACATTATGCTTTGGGGTTGTTTTGCTGGCAAACAAAAGTGAGTACACCCTAAGTGAAAATGTCCAAATTGGGCCCAATAAGCCATTTTCCCTCCCTGGTGTCATGTGACTCGTTAGTGTTACAAGGTCTCAGGTGTGAATGGGAAGCAGGTGTGTTAAATTTGGTGTTATCGCTCTCACTCTCTCATACTGGTCACTGGAAGTTTAACATAGCACCTCATGGCAAAGAACTCTGAGGAGCTGAAATATAATTGTTGCTCTACATAAAGATTGCCTAGGCTATATGAAGATTGCCAAAGCCTGAAACTGAGCTGCAGCACGGTGGCCAAGACCATACAGTGGTTTAACAGGACAGGTTTCACTCAGAACAGGCCTCGCCATGGTCGACCAAAGAGATTGAGTGCACGTGCTCAGCGTCCTATCCAGAGTGTTGCCGGCATTGCTGCAGAGGTTGAAGGGGTGGGGGTTCAGCCTGTCAGTGCTCAGACCATACGCCGCACACTGCATCAAATTGGTCTGCATGGCTGTCATCTTCTAAAGATGATGCACAAGAAATCCCGCAAACAGTTTGCTAAAGACAAGTAGACTAAAGACATGGATTAATGGAACCATGTCCTGTGGTCTGATGAGACCAAGATAAACTTATTTGGTTCAGATGGAGTCAAGCGTGTGTGGCGGCAACCAGGTGAGGAGTACAAAGACAAGTGTGTCTTGCCTACAGCTACAGTCAAGCATGGTGGTGGGAGTGTCATGGTCTGGGGCTGCATGAGTGCTGTTGGCACTGGGAAGCTACAGTTCATTGAGGGAACCATTATGCCAACATGTACTGTGACATACTGAAGCAGAGCATGATCCCCTCCCTTCAGAGACTGGGTCGCAGGGCAGTATTCCAACATGATAATGACCCCAAACACACCTCCAAGAAGACCACTGCCTTGCTAAAGAAGCTGAGGGTAAAGGTGATAGTTTGGCCAAGCATGTCTCCAGACCTAAACCCTACTGAGCATCTGTGGGTCATCCTCAAACAGAAGGTGGAGGAGCGCAAGGTCTCTAACATCCACCAGCTCTGTGATGTCATCATGGAGGAGTGGAAGAGGACTCCAGTGGCAACCTGTGAAGCTCTGGTGAACTCCATGCCCAAGAGGGTTAAGGCAGTGCTGGAAAATAATGGCGGCCACACAAAATATTGACACTTTGGGTCCAATTCGAACATTTTCACTTAGGGGTGTACTCACTTTTGTTGCCAGTGGTTTAGACATTAATAGCTGTGTGTTGAGTTATTTTGAGGGGACAGCAAATTTACACTGTTATACAAGCTGTACACTCACTACTTTACATTGTAGCAAAGTGTCATTTCTTCAGTGTTGTCACATGAAAAGATAGAATAAAATATTCACAAAAATGTGAGGGGTGTTCTCACTTTTGTGAGATACTTTACACCGAGCTCACTTTAACAGGCAAACAAGATGTTCCAATATTACGGTTTTCCGGCACAACATAAACCCAGCTAGACCAGCGAGCTCCATCACACCCACACACTCAGATCTCTCGTAATTTACATTCGGAGATTTCCCAGAGATGAGATTCTAACTCCGATCCTTTTTAACCCTTCGGGGGTTTGAGCGTCATCCACGTAGCAGGTCGGGGTGCGTGCGGGTGAAGAGTATGTGCAGTAATGAGGCGTCTCTTCTGGGTGAGGGAGTTTTGTGCCGCTCTCCTGCCTATAATTAGACTCTTCCGGATATGTGGGAACGTCCCTCAGGTTTTATTAGGGGGTCCATAGTGGAGATAGACGTCCCTCATTACATAGATGTTCATCTCTCCCCTAAGCGCTCCCACTGATGCCCTACATTGCCCGACTTCCAGTAAAACATTTGCATGTGCGTTCCATTCGGTCATGGTTTCCAAGTGTGAGTAGGGGAATAAAGTAAAATTAAAGTCGGCTTCACTTATCTCCACTCCAGCTGCTGATATTTTTGCCCAGTTTTCTTCCAGGTTTGGCAGTCAGATTTAAAGAACATGTAAACACAACATATCCTGTTCCTGATTGGTGCCTGCTGTCCCATGTACTTGTATGAGAAAGTCTCCTGTTCTCTTTTATGAAATCCCTGGTGTTGCTGCCAGTCCCTCTGCTTTTGTATACCAAAAACTGACCACACTAAGCATGAGAGCACAGCATGATCAGTTTTCAGGCTGTGCTGGGAACTCTCCAATGATCAGACTTGTCCCTGCAAAGTCATTCACTGGGAAGCTCAGCGTGCTGCTGTTTCTCCTCCCACAGCTCTCTGAGCTCCCTGTGCAGCTGAGAACCGAGGGAATGTGATCGCTTATAAAAAAAAAAGGAAAAAAAAAAAAGGAAAAAAAAAAGGAAAAAAAAAAAAGGAAAAAAAAAAGGAAAAAAAAAAAAGGAAAAAAAAAAAAAGGTTTATAGTATTTTTCTTATTTGTATTAGTGGGGCACCGAAATGAAAATCCTGTTGCTGAAACTGAAAATTCAAGATGCACTTTGGCCGAAATGGGGTACTCTAATGGGCTGGTGACAGGTACTCAGATGGGCTGGAGACAGGTACTCGGGTACTCTGATGGGCTGGTGACAGGCACTCGGGTACTCTGATGGGCTGGTGACAGGCACTCGGGTACTCTGATGGGCTGAAGACAGGTACTCGGGTACTCTGATGGGCTGAAGACAGGTACTCGGGTACTCTGATGGACTGGTGACAGGTACTCGGGTATTCTGATGGGCTAGAGACAGGTACTCGGGTATTCTGACGGGGTGCAGATTGGTACTCGGGCACTCTGGGCTGGAGACAGCTACTCGGGTACTCTGATGACAGGTACTCGGGTACTCCGATGACAGGTACTCAAAGAGTACTCATCAGAATACCCGAATACCTCTCTGAAGCTCATCAGAGTCCCTGAGTACCTGTTTGCAGCCCATGCCTCCTAGATTATGTGTTGGGGTGTTTGCTTTCCAAAATGGAGTCATTTTATGGGGGATTTCCATTGTCCTGGGGTTCCAGGGCCTTCAAAAGTGTGATAGGTTGTAATGAAATTATATGTGAAATTTATGCTCCTAGAACACCTGACGGTGCTCCTTGCATGTTGGGCCTCTGTATGTGGCTATGCTGTGACAAAGTTCCACATATGTGGTATTGCCATAATCAGGAGGAGTAGTAGAATGTATTTTGGGGTGTCATTTTTGCTATGTACATGCTATGTGTTAAAAATATCCTATAAATTGACAACTTTGTGTAAAAAAAAATGCGTTTTCATTTTCTTTCCACATTTTCCAAAAACTTGTGGAAAAAAATGACATGTTTAAAAGACTCATTATGCCTCATAGAATATACATTGGGGTGTTTGCTTTCCAAAATGGGGTCATTTTGTGGGTAATTCCCTTGTCCTGGTGCTCCAGGGCCTTCAAATTGTGATAGGTCGTTAGGAAATTATATGTGTAATTTATGCTCCTAGAACACCTGACGGTGCTCCTTGCATGTTGGGCCTCTGTATGTGGCCAGGCTGTGTAAAAGTCTCACACATGTGGTATCACCATACTCAGGAGGAGTAGCAGAATGTATTTTGGGGTGTAATTGCAAGTATGCATATACTGTGTGTGAGAAATAACTTGTAATTATGACAATTTTGTGTAAAAAAAAAAAATATTTCTTCATTTTCCCAAGAATTGTGGGAAAAAATTACAACTTCAAAAAACTCACCATGCCTCTTACTAAATACCCTGGAATGTCTACTTTCCAATAAGGGGTAATTTGGGGGGTATTTGTACTGTCCTGACATTTCAGGGCCTCAAGAAATGAGACCGTCGGTACATCAGCTGTGATAAATTTTCAATGATTTTGTAGACTCTATAACCTTCACACAGACTAAATAATAACCACAAATTTGGGTTATTTTTACCAAAGATATGTAGTAGTATAAATTTTGGCCCAAATTTATGAAAAAAAATTATTTGCAAAATTTTATAATAGAAACTAAAACAAAATATGTTTTTTTCAAAATGTTCGCTCTTTATTCACTTATATCGCAGAAAATAAAAAACCCAGTGGTGATTAAATACTACCAAAAGAAAGCTCTATTTGTGTGAAAACAATTATAAAAAATTTGATTGGGTACAGCGTTGCATGACTGAGTAATTATCATTCAAAGTGTGAGAGCGCCGAAAGCTGAAAATTGGTCTTGGCAGGAAGGGGGTGCTCTGTATGGAAGTGGTTAAACGGAATGGGTTGTTTTACAAGGTGAGGGTTCACATATACCTAAAGGGTAACTCCACTTTTGTGGGGAAAAAAATAGAAAATAAAAAAATAATATAGCATATACAATTGTGACAAATCATATTGTAATTGAATGTTATTAAAAATGACCTTTCCTTTTCAATCTGCAGCTCTGTAATTTTCTGTAAAATACAATATGGCCGCCTGGAGGTGTTCTGTGCACAGATGGTGTACAGAACGCCCCCGCCGTCCCCCCCCAGAAACATTTTTTTTTTTTTTTTTTTGTGTGATTGGCTCACTGATTTTCCCAGAAGTCTGTACTAAGATACAAGTCAGATTTTGGGCATCCCCTGCAACAAAAATGTCATTTTATTGAGATACTATCATAGGGAAATCACGTCGAGACGGTTTGCAGACCCTGCCACTTCCCTCAGAGCCCTGCAGGTGCAGCAGCTGATTGATGATAAAATGACTCTCATTCACATTCATTGTGCAATGGACACAGAGAAACAAACTTCTAGTTCTTCAGAATAACAAAAGGAATGAATCTGCACAAAGTTTGTTACAATCCCTGCAATGCACAGAGATCACCCAGAGGGGGAGTTACTCTTTTGGATGACATTCACATTCATGTCTGAGACCAGCTGGTCCTTTTCCTGGTAAGTGAAGATAGGAAAGATTTATCACTGCATCCTTATTTAAGTAGCAGTTCAATGTTATAATCATTCTGGTCAGATTCCTCAGCTTGGGATCATTGTGAAGCATGGCTGCTACCCAATCAGAGGCATCTTCTGCTCCTTAACCACCCCCCGCCCACCGGGGGGGGGGGGGGTTAAGGAGCAGAAGATGCCTCTGATTGGGTAGCAGCCATGGGGTAGACAAATGATGGCAGAGCTGGACGGCTCTCTTTCTAGGACGCTGTCACATGACAGCGCCCAGTGTCGCGGCAATCACGGGTGCACAATGTCCCTGGGACAGGGCACCACCTTGATCTCGGCAAAGAGTTGCGGCCATGGCTCCTTATCCATGTGATCAGTTGTGTCCAATTACAGAGGATCACATGTACATCCTCTGTCTGTGCCATCCTTGACCTGCCATGTACATCCTCTGTGTGCTATCCTATACCTGCCATGTACATCCTCTGTCTGTGCCATCCTTTACCTGCCATGTACATCCTCTGTGTGCCATCCTATACTTGCCATGTACATCCTCTGTCTGTGCCATCCTATACCTGCCATGTACATCCTCTGTCTGTGTCATCCTTTACCTGCCATGTACATCCTCTGTCTGTGTCATCCTCTGCGTGCCATGTACATCCTCTGTGTGCCATCCTCTGTGTGCCATGTACATCCTCTGTGTGCCATCCTATACCTGCCATGTACATCCTCTGTCTGTGCTATCCTTTACCTTCCATGTCCATCCTCTGTGTGCCATCCTTTGTGTGCCACCCTCTGTGTGCCATGTACATCCTCTGTGTGCCATCCTATACCTGCCATGTACATCCTCTGTCTGTGCCATCCTTTACCTGCCATGTACATCCTCTGTGTGCCATCCTATACTTGCCATGTACATCCTCTGTCTGTGCCATCCTATACCTGCCATGTACATCCTCTGTCTGTGTCATCCTTTACCTGTCATGTACATCCTCTGTGTGCCATCCTCTGCGTGCCATGTACATCCTCTGTGTGCCATGTACATCCTCTGTGTGCCATCCTCTGTGTGCCATGTACATCCTCTGTGTGCCATCCTATACCTGCCATGTACATCCTCTGTCTGTGCTATCCTTTACCTTCCATGTCCATCCTCTGTGTGCCATCCTTTGTGTGCCACCCTCTGTGTGCCATCCTATACCTGCCATGTACATCTTCTGTCTGTGCTATCCTTTACCTGCCATGTACATCCTCTGTGTGCCATCCTATACTTGCCATGTACATCCTCTGTGTGCCATCCTTTACCTGCCATGTACATCCTCTGTGTGCCATCCTATACTTGCCATGTACATCCTCTGTGTGCCATCCTATACTTGCCATGTACATCCTCTGTCTGTGCCATCCTATACCTGCCATGTACATCCTCTGTCTGTGTCATCCTTTACCTGCCATGTACATCCTCTGTCTGTGTCATCCTCTGCGTGCCATGTACATCCTCTGTGTGCCATCCTCTGTGTGCCATGTACATCCTCTGTGTGCCATCCTATACCTGCCATGTACATCCTCTGTCTGTGCTATCCTTTACCTTCCATGTCCATCCTCTGTGTGCCATCCTTTGTGTGCCACCCTCTGTGTGCCATGTACATCCTCTGTGTGCCATCCTATACCTGCCATGTACATCCTCTGTCTGTGCCATCCTTTACCTGCCATGTACATCCTCTGTGTGCCATCCTATACTTGCCATGTACATCCTCTGTCTGTGCCATCCTATACCTGCCATGTACATCCTCTGTCTGTGTCATCCTTTACCTGCCATGTACATCCTCTGTGTGCCATCCTCTGCGTGCCATGTACATCCTCTGTGTGCCATGTACATCCTCTGTGTGCCATCCTCTGTGTGCCATGTACATCCTCTGTGTGCCATCCTATACCTGCCATGTACATCCTCTGTCTGTGCTATCCTTTACCTTCCATGTCCATCCTCTGTGTGCCATCCTTTGTGTGCCACCCTCTGTGTGCCATCCTATACCTGCCATGTACATCCTCTGTCTGTGCTATCCTTTACCTGCCATGTACATCCTCTGTGTGCCATCCTATACTTGCCATGTACATCCTCTGTGTGCCATCCTATACTTGCCATGTACATCCTCTGTCTGTGCCATCCTTTACCTGCCATGTACATCCTCTGTGTGCCATCCTATACTTGCCATGTACATCCTCTGTGTGCCATCCTATACTTGCCATGTGCATCCTCTGTCTGTGCCATTCTTTACATGCCATATACATCCTCTGTGTGTCATCCTATACTTGCCATGTACATCCTCTGTGTGCCATCCTATATTTGCCATGTACATCCTCTGTGTGCCAGCCTATACTTGCCATGTACATCCTCTGTCTGTGCCATACTATACCTGCCATGTACATCCTCTGTGTGGCAGCCTATACTTGCCATGTATATCCTCTATCTGTGCCATCCTATACCTGCCATGTACATCCTCTGTCTGTGCCATCCTTTACCTGCCATGTACATCCTCTGTGTGCCATCCTATACTTGCCATGCATATCCTCTGTGTGCCAGCCTTTACCTGCCATGTACATCCTCTGTCTGTGCCATCCTTTACCTGCCATGTACATCCTCTGTGTGCCATCCATCCTATACTTGCCATCTACATCCTCTGTGTGCCATCCTATACTTGCCATGTATATCCTCTGTGTGCCATCCTATGCTTATCCTCTGTGTGCCATGTACATTCTTCTGTGTGCCATCCTATATCTTTCCTGTACATCCTCTGTGTGCCGTCCTATATCTCCCCCCTCCCCTGAATTACCGAGCACCACTGTCACTGCAATTATTTCTTACAATTTTGAGAAGGTGCCCATAATTTTGTCCAGTCTATTTTTGGAGTTTTGGGTGGAATGTGTCAGATTTGGCTTTTTGTTTCTCCACTTTTTTGTGTCATACCAATACAAACAAAAGAAATTACACATGGGAATGTCTAAACATTTGTAATTGCAACAATTTTCTGGGCGAAGTGGTGCATTATCTGACAGAAATGCAGGGGTGCCAAATTTATTTTTGGCCATGACTCTAAATAAACACTGGAGTCCCACACATGCGTTCAAACATTTGCAATCACTTCAAACATTTGCAATCACTTCACAATCAGCAGCTAAAACAAATCATGTTTATTGCAATTGCAGCTTTATTCATCACAGAGTGTATTAAACCTGAATCAGGCTGTGTCCATTGTCAGGAGGTCAAGTTCTGTAATTACCAGCAGGTGGCGCTCAGATACCGCTCAATGGCAATATTTCACCACTGGATGGGTCCTTTCTTCAGGGATATGAGACCGCTCCTATCCAGATAGAGGACTTCCAGGAAAAGCCACATAAGTGACTGAAATCTGAGTCACAAGGAGATTTCATAGCATTAATAAATGCCTTTGTTCTGTTTATAGAGAAAGGACTGATCAGAGAAGGGCAGGACTTTGCAGAGTGCAGGTGACCAGATCCTAGTTGGTTTACCCACTCCAGCCTCGGAAGATTTACCCCCCCCCCCCTTAATGGCCAGGCCATTTTTTGCGAATGGCACTGCTTTACATTAACTGAAAATTGTGCGGCCGTGCGACGCTGTACCCGAATAAAATTGATATCCTTCCTTTTTTCCCCCACAAATAGAGCTTTCTTTTGGTGGTATTTGATCAACTCTACGTGGTTTTTTTTTTTTTTTTTTTTTTTGCACTATAAACAAAACTTGACCGACAATTTGGAAAAAAAAACCCTCCAAAAAAACATTTTTTTTTACTTTCTGCTATATCCAATAAAAAAAATGTAAAAAAATCAAAAATGGATTTTTGTAAAATCTTACCGTAAAATCCTTTTCTCTTAGCTCATCGACAGACGTAGTCCTCGGTGATACACCACCTTCGGGTTATGTTACCTCCGCAGGAGCAGGACTAGACAGGAAATTAAAAAGCTCTGGCCACACCCTAGGGGCAGTCCCAGAGGGTATATCCTCTCTCTCTCTGCCTCAGCAAATCAGTTATGTGAAAAAGCAGTGCTTAGAGAATTTAACCCAACCCAACTCCAAAACAGAGGGGCGGGGACTACGTCTGTCGATGAGCTAAGAGAAAAGGATTTTACGGTAAGATTTTACAAAAATCCATTTTTCTCTAGCGCTCATCGACAGACGTAGTCCTCGGTGATACACCACCTTCGGGACGTCCCAGAGCAGTATCACAACTGAGGGGTGGGAAAATGGAAATCAAATCCCAATCTAGAAGGCCCAACCGGTGCCAACTAGAAGTTTACAATGCTCATCCTTAATGATGAGACTCAACAAAAAAATTTTCAAACAGAAAAAACCCTCGAGGTAGACCACCGGTCTCCTCAAATTGCGGCCTGCAAAACTTTGCGGCCAAATGAGGCATCCGCCGATGCCGTCACATCAATTTTATAGAATTTAGTAAAGGTATGTACCGACGACCAAGTGGCCGCCTTACATACCTGGACCACTGACGCCTGATGGCGAAAGGCCCAGGAAGTACTGAGCGCTCGAGTGGAGTGCGCCCTAACAGGGAACGGAGGACTCTGACCCTTAATAGAATAAGCCTGTACCACCGTTTGTCTAATCCATTTGGCAATGGTCGCGGCAGATGCAGGCAAACCCTTTCTGGGGCCATCCGTGATCACAAAAAGTGAATCCGTCTTACGGAATGATTCCGTAGATTTCAGGTATACCCTGATTGCCCGAACCACATCCAAGGAATGCAACGCATGTTCCCGATGATGCTTGGGCTGAGGACACAAGGAAGGTAGTACAATATCTTCATTCAGATGAAAATCTGAAACCACCTTAGGAAGAAAAGATGGCTTAGGATGAAGTACTACCTTATCCCTATGAATCACTAGGTATGGGGACTGGCATGATAATGCAGCCAGTTCTGACACCCTGCGAGCAGAAGTAATAGCCACCAAGAAGACCACCTTCTGGGATAAAGTAAGCAAGGGAATCTCCCTGATGTTTTCAAAGGGAGGTTTCTGTAGAACCGACAAAACCAAATTAAGATCCCAGGGCGGTAAGGGCGCGCGGACTGGAGGAGCCAGGTGCCGCACCCCCTGGATGAAATTCCGCACCAAGGATTTGGTAGCTAAAGGTTTCTGAAAGAAGATTGCTAATGCTGAAACTTGACCCTTGATGGTGCTCAAGGCTAGCTTCTGCTCAACCCCTTGTTGCAAAAAGGCCAATATTCGAGACACCGAATAGGTACGTGGAGGAAATCCTAAAGATTCGCACCACGCAATATAAGTCTTCCATGTGTGATAATAGACTTTGCTGGAAGTCGCTTTCCTTGCTTTAATAAGGGTAGGAATGACTGAAGTAGACAAACCTCTGTCCATCAGTACTTGGGTCTCAATGGCCAGGCCATTAAAACCAGCGACTGTAAAGCACGAAGGTAAATAGGTCCTTGAGACTACAGACACTCCCTGAGACGAAGTTCCCACGGAACGTCTGCGACTAACATGTCCAAGTCGGCCAGGCCGGCTTGAAGAGGCCAGCCTAGAATTTCTAGGACCACTGGCGCTGATTGGATCTGAACCAGGCGTCCCTAGAGCTATCTGGCCCCGACCATCCGAGAAAGTCTGGTCGTTTTCTGTTCCCACACATTTATCAGATACCTGATAGTTATCAGGAAAGGTGATCTTTTCTGGTTGAACCTCAGGGACCGAAGTCACCCGACTAGAGGCTACTTGGCCTATCTGGTCAATCAGATCCGATTCCTGTGAGGTATCGGGACTAATCTTAGGAAAAGGTAAAGGAAAAGATCTATACAGGGAACGGTAACTACCGCTTCCTGTACTAAAATGTTGGAAGGGAAGAATCGCACCGGTAGTAGTGGTTGATGCTCGATCTAATGTCCTGAATACCGGTGAAAACGTCCCCCCACCCTGAAATTGGGTGGGGGCGCACCTTCAGGCTGTGTACTCCTTTACTTCGGGTTTGGCTGGGTTGGTCCTCTGCTTGTCCGACCAGCCCTTCTTGAACCCTCCTGGAGGAGTCTTGCCTTTCCCGGAAGTACCAGCCGGGCGCCCTTTATGGGCGGTAAAGAAAGGTCCTCGCTTGTTGCGAGGTTCCTTAGCTTTTGCAGCCTGTGGCAAAAAAGTACTCTTGCCCCCGGTGGCATCCTTAATGATTTCATCTAGGTTGGCTCCAAATAGACGATTCCCCTGGAAAGGGAGATTGGTCAAAGTCTTTTTGGAACCTAGGTCAGCTGACCAGCATTTTAACCACAGCACACGTCTGAGGATCACTGCTAACTTAGATGCATGCCCTAACAAGGGAGTAGTGTCCAAGGCTGCGTCACAGATAAACCGTAGCCCTTGTATGATCTGTTCTATCAAATCAGATGTCTCCTGGGGAATATCTTTTCCCCTAAGATCTTGGCGTACCATTTTCGCCCATTCTGTAAGTGTCTGGGAAACTAGACCAATAACAATTACTGGTCTAAATGCTGACCCTATCAGAGAAAAGATAGTGCGGGACTCCGCTTCTATCTTTCGATCCACCGGATCCTTAAAGGACGAAGTGTCCTCCACTGGAATAACCGTGGCTTTATTCAGCCTGGAAATAGGCGGATCCACGACTGGTGGTACCGTCCATTTCTTAATGATGGATTCCTCAAACGGATAGCGTCTAGCAATACGCTTGGAAATAGTAAAGGTACGTTTAGAATGCTCCCATTCTCCTTTAATCTGATTTCCAAAACATTTAGGTACAGGAAAAGCCTTCGCCGTCTTGATGGGCTTATTAGTCCCAAAAGGCCTCTCTGTTTCAGTTGCCTCTGCCGGTAAAGCCTCAAGTTTTAAGGTTTCTTGCACTGCCACAACTAGTGCGTCCACCAATGCTTCTTCCTGAATTATAGCAGAAGAAGCGTCCTCCTCACTGTCTGAGGGGGCTTTACCTGGGATAACAGCCCTTGCAGAGGAACCTGCAACTGCAGTGACCATCTCTGAATCAGAGTCAGAGGTGTCAGATAGTATAGGGGTAGGCGGGGGTCGCTTCCTTGACCCCCGTCCCTGACAGGCCGCCTCCACCCGAGCCACCATAGACTCCAACATTGCTGTAAATGACTCTATACTCTGTACACCGGCGGGTCCCGAGGCCCCCTCGAGGGAAACAGGTGGGGGAATATGTGTGGCAGGGTCCATAATAACTCCAGTTACTTCCTGGATGATATAATTCAAAGTAAAGAAAAAACCTTTTTTTTTTTTTTTGACCCTCAGCGCCACAAAAAAAAACCCCTTAGTGTTACCTGCTAGGGATCCCTATCGATCGAGAGAGAGAGAGATAGACCCCCAGGCTCACCACTTGATGTTCAGAGTTGAACTGCAACAGCTTACAGCGCTGTCTTAGACAAACAGGAAGTCTTTTGGCTGGCTGCCCAGGAAGAAAGGAGGCGGCTCCGCCCCTCTGCACGCCTTCCGGCGCCTCCCCCAAGCTCCACGAGGTGTAGAATCACCTAAAACATGGCCGCCCCCATGCTGGAGACACGAGGCTACGCCAAAATGGCGGCTCGTGCGATCCAGCAAAAAAAAAATGGCGGCGGCCTGTGCTGACTAGCGGTGTGCTGCAGGCACACAACACTCTCTCTGCATGGGGATATGGCGTGGTTGGCGGTACCGGCCCTGGCGGACCGCATGGCCATTCGGGAGGCCTGCTATTAGCTGGAGATCTGACTTGGAAGGCAGTCTACATGTCCATGGCTTCTGACTGGTAGGTAGCTTATACTTAACCCATAAGATTCCCAGAATGCCACAGATTACATTTTTAAAAAACATGTATACAATAGATTGTTAGCTCCCAAACCAAGCCTCCTGGCTTTTTGTACACATAAAATCACACTCAAAGTAGGAGGATTTGTGACATGTTATAGGATAGAAAGGACTCTTTCTTACCATACAGAGAGGGGCCCGCGTTCACCACAAAACCCGTCAGGGAAAAAGGGGGAACATACTACTCACCATACCGGAACCAGGCGGGCACCAACTCCTGACAGTACCCCTCTCCACCGGGGCGGGAGGGCTGTCGACCGATACGGACGCCGTGACTCATGGTCTTTGGCGTTTCAGCGAGACGTTTAACTCGCGGGTTCAGTCCTTTTAATGGGACTTTGTCGCGGCCGACCCAGCGCGGAGCTATGGCCTGCACGCGCTCGTAGGCTGAACTGGGGTGACCACCGGATCTCAACATCCAGCCCGTCGCCCAGTTCAGCTTTCTTGCTTGAAGATCTCACAGGAACACTGGAGAAAAAAAGCTGTCCAAAAATCCTTTTAGAAAAAAATTCTTGCCAGGACCTAAGATCCCAGCAAGGTATCTAGGTCCTTACTCCTAACTAGACAGAAAATAACTGATTTGCTGAGGCAGAGAGAGAGAGGATATACCCTCTGGGACTGCCCCTAGGGTGTGGCCAGAGCTTTTTAATTTCCTGTCTAGTCCTGCTCCTGCGGAGGTAACATAACCCGAAGGTGGTGTATCACCGAGGACTACGTCTGTCGATGAGCGCTAGAGAAATTTCTTCATTAAAATGGAGTCCCACCCATTTTAATAAGTTTAGCTGTATGTAATCCTCTTTAAAAAATGGATTTTTGTAAGATCTTACCGTAAAATCCTTTTCTCTTAAGCTCATTGACAGACGTAGTCCTCCTTGATTAATATCAACTCGGGTTATACTGCCCTCTACAGGAGTAGGACTAGACAGGAAAGAAAACGTTCTGGCAACACCTTAGGGGCAGTCCCAGAGGGTATATCCTCTCTCTCTCTGCTACAGCAAATCAGTTATGTCACAAAGCAGTGTTTAGAGAATTTAACCCAACCCAACTCAAAAACAGAGGGGCGGGTACTACGTCTATCAATGAGCTTAAGAGAAAAGGATTTTACGGTAAGATCTTACAAAAATCAAATTTTCTCTGTCGCTCATTGACAGACGTAGTCCTCCTTGATTAATATCAACTCGGGACGTCCCAAAGCAGTGCCACAAATGAGGGGTGGGATAAAAAATCAAAATCCAATCTAGAAGGCCCAACCGGTGCCAACTAGAAGTCTTAAAGGCTCATCAAATCCAAAGATGAGACTCAACTGAAATTCCAACGGAAAAAAAAAAACCCTCGAGGTAGACCACCGGTCTCCTCAAATTGCGGCCTGCAAAACCTTGCGGCCAAAAGAGGCATCTGACGATGCCATCACATCAACTTTATAAAATTTTGTAAAGGTATGTACCGACGACCAGGTAGCCGCCTTGCAAACCTGGACCACTGACGCCTGATGGCGGTAGGCCCAGGAAGTACTGAGCGCTCGAGTGGAGTGCGCCTTAACAGGGAACGGAGGATTCCGACCCTTAATAGAATAAGCCTGTACCACCGTCTGTCTGATCCATTTGGAGATAGTCGCGGCAGATGCAGGCAACCCCTTTCTGGGGCCATCCGTGATCACAAAAAGTGAATCCGTTTTACGGAACGATTCCGTAGCCTTCAGGTATACCCTGATTGCCCGAACCACATCCAAGGAATGCAACGCACATTCCCGAGGAGGATTGGGCTGAGGACACAAGGAAGGTAGCACAATATCTTCATTCAGATGAAAATCTGAAACCACCTTAGGAAGAAAGGATGGCTTCGGATGAAGAACTACCTTATCCCTATGAACCCCTAGATATGGGGAATGGCATGATAATGAAGCCAGTTCTGACACCCTGCGTGCAGAAGTGATAGCCACCAAGAAGGCCACCTTCTGGGATAACGTAAGCAAGGGAATCTCCCTGATATTTTCAAAGGGAGGTTTCTGCAGAACCGACAAAACCAAATTAAGATCCCAGGGCGGTAAGGGCGCGCGGACTGGCAGAGCCAAGTGCCGCACCCCTTGGATGAAATTCCGCACCAAGGAATGAGTAGCCAGCGGCTTCTGAAAGAAGATTGCTAACGCTGAAACCTGACCCTTGATGGTGCTCAAGGATAGTTTCTGCTCAACCCCCTTTTGCAGAAAAGCCACAATTCGGGTCACCAAATAGGTACGTGGGGGAAATCCCAAAGATTCACACCACGCAATATAAGTCTTCCATGTGCGATAATAGACTTTGCTGGAAGTCGCTTTCCTTGCTTTAATTAGAGTAGGAATAACTGAAGCTGACAATCCTCTGTCCTTCAGTACCTGGGTCTCAATGGCCAGGCCATTAAAACCAGCGACTGTAAAGCACGATGGAAGATCGGTCCTTGAGACTGCAGATCCTCCCTGAGAGGAAGTCTCCACGGAGCGTCCGCGACTAGCCTGCCCAAGTCGGCATACCCGGCTTGACGAGGCCAGCCCGGAATTTCCAGGATAACTGGAGTTCCCTCCACCTCTATCCTGCGGAGAAATCTCAGCAGCAACTTGAGAGGGGGGAAGACATATAATAGCTGATACTGCCCCTACGGGGCGTTCAGCGCGTCTGCTGCGTCCGCTAGAGGATCACGGGTGCGAGTTACCAACCTCTGCGCCTTCCTGTTGAGCCGATATGCCAACAGATCCACCTCCGGGATGCCCTAATGAAGACACAGATGGTGAAATCCTTGGTGATAGACCTAAGTCCTCACCATGACATTGTCTGACTGGATCCGAACCAGGCTGCCCTAGAGCTGCTTGGTCCAGGCAATCAGACAAAGTCTGATCGCTCTCGGTTCCCACACTTATCAGAAACTTGATTCCTATCGGAAGTAATGACTTCTCCTGGCTGAGCATTAGAGACCGAAGTCACCAGACTAGAGGCTCCTTGGTCCGCTTGCTCAACCGGATCCGATTCCTGGAGGGAACTGGGAATGATCTTAGGAAAAGGTAAGGAAAACGTTCTGCTCAAGGAACAGGAATTACCGCTCCCTGTAGCATATAAATGTTGGAAGGGAAGAATCGCACCGGTAGAAGTGATCGACACTCGATCTTGTATCCTGATCGTATGATCTCCTGAACCCTTTAGTCCGGGATTCAGGAAAGCCCTTGGATCTGAACACCGGTGAAGACGTCCCCCCACCCCTGAGCCCCCCACCAAAACCTTCAGGCTGTATTAGCCTTATCTTCAGGTTTGGCTGAGTCTGCCTTTTGTTTACCCGACCAGCGCCTTTTGAAACCTCCTGAAGGGGCTTTGCCCTTCACGCTCGCCCCAGCGGAGCGAACAAACCTTTTATGAGCGGAAAAGAAAGGTCCTCGCCTGTTAAGAGGTCCTTTAGCAGTCTGCGGCAAAAAAGTGCTCTTGCCCCCAGAAACATCCTTTATGATCTCATCTAGGGTGGCCCCAAATAGGCGATCCCCCTGAAAAGGGAGATTCGCCAAAGCTTTCTTGGAACCTTGATCCGCCGACCAACACTTTAACCACAGCACATGTCTGAGGACTACTGCTGACATGGATGCATGCGCTAACAAGGGAGTGGAATCCAGGGCTGCGTCACAGACGAACTGTAGTCCTTGTATAATTTGCTCCATCAAATCAGACGCTGCCTGGGGGATACTTCTCCCCTTTAGGTCATGGCGTAACAATTTTGCCCATTCTGTCAATGTTTGTGAAACTAAACCAATGGCAACCACTGGTCTAAAGGATGACCCTATCAGGGAAAAAAGTGCGGGATTCCGCTTCCACTTTTCGATCCACCGGATCCTTAAAGGGCAGAGCGTCCTCCAACGGGATAACAGTGGCTTTATTTAGTCTGGAAATCGGTGGATCCACCACTGGTGGTACCGTCCATTTTTTAATGAGGGATTCCTCAAACGGATAGCGTCTAGCAATGCGTTTAGAAACAGCAAGGGCTTGTTTCGGATGATCCCATTCCTCTTTAATCTTATTACCAAAACATTTGGGTAAGGGAAAAACCTTCGCCATCTTGGCACGCTTACTAGTACCAAAGGGAATTTCCCTCTCTGTTACCTCTGCCGGTGTAACCTCAAATCTTAAGGTTTCCCGGACAGACACAACTAGTGCGTCCACCAATGCTTCTTCTTGTGCTATGGCGGAGGTAGAAACATCCTCCTCACTATCTGAGGGAACTTTACCTGAGACAACAGCCCCTGCAGAGGGACCTGCAGCTGCAATGACCATCTCAGAATCTGAAGTATCATTGAAATAGGGGTAGGCGGGGGTCGCTTTCTTGACCCCCGTCCCTGACTGGCCATCTCCACCCGGGATACCAAAGACTCCAAAACTGCTGATAATGCATCAATACTCTGTGAGGCACTGGAGGGTCCTGCAGCCACCTCGAGGGGATCAGGTGGGGATACATGTGTGGAAGGGTCCATGATTATACAAGACACTTGCCAGAAAAAATTAATTGCAATCAAAAAATAAAACTTTTTTTTTTTTTCTTTAGTCCCCCAGCGCAGCAGCGCCCCTCAGCGTTACCTGCTTTAGGACCCCTACAGAGAGAGAGAGAGACCCCAAGGCTCACCATCTGATGCTCAGAAGTTTCTATACAACCTGCTTCCAGCACTGTCTGTTACAGACAGGAAGTCTTTGGCTTGCTTTCCCGGGTAAAGGAGGCGGCTCCGCCCCTTTACACGCCTTTCGGCGCCTCCCAATTGCTCTTCGAGGTGTTTTGTCACCTCAAACATGGCCACCCCCATGCTAGAGACACGAGGCTACGCCAAAATGGCGGCCTCGTGCGATCTGCGGGAAAATGGCGGCGGCCTGTGGAGGATAGCGGCGGCTTGTAAGGTAGCAGCGGCCTGCGGGAGGTGTGCGCTCGGCCTGTGCGGCCTGCGGGAGTGTGCGCTCGGCCTGTGCGGCCTGCGGGAGGCTGTGCGGCCTGCGGAGGTGACTGGCTTTATGGAAGGATGGCGACCTGCGGATGCGGTAATCCAGGCATAGGCATCGGCCTGTATACACATTATGTCAGGTAAGATACCTCTATACTTTAATAGTAATGTCTTTTAGTAGTCTGCCACTGACTTCAGTCATCTCCCTTATAGTGTCATATAGTGACTATAGATAGTCAGCTCCCAAACCAAGCTCTTAAGAGGGGGATCAATGACACTAGCTAGGATCACGTCCATCCATCCCAGAGAGGGGCCCGTGTTCACCAACAAACCCGACAGGGGGGAGAGAGGGAACATCTTACTTACCATACCGGAACCAGGCGGGCTCCAACTCCTGACAGAACCCCTCTCCACCGGGGTGGGGGGGCTGTCGACCAATACGGACGCCGTGACTCAGTTTGCAACTGGTCATTGGCGTCCAGGTGAGACGTTTAACTCGCAGGGTCAGTCCCCGTCCAGTGGGACTATGTCGCGGCCGACCCAGCGCGGAGCTATGGCCTGCACGCGCTCGTAGGCTGAACTGGGGTGACCACTGGATCTCAACATCCAGCCCGTTGCCCAGTTTCAGCGTACTTGCTTGAAGATCTCACAGGAACACTGGAGAAGAAAAGCTGTCTAAAAAAGTATTTCTAAAAAATCTTGCCAGGACCAAAGATCCCAGCAAGGAACTTAGGTCCTTACTCCTAACTAGACAGAAAAAAACTGATTTGCTGTAGCAGGGAGGGAGAGGATATACCCTCTGGGACTGCCCCTAAGGTGTGGCCAGAACGTTTTCTTTGCTGTCTAGTCCTACTCCTGTAGAGGGCAGTATAACCCGAGTTGATATTAATCAAGGAGGACTACGTCTGTCAATGAGCGACAGAGAAAAAAAAATTTAAAACGTCGCCTATGGAGATTTTAAAGTACCAATGTTTGACGCCATTCCACGACCATGTGCAGTTTTGACACATGACATGTTGGGTATCAATTTACTTGGCGTAACATTATCTTTCACATTATAGGAAAAAATTGGGCTAACTTTACTGTTTAGTTTTTTTTAAATGCAGTGAAATGTATTTTATCCAAAAAAAAAAAAAAAAATTGAAAGACCGCTGCACAGATACCGCATGACAAAAAATATTGCAACGACCGCCATTTTATTCTCCAGAGTCCTTGCAAAAAAAAAAAAAAAAAAATTACATATACACACACACACACACATATGTATATATACATATATATATATATATATGTGTGTGTGTGTGTGTGTGTGTGTGTGTGTGTATATATATATATATATATATATTATATGTTTGGGGGTTCTAAGTAATTTTCTAGCAAAAAATACTGATTTTAACTTGTAAACAAGTGTCAGAAATAGGCCCGATCCTTAAGTGGTTAATGTGAGTTCTAACATTTTTAATAAACCGCCCACTAGATGGCGCTTTTCCTTTTCTACACACACACAGGAGCGATGGGGGATATTGCATGTGATTCAAACAGGAATCGCACCACATTCCTGTTCAAATCGCATGCAATTCTTTGCAGTGTAATTTGCGCCTATTTAATGTGTATTGATGCAAATCGCATGACAAAGTATCAGTACTCTGTATCTGCGAGTAATTGACAGAAAGTATCAGTACCCGTACTCATCAATAAAAAATTGTATTGATGCAACCCTAGGATGCACCAATATCGTTTTTTTTTTTTTCTTTACCAGTGAGTAGAAATACCGATACTTGTACTCAGTACTCACCGATACCGATTATCAATACCTTCGCAGTGAGATTTGAGCTCATACAAAATGAATGGGCTCTAATCACACTGCAAAGAATTGCATACTGTGCAATTCCTTTCCTGTGCAAAGAAATGCTGTGCGATTCCAGATCACATGCCATATCCCCCACTGCTCCTGTGTGTGTATAGAAAGGGAAAAGCGCCATCTAGTGGGCAGCTTATTAACCACTTCTGGACTGTAAGGATTTTCCCCCTTATTTTGCGATTCGGCACTGTCTTATTTTAACGGACAATTGCGTGGTTGTGTACCGCCGCAACGCTGTACCCAAATAACATGAATGTCCTTTTTTTTCCCCACAAACAGAGCTTTCTTTTGGTGGTATTTGATCACCTCTGCGATTTTTATTTTTTGTGCTATAAACAAAAAAAAAAAAGAGCAAAAACTTTGAAAAAAAAAATCCATATATTTTTCACTTTCTGCTAATAACATTCCCAAAAAAAAAATTAAAAATCTATTTTTTTCATAATTTTAGGCCAACTTGTACTCTGCTACACATTTATGGTAAAGAAAAATCCCAATAAGCGTATTTTGCACAAAACTTATCACGTCTACAAACTAGGGGGAAGATTTATGTCATTTTTATTTTTATTTACTAGTAATGGCGGCGATCTGTGATTTTTAGCGGGACTGCGACATTGCGGCAGACAAATCGGACCCCTAACTGACATTTTTGACACTTTTGGGGGGGACCAGTGACATTACTACAGTAATCAGTGTTAAAAATATGCACTGTTACTGTAATCATGACACTGGCAGGGAAAGGGTTAACCCTGTGGTTGATCAAGGGGTTAAATGTGTACCTAGGGGCGTGTTTCTAACTGTGGGGAGGGGGCGTGGCTTGTGAAACAATAAGAGAAGGGCGCACTGGGGTTAAATGTGTACCTAGGGGCGTGTTTCTAACTGTGGGGAGGGGGGGCGTGGCTTGTGAAACAATAAGAGAAGGGCGCACTGGGGTTAAATGTGTACCTAGGGGCGTGTTTCTAACTGTGGGGAGGGGGGCGTGGCTTGTGAAATAAGAAAAGGGCACACTGGGGTTAAATGTGTACCTAGGGGCGTGTTTCTAACTGTGGGGTGGGGAGGGGGCGTGGCTTGTGAAACAATAAGAGAAGGGCGCACTGGGGTTAAATGTGTACCTAGGGGGCGTGTTTCTAACTGTGGGGAGGGGGGCGTGGCTTGTGAAACAATAAGAGAAGGGCGCACTGGGGTTAAATGTGTACCTAGGGGCGTGTTTCTAACCGTGGGGAGGGGGGCGTGGCTTGTGAAATAATAAGAGAAGGGCGCACTGGGGTTAAATGTGTACCTAGGGGCGTGTTTCTAACTGTGGGGAGGGGGGGCGTGGCTTGTGAAACAATAAGAGAAGGGCGCACTGGGGTTAAATGTGTACCTAGGGGCGTGTTTCTAACTGTGGGGAGGGGGCGTGGCTTGTGAAACAATAAGAGAAGGGCGCACTGGGGTTAAATGTGTACCTAGGGGGCGTGTTTCTAACTGTGGAGAGGGGGGCGTGGCTTGTGAAATAATAAGAGAAGGGCGCACTGGGGTTAAATGTGTACCTAGGGGCGTGTTTCTAACTGTGGAGAGGGGGGCGTGGCTTGTGAAATAATAAGAGAAGGGCGCACTGGGGTTAAATGTGTACCTAGGGGCGTGTTTCTAACTGTGGAGAGGGGGGCGTGGCTTGTGAAATAATAAGAGAAGGGCGCACTGGGGTTAAATGTGTACCTAGGGGCGTGTTTCTAACTGTGGGAGGGGGGCGTGGCTTGTGAAACAATAAGAGAAGGGCGCACTGGGGTTAAATGTGTACCTAGGGGGCGTGTTTCTAACTGTGGAGAGGGGGGCGTGGCTTGTGAAATAATAAGAGAAGGGCGCACTGGGGTTAAATGTGTACCTAGGGGCGTGTTTCTAACTGTGGGGAGGGGGGCGTGGCTTGTGAAATAAGAGAAGGGCGCACTGACCTATTGCATTACCACTAAAAAGATTTAATAACATTTTTTAAATAATGTACATTATACTGACAAAACGATTATAGATAGCACACATGTAAACATGAACAAAGGATCTTCAAGGTAGCCAAGGCACTGCACGGTGCTGGATAGCGTGCATTTGTCTGCACAGATCTGCTAAGGCTGACGCGTTTCAAGGGCGAACCCTCTTCCTCAGAGCCAAAAAGTGCTGCTCATTATTGTTTAGTGCGTTTTGGATACCCTTGGTCCTGAGGGAGCAGCAAGACCACAAGTGATACCAACCAAAAGACCATTGAACACCTTTTCTTCTCTCATCATACACCACTTGAGCGCAGGAGAATTTGAACTTTACGGAAGGGGTTAACCCAGGGGCGATCAAAGGGTTAAATGTGAGCCTAGGGGAGTGTTTTCTAACTGTGAGGGGGGAGGGACTTGTGGAATCAACACAGAGACCTGTGTTCCTAAATAGCAGGAATACAGGTCTGTGTTGATACCAGAGAGAACAATGGTCTGCTGTGTTTACAACAGCAGACCGCCATTCTCTCTTCACGGAGAGCGATCGCAGGTGCCCGGCGGCAATCGTGGCCCCGCTGGTGAGTGGGCACGGTCACTGCTACCCAGATGTTCTTTTATATGATTATTAATAAGCTCTGCATGGTTTGAGATTACCAGGTCCAACAGAGCATCATTTCTAGTGGGGGCTTCAATAAACTGCACCATAAAATTGTCTTGTAATAGGTTTATAAATTTTTGCCCTTTAACTGTTCCAGCAGTCAATGTCTGGGTAGTTAAAACCCCCCCCATTATTAACACTGTCCCAGCCCTTGCAGCCCTTTCTATGTGTGCCAGGAGCGGAGTCTCCACCTCCTCATTAATACTGGGAGGTGTATAACAAACTCCAATGATAATCTTTGTATTATGCACACCCATGTACATTCCCACCCATACTGCTTCAGCCTCATCACACTCTCCATCAACTAGGTGCTCTTTCACACTCACTTTGAGAAAACTTCTCATATAGAAACAGACACCACCAACCACCCCTCCGTTTTACCCTGTCTTCCAGAAAGAGAGCATAGCCAGGAATATTATGAGCCCAGTCATATGAAGAATGAAGCCAAGATTCAGCAATACCAATTAAGTCATAGTTCTCCTCGTGCACCAGAGCTTTCAACTCACCTATTTTGCTTGGCAGACTCCTGGTATTGGTGAACAAACACTTTAACCACTTAAGCCCCGGAAGATTTTACCCCCTTCCTGACCAGGGCCTTTTTTGCAATTCGGCACTGCGTGACTAACTGACAATTGCGCGGTCGTGCGACGCTGTACCCAAACAAATTTGACGTCCTTTTTTTCCCCACAAACAGAGCTTTCTTTTGGTGGTATTTGATCACCTGTGCAATATTTATGATCATGCGCTATAAACAAAAATGAGCGTCAATTTTGCAAAAATAACAATATTTTTCACATTTTTTTTATATGAAATTCCCCCCAAAAAAATGTAAAAATCTAAATTTTTTAGCATTTTAGGCCAATTTGTTTTCTGATACATATGTTTGGTAAAAAAACCCCCGCAATAAGTGTATTTTGATTGGTTTGCGCAAAAGTTATTGCGTTTACTAAGGGAAAGATTTTTGGCATTTTTATTGTTTTTTTTTTTTTTTTAACCAGTAATGGCGGCAATCTGCGATTTTTTTTTGCGGGACTGCGACGGATCGGACCCTTGACTGACATTTTTGACACTTTTGGGGGTACCAGTGACATTACTACAGTAATCAGTACTATACATATGCACTGTTATTGTAAAAATGACACTGGCAGGGAAGGGGTTAATTTTATTGGAGAAGGAGGGGTTAAGTGTGTCCCTAGGGGCGTGCTTTTAACTGTTATGGGATGTGGCTGTTTGTGTAACTACAGAGATATACGATCCTACATAGCAGGACCGTATGATCTCTGCACTTACACAGGGGAGAAGGACAGGCGGCTTTGTTTACATCAGCCGCCTGCCTTTCTCCCTCTGTACTGGAAGATCGCAAGTGACCAGCGGACATAGGGTCCGCCGGTCACACGCACGGGGATCACAGTGAACGAGCGGGGGCGGGAGCACGCCTCTGGCGGCGCGCGCTCGCCCCCTATTGGCTCGCAGGCGAGTGACGTACCCATACGTCACTTTGCCTGCACGGGGCTGACCGCCGCAGTATATGTACTTGCGGCGGTCGGCAAGTGGTTAATCCTCACTTTGAGATCACTTCTCACATAGAGACAAACACCATCACCCCTCTGTTTTACCCTGTCTTTCGGAAAGAGAGCATAGCCAGGAATATTATGAGCCCAGTCATATGAAGAATGAAGCCAAGATTCAGCAATACCAATCAAGTCATAGGTCTCCTCGTTCACCAGAGCTTCCAACTCACCTATTTTGCTTGGCAGACTTCTGGCATTGGTGAACAAACACTTTAAATCATTGTCACATTTTGCACACTTATTTTGCATATTTTTAGTTTGGGAACCTTCTAATCCTCTGCCCTAAATCTCCCCCCATCTTTTCCCCAACCCACCCACCAATAGGGGCTGACCCCTGTCTGACCTGTCTGCCCCATTATAATCTAATTTACCCTCCCCCCTCAAGAGGTATTGGAGCGTTTGCTTATATTATTGAATAATCCCAAAGAGGACATATTCAAGACAAAAAAAGAAAACCAACACACTTTTTAGTTTAAAAACATTACTCATTTATTCAACGAGCCCTGCCCTCTCACTCCAAATAATATTAATTAAAATATTACACCTCCTGGCGGAGATAAACACTTACAGCAACTGTACCGAATCAGTACTGCTTCAAAAAAAAAAAAAAAACACACCCACATCTCCCAACTACACCAACAGCGCCCCCCAGTGGCTCTCAGCAGCATGAGCATCTCTTTAAAAAGTGCGGCCAGTTGTACACAAGCCGTTCTCTGCCAGAGGAGCTGCACGACCCCTCTGACAAATAACGGCTACAATGCTACCTACAAAAAAAAAAAAAAAATAATAATAAAAAAGTTCAATTAAAACCGTTCCTAACATCCAGCCACGGGTCTTTAGAAACGGGACGACGCAGTTGGCCAAAAGACTAGGACCACGGCCATAAGTGCCAGCAGGATGTTGAGGAGTCCGCCTTGTAAGTTCCTGGCGGTGGCGTTCTCTAGACCCTCCTAGCCGGACGACTTGTTGCTGCTGCTGTTGGGGAGTTCCATCTTTGAAATTTGTGCCTCTAGCACCATAAACCAGAAAATACTGCTCTCAGTTTGTACGGGGGAGGGGGTCAGGAAGGCAGACGCTATATATGTTAAACAGGTGACATCCTGAGCAACGAAGAGGGGGGGGGTCAAAGCTGAACTATAGACGGCATCACAGGACCGCAGTCTCCACCCGCCTCCCCCCCTCGGAGTGAATAGCGCCAGATTGTCCACCGCCGCTGCTTAGGAATGTGCAGCAGCCGGGGGGGGGGGTTAGTGCTGGCTGAGTGGGGTGCCACGGCTCAGCTCCTGCAAAGAAAAGGGGTTAAGGTGGGGGAATGGGAGACAGTCCAGAGTTTCAGTGTAAAGGCAGTTTGGACCCCCTTGGACAGTGGTACCACCTGTTGACCACTCAGCGTCTTCAAAAAGGTGCAGAAATGTCCAGCTTGCCCCCCCCACTCCCCTGGGATACAGAAGCAGTAAGGCACTTGGTAAAAGTTGATGGTTTTTCCGGGTCAGGCAGAAAGCAGGTCGCTGTGCCTTATTGCCGCAATGCAAACTGTCCGAGCTCCAAGGGGACTTCCGGCATTCCTTGCTGAAGTCAGAGTTGCCCCTCTTTGTCACAAACCCTAAAGGCACAGTACTGAAGTCCAGGGAGTGGGGGATGTGAGGCTTTGCGCCAGGGGAGTGAGGTCTGAGCAAGGGAAGTTCCAAGTAAACGTAAAGGGTGGGGGGGTAAGAAAAAAAAAAAAAAATTAAAAACAACGCAGTAGTAGTTCTCCTTCAGTCGGCGGGCACAAAGAGCCCTCAAATAAAAACAAAGTTCAAAACTTCTTTCATTCTATGTAAACAGTACACTCTCGCCACCCCCTCTCTTCTTGCCCCAATGACTTCCAACTTCTACATTGTAGGGGGGTGGGGTGTTGAAAGCGCCCAACGCAGCGCCTTCCTGGGTTGTAAGGCGTGAGGAAGGCGGGGCAGTGCGAATTGGCAGTTTCCCAACTCTCGTGTGGCCTATGAAAAAACTCTTGTGTATAATGAAAAAAAAAAAAAAAAACGGCATCACCACCGCACACACCCCCCTCCCAACCGCCGCCATCAGGGCGATGGGCTCTTCCTGTTTCGCTAGACCGAAGACTGTACCCACTTATTTCACAGTTTGTGTCGGGGGGAGTGCGGTTATCTCGGAGGTGACAGTAGTCGTCCCAGATATTCGGAGAAGAAATCGGAGTGTTTATAAAGCAGCGCGACCACCAGGACTAGGAGGACCGTCCCTAACGTCCGGCCGCGGGTCTTTAGTAGCGGGACGACGCAGTTGGCCACGGTGGAGACGAAGACTAGGACCACGGCCATGAGGGCCAGCAGGATGTTGATGAGTTTGCCTAGTAGGTTCCTGGCTGTGGCGTTCTCCAAACCCTCCAGCTGGACAACTTGCTGCTGCTGCTGTTGGAGTTCCATCTTTGAAATCCGCGTCTGGCAAGCTTCTAGCGCCTCCTGCAGGAGAGATGGAAAGAAAATAAAAATGGGTCACCTAATGGCTTGGCTTGAAAGAAAAGCTTCCCCTTGGGAGAGGAGTGATCAGTGAGGGAGAGAGACATGTGGGTGTTATGTAGCTAAGAGCAGACATACAGCGGGGAAAATAAGTACTTGATCCCCTGCAAATTTTGTACGTTTTACCACCAGTGGCGGTCGGTGTATAGGGGGCACGGGGGCGCCCCCCCTCCCCCCCAAATCTGTTGCTGGAAAAAAAAAAAAAAAACATTACAATTTTTAGCCCACTAGGGGCGCGGGACCTACTGGTGGCTATGGGGGGGGGGGGTGCCGTTGATTGGCGGCCTCATGGGGGTCATCGGGGCGCAGAGCAATGCGCCCCGACACTCCCCACTCAAGTGCTGTCCTGGCTGTGATTGGTCCAGACTCCAGCCTGGACCAATCACAGCCAATCATACAGGACATCCGGGTGACTGACGTCACGTGGGGGCAGTGCGGTCACCTTCCCACCACGTACAAAGAAATGAAGGGTCTAGAATTGTTATCATAGGCGTATTTCAAATGATGAATAGCGCTACCAGGCGTGTGAAAATACTAAATAAACATAATTTACAAATCCATGATATAATAAAGTGCACTAGTGACTAAAATCTGAACCATTCAGTAATACTGATAATAATAATAAAGTGCACCAAGTCTGAGGCTGGAGGTTTATTTGGAGGCTCAGTTGCCTTATCCATCCCTACTGGCTATCTGTTTGAAGTCACTGCACACTTGAGGCTCAGATTTATCCTAAGTCTGGTGAGTGGATCCACAAAAGGGTCTCTTTGGAAGCACTTGGCACTAGTGTGGAGCACTTCCAAGCACTGTACTCAGCACTTTATCTAATTTGAGTGGACTGTTTATATACAGTACAGACCAAAAGTTTGGACACACCTTCTCATTCAAAGAGTTTTCATTATTTTCATGATTATGAAAATTGTAGAGTCACACTTCAAGAGGAAGTCACCTGAAATGGTTTTCACTTCACAGGTGTGCCCTGTCAGGTTTAATAAGTGTGATTTCTTGCCTTATAAATGGGACCATCAGTTGTGTTGTGCAGAAGTCAGGTGGATACACAGCTGATAGTCCTACTGAATAGACGGTTAGAATTTGTATTATGGCAAGAAAAAATCAGCTAAGTACAGGAAAACGAGTGGCCATCATTACTTTAAGAAATGAAGGTCCGTCAGTCCGAAAAATTGGGAAAACTTTGAAAGTGTCCCCAAGTGCAGTCACAAAAACCATCAAGCGCTACAAAGAAACTGGCTGACATGCGGACCGCCCCAGGAAAGGAAGACCAAGAGTCACCTCTGCTGCGGAGGATAAGTTCATCCGAGTCACCAGCCTCAGAAATCGCAGGTTAACAGCAGCTCAGATTAGAGACCAGGTCAATGGCACATGGAGTTCTAGCAGCAGACACAGAACAACTGTTAAGAGGAGACTGTGTGAATCCGGCCTTCATGGTAGAATATCTGCTAGGAAACCACTGCTAAAGAAAGGCAACAAGCAGAAGAGACTTGTTTGGGCTAAAGAACACAAGGAATGGACATTAGACCAGTGGAAATCTGTGCTTTGGTCTGATGAGTCCAAATTGGAGATCTTTGGTTCCAACCACCATGTCTTTGTGCGATGCAGAAAAGGTGAACGGATGGACTCTACATGCCTGATTCCCACCGTGAAGCATGGTGGAGGAGGTGTTCTGGTGTGGGGGTGCTTTGCTGGTGACACTGTTGGGGATTTATTAAAAATTTAAGGCATACTGAACCAGCATGGCTACCACAGCATCTTGCAGCGGCATGCTATTCCATCCAGTTTGCGTTTAGTTGGACCATCATTTATTTTTCAACAGGACAATGACCCCAAACACACCTCCAGGCTGTGTAAGGGCTATTTGACCAAGAAGGAGAGTGATAGGGTGCTGCGCCCGATGACCTCCACAGTCACCGGACCTGAACCCAATCCAGATGGTTTGGGGTGAGCTGGACCGCAGAGTGAAGGCAAAAGGGCCAACAAGTGCTGAGCATCTCTGGGAACTCCTTCAAGACTGTTGGAAGACCATTTCAAGTGACTCCTATTGAAGTGTGACTACAATTTTCATAGTCATGAAAATAAAGAAAACTCTTTGAATGAGAAGGTGTGTCCAAACTTTTGGTCTGTACTGTATATTTTTTTTGGACTGCACTGGATTTAGCACTGTGGCACTTATTGCACAATTTTTTTGCACTTTAGAATATTTATTGACCCAATTAATTAGGATTGTATGGTATTAGATTTTTATCACTAGTGCACTTTATTATTATCAGTATTACTGAATGGTTCAGATTTTAGTCACTAGTGCACTTTATTATATCATGGATTTGTAAATTATGTTTATTTAGTATTTTCACACGCCTGGTAGCGCTGTTTTATAATATTTCATACATTTCTTGGTTTTTACCTAAGTGAGCAGCAGCTGCAGGTGATATTAGTTTGCATCACTTTAGCGCGGGTTTATTATATTTTTTTTCGTATTTCAAATGATAGAGACAGAATATTAACCAAAAATCCAGAAAAAAACACGATACAAATGTTATAAACGGAGTTGCAGGTCAGTTAATAAAATAAGTATTTGATCCCCTACCAACCAACAATAATTCTGGCTTCACAGACTGGCTACATTATGTGCTCATGTGCTACACAGATTAGTCCTGTCAATGTAAGAAGGTCTTAAGAGTTGTCGTTCGGAGCACCTTCTTCCATTTGTGAATAATCTCTCCAGCTGCTTTGAGTCCCAACTGAATGGTCCCAACTGCCTTGAGATCATTCACAAGCTCCTCCCGTGTAGTTCTGGGCTGACCCCTCACTTTTCTCATGATCACCCTTACCCCATGAGGCAAAACCTTGCATGGAGCTCCAGGCCAAGGGCGGCGATTGATGGTTACTTTGTGTTTCTTCCATTTGTGAATAATCCCTCCAACAGTTGTCTCCTCACCACGCTTCTTGCTGATGGTCTTGTAGCCCATTCCAACCTTGGAAGAAAGATTCTCTGGACAGGTGTCTTCCATTCAAACCTCACCATCATGGGAAAGACCAAAGAGCTGTCAAAGGGCATCAGGGACAAGATAGTAGTCCTGCACAAGGCTGGAATGGGATACAAGACCATCAGCAAGAAGCTTGGTGAGAAGGAGAATATATCGGCACATATCGGCCAATACCGATATGCATTGGCCAAAATATCGGTATCGGCAATGAAAAACCGATATCGGTCAATCATTTATATATACACAGTGCCTTGCGAAAGTATTCGGCCCCCTTGAACTTTGCGACCTTTTGCCACATTTCAGGCTTCAAACATAAAGATATAAAACTGTAATTTTTTGTGAAGAATCAACAAGTGGGACACAATCATGAAGTGGAACGAAATTTTTTGGATATTTCAAACTTTTTTAACAAATAAAAAACTGAAAAATTGGGCATGCAAAATTATTCAGCTCCCTTAAGTTAATACTTTGTAGCGCCATCTTTTGCTGCGATTACAGCTGTAAGTCGCTTGGGGTATGTCTCTATCAGTTTTGCACATCGAGAGACTGAAATTTTTGCCCATTACTCCTTGCAAAACAGCTCCAGCCTAGTGAGGTTGGATGGAGAGCGTTTGTGAACAGCAGTTTTCAGTTCTTTCCACAGATTCTCGATTGGATTCAGGTCTGGACTTTGACTTGGCCATTCTAACACCTGGATATGTTTATTTGTGAACCACTCCATTGTAGATTTTGCTTTATGTTTTGGATCATTGTCTTGTAGGAAGACAAATCTCCGTCCCAGTCTCAGGTCTTTTGCAGACTCCATCAGGTTTTCTTCCAGAATGGTCCTGTATTTGGCTCCATCCATCTTCCCATCAATTTTAACCATCTTCCCTGTCCCTGCTGAAGAAAAGCAGGCCCAAACCAAGATGCTGCCACCACCATGTTTGACAGTGGGGATGGTGTGTTCAGGGTGATGAGCTGTGTTGCTTTTACGCCAAACATAACATTTTGCATTGTTGCCAAAAAGTTTGATTTTGGTTTCATCTGAGCAGAGCCCCTTCTTCCACATGTTTGGTGTCTCCCAGGTGGCTTGTGGAAAACTTTAACAACACATTTTATGGATATATTTAAGAAATGGCTTTCTTCTTGCCACTCTTCCATAAAGGGCAGATTTGTGCAGTATACGACTGATTGTTGTCCTATGGACAGAGTCTCCCACCTCAGCTGTAGATCTCTGCAGTTCATCCAGAGTGATCATGGGCCTCTTGGCTGCATCTCTGATCAGTCTTCTCCTTGTATGAGCTGAAAGTTTAGAGGGACGGCCAGGTCTTCGTAGATTTGCAGTGGTCTGATACTCCTTCCATTTCAATATTATCGCTTGCACAGTGCTCCTTGGGATGTTTAAAGCTTGGGAAATCTTTTTGTATCCAAATCCGGCTTTAAACTTCTCCACAACAGTATCTTGGACCTGCCTGGTGTGTTCCTTGTTCTTCATGATGCTCTCTGTGCTTTAAACGGACCTCTGAGACTATCACAGTGCAGGTGCATTTATACAGAGACTTGATTACACACAGGTGGATTCTATTTATCATCATTAGTCATTTAGGTCAACACTGGATCATTCAGAGATCCTCACTGAACTTCTGGAGAGAGTTTGCTGCACTGAAAGTAAAGGGGCTGAATCATTTTGCACGCCCAATTTTTCAGTTTTTTATTTTTATTAATATCCAATAAATTTCGTTCCACTTTATGATTGTGTCCCACTTGTTGATTTTTCACAAAAAATTACAGTTTTATATCTTTATGTTTGAAGCCTGAAATGTGGCAAAAGGTCGCAAAGTTCAAGGGGGCCGAATACTTCTTCAAGGCACTGTATATATATATGTGTGTGTGTGTGTGATTCTGCGCAGTAAAGCAACAGTGCGAGGTCAGCAAGTGGTTAAGAGATCCAACCCTCCACCTCCTATTACTGAAGCCTGATGGGAAATTATTTCAGAGACCACACCCACTATGCAAATCCTCAAATACAATACTCGATTTTAAATTCCGTTGCCCGGAGTTTTACTTTAGGATCTTCACTCCATTCTTCACGCCTTACCTGGATATCTCGCGCCCTCTCATACGATTGGTAGGCGATCTTCTCCTCCATACTGGCCAGTTCCTGCTTTAAATTGATGATCTCGTTCTGATGTAGCTCTGTGAGGTCGTTCAGCTGCTCCTCCAGCCTTTCACACCTGATGGGGAGAGAAAACCACAATGTCAATGGTGCGATTCCTTTTTTTTTTAAATTTGCAATCTCAAAAAATGGGAATGCAATATAATACAAAAAAGATTCCTTCCTAAAACGAAAAGGGTTTAGAATCACCTACATCACATATGTCAAACACAAGACCCAGGGCCGATTCTGGTCCTATCGGCCATTTTTGGCCATGGATTGCCCCTCCAACTCTGCCCTCACAATGTCTCAGCAGATGGGGGCGGGGGAGGACAAAACTCCTCTGCCAGATCCTGTGTTTCTCTGTGCAGCAGCAGGGAGGCTCGTCTCGGTCACCCCCCCCCCCCCCCTGGACTCGGCAGTTAGCAACAGAGAGGACGACCGAACTCCTCCTACAGATCCTGCATGTCTGTGTAGCCACAGCACCCCCCTCATCTGTCTTGACTGGTCTCAGCATTCAGCAGTCTTTCGCAGCTGACTCCAGCCGCCCTCTGGTCCTTCTCCAGACCCGGCACTTTCTGCCCCCCAGCTTCTTCCCGTCAGCAGGAAGAAAAAAAAGAGGGGAGGGGAGGGGAGAGGGAGAGGGGAGGGGAAGGAGAGGGAGAGGGGAGGGGAAGGAGAGGGAGAGGGGAGGGGAAGGAGAGGGAGAGGGGAGAGGGAGGAGAGGGAGAGGGGAGGGGAAGGAGAGGGAGAGGGGAGGGGAAGGAGAGGGAGAGGGGAGGGGAAGGAGAGGGAGAGGGGAGGGGAAGGAGAGGGAGAGGGGAGGGGAAGTAGAGGGAAAGGGGAGGGGAAGTAGAGGGAGAGGGGAGGGAGAGGGGAGGAGAGGGAGCCAACAACGGACCCCTCACACTACAACAGACCCCCTCACACAACAGACCCCCCCACACAGCAATAGACCCCTCACACAATAGACCCCACCCCAGGAACAATAGGTCCCCCCCCCCCACCCAGCAACAATGGACCACGCACAAAAAAAAAAAAAGGATCCACCCTAGCAACATTAGACCCCCCCAGCAACCAGTACCAATAGACCCTACAGCAGCCAGCAACAATAGACCTCTTCCTCAACAGTAAATCCCTACCAGCAATACAAGACCCCCCAGCATACCATAGATTTCCATTTAGCAACAATAGACCCTCACACAACAGATTGCCACCAGTGACAATAGATCCCCTGGCAGCCAGCATCAATCTCCAGGACACCCCACACCCCTTGCCATTACATTGAGTGATGGAGGTGCCGGAACTGCGTTCCTCCACGTTCTCGCTGAAAAAAAGCCCAGTTTACCTGTGTGCAAGGGGCCAAAGACTGTGCGCAAAGACACAAGTAATGTGGAGTATAGGCAAGTAAAAGGTAAGTGCATAGAGGAGTAAAATCCTTCACTGCCAGTATTGAAATATTCTCATTTATACTTATGACGCCCGTGTTGAAGGGGCCAGAACGAGTAAATTACTGCAGTAAAATAAACAATTCTCTATTTTTGTTTTACTGCTCTGTGCCCAACGCTGTGTTACTGAGGTGTGTGCAACGTCCCATAGACAACATCGCTTCTCATTTCAGATCAGTAAAAAAATGGCAGCAGGCCTAAGGCGGTCATGTTCTGTATTACCAGCAGGTGGCGCTCAGATACCACTTAATGGCAATACAGTATTTCACCACTGGACGGGTTCTTTCTCGGGTTGCAAGTTTTTGCGCATACGTGTGCAGCTGGCCTATCTCTTAGATTGTAAGCTCTAACGAGCAGGGCCCTCCGATTCCTCCTGTATTGAATTGTATTGTACCTGTACTGTCTGCCCTCATGTTGTAAAGCGCTGCGCAAACTGTTGGCGCTATATACCGTAAATCCTGAATAATAATAATTTCCTTAGAATAAAATGATCTCCGTTTGTAAGAGAGGGAGGGGGGAAGAAGATGGGGCAGCGCAACATGACCTTCGGCGTGAAATCCACTTGACCTGCGGAAGGTTTACCCCCCCTTCATGACCAGGCCATACTTTTGCGATATGTACTGCGTCATTTTAACTGACAATTGTGCATTCATGTAACGCCGTACCCAAACAAAATTGATTTAATTTTTTTCCCCCCACAAACAGAGCTTTCTTTTGGTATTTGATCACCTGTGTTTAAAAATTTGCACTATAAGCGTAAATTGACCGCTATATAAGAACCTGAAATAAATAATAAATAATAAATAAACAAAAAAAGAGCGACAACTTTGAAAAAAAAAATATCTATTTATTCTTTATTTTCTGCTATAAAACATTAAAAAAAAAAAATCGAATTTCTTCATACAACAAAAAAGAGCGACAACTTTAAATAGATATTTTTTTTTTTCAAAGTTGTCGCTCTTTTTTTTTTGTATGAAGAAATTAGATTTTTTTTTTTTTTTACTTTTTTTTATGTTTTATAGCAGAAAGTAAAGAATAAATAGATATTTTTTTTTTTCAAAGTTGTCGCTCTTTTTTGTTGTATGAAGAAATTAGATTTTTTTTTTTTTTTACTTTTTTTTATGTTTTATAGCAGAAAGTAAAGAATAAATAGATATATTTTTTTTTTCACATGTTTTATAGCAGAAAGTAAAGAATAAATAGATATTTTTTTTTTCAAAGTTGTTGCTCTTTTTTGTTGTATGAAGAAATTAGATTTTTTTTTTTTTTAATGTTTTATAGCAGAAAGTCAAGAATAAATTAGATATTTTTTTTTCATTCTTTACTTTCTGCTATAAAACATTAAAAAAAAAATATAATTTCTTCTTACAACAAAAAAGAGCGACAACTTTGAAAAAAAAAAAATATCTATTTATTCTTTATTTTCTGCTATAAAACATTAAAAAAAAAAAAATCTAATTTCTTCATACAACAAAAAAGAGCGACAACTTTAAATAGATATTTTTTTTTTCAAAGTTGTCGCTCTTTTTTGTTGTATGAAGAAATTAGATTTTTTTTTTAATGTTTTATAGCAGAAAGTCAAGAATTAATAGATTTTTTTTTCATTCTTTACTTTCTGCTATAAAACATTAAAAAAATATATAATTTCTTCATACAACAAAAAAGAACGACAACTTCGAAAAAAAAAAAAAAAAAAAAATCTATTTATTCTTTACTTTCTGCTATAAAAAAAAAAAAAAAGTAAAAAAAAAATCTAATTCATAGTACAAAAAAGAGCGACAACTTTGAAAAAAAAAAAAATATCTATTTATTCTTTACTTTCTGCTATAAAAAAAAAAAAGTAAAAAAAAAATCTAATTCATACAACAAAAAAGAGCGACAACTTTGAAAAAAAAAAAAATATCTATTTATTTTTTAGTTTCTGCTTTAAAAGATTAAAAAAAAAAAAAAAAGAAAAAAGTAAAAAAATCTAATTTCTGCATACATTAAGTGCCGGTTCTTACTATTGCGATGCGGGAACACTGCAAATATACAGCATGTTCCCGCATCGCATCTGCAGCGCAGGCAGTTTACACTGCCATATGCGATACGCTGGGGGTGTCAATTCAAGGTTAACAACACCCCAAGATCAGATCGCATATCGCAGTGCGATCTAACAGTTCGCACAGAATCGGATCCCACTAGTGTGAACCACCATGTGATCCAATTCTGCTGCGGACCAAAAAAAAAAAGGGTCCTGTGCGAGTTAGGTGCGATTGCGGTGCGAATTCAGCCATACAAACTGTATGGCTGAATTCGCACCGCACAGAGATCGCATGTAATTTTAGGAGCAGTGCGCTGCAAATTACATGTGATCTCTGTCATCGCAATAGTGTGAAGCGGCACTTAGGCCAATATGTATTCTGCTACATATTTTTGGTAAAAAAAAAAAAAAAAAAAAAATCCCCAATAAGTTTATATTGATTGGCTTCAGTAAAAGTTATAGCGCCTACAAACTGCTGGCTATATACTGGAATTTTCATTTTTTTTTTATACTATTAATGGCGGCGATCAGCAACTTCTAGCGGGTTGGTGATATTGCGGCAGACAAATTGGACCCCTAACTGACACTTTTTGACACTTTGTGGGAACCAGTGACACTTAGCCTCCGTTCACACTATGTCGGATGTCTATGCAAGTCGCCCCGAAGTAGTACAGGACACTTTTTCTAAGTCGGAGCGACTTGTGTCGCTCCTATTAGAACCGGTCCTGTACTATACTATGGAAGCGACGGTGCAAGACTTGTCAGGCTGACCAAATCGCCTGACAAGTCGTACCAGTGTGAATGGAGACTAATACAGTGATCAGAACCGGCACTTACTGTTACAGGGCGACTACTATGTGCAGAATTGCGTATGACTGTGTGATTCTGCAATTCCGGGTTAGGGGGCACGCCGCTTCTGCTGTAATTAGTCAAAGTTAAAGAATGTCCGCCGGCACCCGTTGATCGTCTTTAGCTTTGACTAATCACAGCAGAAGCGGCGTGCCCCCGGAGGTGCAGAATCACACAGTCATACGCAATTCTGCACATAGTAGTCGCCCTGTACAGTAAGTGCCGGTTCACACATATGCAATGTGGGAACCCTGCGAATCCACTGCGGGTTCCCCGCATTACACTCAACTCGCAGGCAGGTTACACCGCCATATGCGAATCGCTGGGGGTGTCAATACAAAGTTAATGACACCCCCAGATTAGGTTGCATATCGCAGTGCGAACTGTCAGTTTGGACATGAATCGGGTCCGCATAGGTGTGAACAGCCATGTGATCCGATTCTGGGGCGGACCAAAAAACAAAAAGGGTCCTGTGCGACTTTGGTCCGAATGCGATGTGAATTCAGCCATACAATCTGTATGGATGAATTTGCATGGCGCAGACATCGCAAGCAATTTGCACAGGCGAATCACATGTGATGTCTGACATCGCATATATGTGAACCGGCGCTAAAGATGCTATAGAGCTGTCAGCAACTGGTTAATGCGCAACATCAGCCATAACTAGCAGTACCATAGGCAAAACTTTTTATTTATTTATTTTTTTGGATAGAGTAAGGGAGGGTTATAACCCATCAGATTTTTTTCCCGCCATCTGTCCCCCATTGCAGAGATTTTCCCTCACTTCCTGTCCCATAGCCAAACAGGAAGTGAGCTGAAATCCTTGCAAATGAAGGGAATTCCTTGGGGATTTCCAGGTCACCAGAACCAGTGTCCCCATTGGACGATTTCCCCCTCTATTACTTTTCTGGGAAGAACTCAAAATCTGGGTCATTTCTTTTATTTTCACTTTCACTGATAATGGTAAACAGGACAAAATTGAAAGGGGGAATCTCCGTAATGGGGGGGGGGGGGGGGCACAGACAGCAATAAAAACTGACAGGGGCTCCAATTCATCTCCACTATATCAAAAAAACGTTTTTCCTTTACTTTTAAGATTTAAAAATACTTCTGTGAAGCTTTTATTACCTCTTGTGACCTCTTTTAGGAGGTTTCTCCTGACTTCCTGTACCTTTGATAGAGGGTGTCACTGGGACATACAGAGGTTCTAAACCATGGGCGCTCAACCTGTGGCAGAACTACAAGTCCCATCATGCCTCTGCCTTTGGGAGTCATGCTTTTACAATGCCTCATGGGACTTGTATTTTCGCAACAGCTGGAGGGCCACAGGTTAAGCACTCATGTTCTAAAGTAGGGGACTTCAAACTATGGCCCTCCAGTTGTTCAGGAACTACAATTCCCATCATGCCTAGTCATGTCTGTGAATGTCAGAGTTTTACAATGCCTCATGGGACGTGTAGTTCCGCAACAGCTGGAGGGCCACACAGGTCCGCAACAGCTGGGGGGCCACACAGGTTGAGCACCTATGTTCTAAACCAGCGGTCTTCAAACTACGGCCCTCCAGTTGTTCAGGAACTACAATTCCCATCATGCCTATTGCCTGGTCATGTCTGTGAATGTCAAGAGTTTTACAATGCCTCATGGGATGTGTAGTTCTGCAACAGCTGGAGGGCCACAGGTTGAGCACCTATGTTCTACAGTACACCAGGGGTCTTCAAACTATGGCCCTCCAATTGTTCAGGAACTACAATTCCCATCATGCCTAGTAAGGTCTATGAATGTTGTAAGGGGGGATGGGTGCGCTGATAGTGTGTTGAAGCTGCTCCCGGTATTCAGTGCTTTTGAATATGGATAAATGTATATGTAGTGTGGGGTGCGCTAAACAACAAATAAATAATGAATATATAACATATCTATATGTGAACCAAATCAACAAAAGTAAATATATATATAACATATATCAATCTGTGAAGCCAATTAATAATACAAATCAATTGGTGCATAAACATAAAAGTTCATAAGTGTCCATAAATATTGTGCAGGGGAGTAGAATTGTATTCTATCCAAATAATACGTGTATCCACCACCGAGTGAAATTCATCCTTACCAAACGGAAATAAATAAGGTGCAACTATATTTTCTTGTGCTGAAAAAATATCCAATCTCCTTGTGAACAAACACCACGTGTAAATCACCAAGAATTAGCCTCTTACCAGATGGTAATAGGTATGCACTTGTTCAGTGAAACCACTGCCTTGCTTCCTCTTTAAAATCCTGAAGTGGGATGTAGAACCGCTCTACCTTTCTTTTTCCACTAGATGGCAACGAGTACCAGCAAGAAACACAGCCTCCTCCTTCACAAGCTCACAAAACCACCGTGTATTAAAGGAAAAAGGAGGACTAATAGTGTATTACCCTTGAGATTTATTCAAAAAACAGTTGATATTGCACTTACAATTAGATGTCTTGTATTCAGCATAAACATAGGCATACGAATTCCTGCAAAGGCTTGCGGCCGGCTGCAGCACGGACCGCAAGTTGTGTGTGACGTGTGCGCCTCCTAATCTGACCGGTTTCTTCCCATAGGACTTCTACTGAGACAGTAGAAGTCCTATGGGAAGAAAACGGTCAGATTAGGAGGCGCACACGTCACACACAACTTGCGGTCCGTGCTGCAGCCGGCCGCAAGCCTTTGCAGGAATTCGTATGCCTATGTTTATGCTGAATACAAGACATCTAATTGTAAGTGCAATATCAACTGTTTTTTGAATAAATCTCAAGGGTAATACACTATTAGTCCTCCTTTTTCCTTTAATACACGGTGGTTTTGTGAGCTTGTGAAGGAGGAGGCTGTGTTTCTTGCTGGTACTCGTTGCCATCTAGTGAAGAAAGAAAGGTAGAGCGGTTCTACATCCCACTTCAGGATTTTAAAGAGGAAGCAAGGCGGTGGTTTCACTGAACAAGTGCATACCTATTACCATCTGGTAAGAGGCTAATTCTTGGTGATTTACACGTGGTGTTTGTTCACAAGGAGATTGGATATTTTTTCAGCACAAGAAAATATAGTTGCACCTTATTTATTTCCGTTTGGTAAAGATGAATTTCACTCGGTGGTGGATACACGTATTATTTGGATAGAATACAATTCTACTCACCTGCACAATATTTATGGACACTTATGAACTTTTATGTTTATGCACCAATTGATTTGTATTATTAATTGGCTTCAATGTCTATGAATGTCAGAGTCTTACAATGCCTCATGGGACGTGTAGTTCCGCAACAGCTGGAGGGCCATAGGTTGAGCACCTATGTTCTAAACCAGGGGTCTTCAAACTATGGCCCTCCAGTGGTTCAGGAACTACAATTCCCATCATGCCTATTGCCTAGTCATGTCAGGGAAAGTCAAGAGTATTACAATGCCTCATGGGATGTGTAGTTCCGCAACAGCTGGAGGGCCACAGGTTGAGCACCTATGTTCTAAAGCAGGGGTCTTCAAACTATGTCCCTACAGTTGTTCAGGAACTACAATTCCCATCATGCCTAGTAATCTCTATGAATGTCAGAGTTTTACAATGTCTCATGGGATGTGTAGTTCCGCAACAGCTGGAGGGCCACACAGGTTGAGCACCCATGTTCTAAACCTTCCTAATTTTAATGAAAAAAATATTTTTTTGCAGCTCGAATCCCAATTGGAGAAATTTCCCATCACTTCTTGATCTAACGGGAAGTTTCCCAATGGGGTTCGAAACCGTAATCAAAAAACGAACCCTTCCTCACTCCCTTCAAAACAAAAAAATGACCAAATATTTGGGCTGCTTTGGCCTAGACCAGTGATGAACCTTGGCACCCCAGATGTTTTGGAACTACATTTCCCTTGATGCTCATGCAGTGTAGGTGAGCATCATGGGAAATGTAGTTCCAAAACATCTGGGATGCCAAGGTTCGCCATCACTGACCTAGACTCAACTATACCGCTCCTCCTGCATCTATAGCTCTGATACAACGTCCTTAGTCCTTCCAGGGACTCCTAAATCTTGCAAGTTTCTTCAATCTCCTGCATCACCACTTCAAATTCTACCAGTCCTCCATGCATGTCCAAGGTAATGTTTAGGAGCTTCTGTTGCCCCCCCCCCCCCCCTCCTCCACCAGGTCCTTTGCTTGTACTGTTGGCTCCCAGTGATCCAGAAGTAGCATTAAAGCAATCTTCTTCACTCCCGTACTTGGGGCTGTCCTGGAAGGTGTTCAGGATTTTGCCGAGTCAATTTCCCCTAACTTCCTGATCTAACAGGAAATTCAGCTAAATTTCCCAGTAGGGTCACAAAGAGCAATAAAAAGCGAACCCTTCCCCACTCCCCCAAAATGAATTACTACTAAATAATTGGTTTATTCTTTTGGCCTAGACTCACCTGTACCGCTCCTCCTGCAAAGACTGTAGGATGAAGGAGTAATCGCTCTGATACTGAATCCTTACTCCTTGTAGGGACTCCTTTAGCTGTTTGAGTCCTGCAAGTTTCTTCAAGCTCCTGCATCACTACTTTGAATCCCACCAGTCCTCCATGCACGTCCCAAGGTGTTGGGTCGAGAGCTTCCTCCCCCTCCTCCACCAGGTCCTCTGCTGGTACGGTTGACTCCCAGAGATCCAAAAGTAGCGTTAGAGCAATCTTCTCCTCTCCCGTACTTGGGGCTGGCCTGGAAGGTGTTCAGGCGTTTGCCCTGAGTCATGTCAATTTCCCCTCATTTCCTGATCTAACAGGAAATGAGGGAAAATTTCCCAGTGGGGTCACAAACAGCAATAGAAAAAAAACAAACCCTTCCCCACTCCCCCCCTCCAAAAATGAAAAATCACAAAATATTTGGGCTGTTTTAACCTAATCTCACCTGTACCGTTCCTCCTGCAGGGATTGTAGGATGAAGGAGTATTCGCTCTGATACTGAGTCCTTAGTCCTTCCAGGGACTCCTCCAGCTGGTTTTGAGTCTCGCGCATTTCCTGGATCTCCTGCATCACCACTTCGAAACCCATCAGTCCTCCATGCATGTCCAAGGTGTTGGTTCGGGAGCTTCCTCCACCTCCCCCTCCTCCACCTGGTCCTCCGCTGGTACTGTTGGCTCCCAGTGATCCAGAAGTAGCGCTAGAGCAATCTTCTTCACTCCCGTACTTTGGGCTGGCCTGGAAGGCGTTCAGGGCGGACATACTTTTGCCCTGAGTCATGTCCTCTCCTTGGGTGGAAGACAAACCCAATGGGTCGTCCAGGGATGGAATGTTTTCGTTGCTGCCAAACCGATTTCGCAGCAAGGACGCAATCTCCCGGGGCTTTGACACCACGGCTCCGGCCGCCGAGTGGGTGGCTTGAGAGAAACTAGACAATCCCCCTCGTACGCTGTCCACCACACCCTCGCTGAAGCCGGTAACTTTGGCACCAACGTCTTTCAGTCCCTGATGCATGTCCCGCAGCACGTCCTTGGGCTGGCGCGCGATTCCGTTCTGCTCCACCTCGCGTAGCTTGCGGTGGTAATGCTCCAACTTCTTCTGCAGGTGCAGGATGGTCTGTGAGGACTTCTGGTTCTTCTTCTCAAAGACCTGAAGGAGAAATAAGATCTGTATAAAAATACTGGCTTTGGGGGGGGGGGGCAACACTGGGGAGCAACTGCATCAGCCCCTTCCTTGCCAAGGCTCACCAGAACAAGCATCTTCTTGAGAAACATTGTATTAACATTTGCTGTGTAGTCCAATCCAACCTATTCTAATAGCAGCCCCTTCTTTCAGGCTGAGAGGACAGACTGTCTGCTTTATTTTACAGGAAGTCAAGAAGCCGTGGGATCTCTGTAGTTTCCAGCACCTGAGCACAACCACAGTGGAGGGACATGTATCCGCGGTCAGATGGGTGGGACATACAGAGGTTCTAAACCATGGGTGCTCAACCTGCGGTCCTCCATCTGTTGCAGAACCACAAGTCCAATCATGCTATGCTTAAAGCCAGGAACACACTGACAGCTCCAGTTGGAGCCGCTGTACTAACTATCCAACGTTAGTACAGGGATTTCCCCAGCTGAGCTGTTTTCTGACAGAGGGATGGCGCCCCGCGCCAGAACACTCCCAACAGCGTTTTCAGCCATTGGCTGAGAGCACTAATTGGGAGCTGGTCATCTAGCATGTACGTCCCATAGAAGCTGGCCAAATGGTCGGCTTCTGTCTGACAGGCTGGTTTACACGGGCCGAATGTTGGCTGGCTTTTTTTTTTTTTGTCGGCCAGCATTCAGCCCGTATGTACGGGGCTTCAACACTCTTTAACAAAGACCACATGATTGGCTGCCATGACTGTCCTCAGGTGATGGCCGGCATTGTTGGCCAGTTTTAGGTATATGGTCACATTGTTATCTCTGGCGGTTTGCTCAGCCTAGCACTTTCACCCCCCTCCTGCCCAGGCCAAATTTTCAGCTTTCTCGCACTTTAAATGACATTTGCGCACTGTATTCAAACTACATTTTTATAATTTTGTTCACACAAATAGAGCTTTCTTTTGGTGGTATTTAATCACCACTGGGTTATTTTTTGCTAAACAAAAAGAAAAAAAAAAGACTGTACATTTTTTTTTTTTGGGGGGGGGGATATTTTTTTTGTTTGCTATAAAATTTTGCAAATAAATGTTTTCATAACTCTAGGCCAACATGTATTCGGCTCCATTTCTTTGGTGAAAATAACCTGAATCAATATTATTTAGTCTGTGTGAAAGTTATAGAGTCCACAAACTCACACACATACATACACACACATTATATATATATATATATATATATATATATTATGAAAATCGATCAATACTGATGTACGGACGGACATGAAGCCCAAAAATGCCAGGACAGTACAAATACAAATACCCCCCCAAATTACCCCTTTTTTTGAAAAGTAGGCAGTTCAAGGTGTTTAAGTAAGGGGCAAGGCAAGTTTTTTTTACGTTTTTTTTGTCATTTTTTGGAAAATTTTATTTTCCCAATTTTTCAGTTTTTACATACTGTCACCAGTGCAGTACAGCATCATCAAATAACTGACTGCTGACAGTACGAACAAAAAACAAAAAAATCTTAAATAATTTGAAATTTTTATTACTTTAACTTTTTTTTTTTTTTTTTTAAAACACACAGTGACCAGAGCAATATAATGTTACAATAGTAACACTGTACTACTATGAGAAAGCAATCGGGATTTTTTTTTTTTTTTTTTTAGGATTGCTTATTGCAGTGTTTCTCAACTCCGGTCCTCAGGGCACACTAACAGGCCAGATTTTAGGTATTACCCTGAGAAGATCCTGGGGAGATGCAGATTAGAATTCTGCAATCACTGAGCAGCAAATGATATCACCTGTGATGTATTTCAGTTTTCTTGCAAACCTGGCCTGTTAGTGTGCCCTGAGGATCGGAGTTGAGAAACGTTGGCTTATAGCAGTGAATTTTATTGCTATAAGCAAGCATTTTACTAAACAAAATCAATTGATGTACAGATGGACATGAGGCCCAAAAATGCCAGGACAGTACAAATACCCCCCAAATTACCCCTTTTGGAAAGTAGACAGTCCAAGGGTGTTTAGTAAAGGGGCATGGCAAGTTTTTTAAAGTTGTCATTTTTTTGAAAATTTTATTTGCACAATTTTTTTTGTTTTTACATACTGTCACCAGTGCAGTACAGCATCATCATATAACTGACTGGTGACAGTACGAACAAAAAAAATAAATAAAAATTTGAAAAAAATAATTTTTATTACTTTCTAACTTTTCTTTTTTTGTTTATTTTATTTTTTTTTTAAACACACACAGTGACCAGAGCAATATAATGTTACAATAGTAACATTGTACTACTATGAGAAAGCAATCGGGATTTTTTTTTTATGATTGCTTATAGCAGTGAATTTTATTGCTATAAGCAAGCATTTTACTGAACAAAATCAATTGATGTACAGATGGACATGAGGCCCAAAAATGTCAGGACAGTACAAATACCCTCCAAATGACTCCTTTTTGGAAAGTACACAGTGCAAGGTGTTTAGTAAGAGGCATGACAAGTTTTTTAAAGTTGTAATTTTTTTTGTCATTTTTTGGAAAATGTTATTTTTACAAAACTTTTGTTTACATACTGTCACCAGTGCAGTACAGCATCATCATATAAGTTACTGGTGACAGTACGAACAAAAAAAAAAAATCTTAATTTAATAAAAAATAATTTTTATTTTTTATTACTTTTTAACTTTTTTTTTTTTAAACACACAGTGACCAGAGCAATATAATCTTACAATAGTAACATTGTACTGCTAGGAGAAAGAAATTGGGATTTTTAGGATTGCTTATAGCAGTGAATTTTATTGCTATAAGCAAACATTTTACTGAACAAAATCAATTCAGTGCCTTTTGTTGTGATTAGCCAGAGCTAATCACATGGTACAGATGGGCTGTGATTGGCCTGTCATATGATCACTGTGACCCATCACAGCTAGCAACACAATTGTAACAATGAGTGGCTTGAAAGGAAGCCATTCATTGTTTACAATTGTCATGTGATCTGCTGTAATTGGTCACAGCAATCACATGGTATTGTCAGTGGGTCGGGACATTAATCAGTCTCCGGCTGTGTCAGATAGGCTGGTGATCGTTCCCGCCTACATGCAAGGCTCAATCCGGGAGGACTCCCTACCGGATCGCCCAAAGTCCCGCTCGGCTTTCAAATTGCTATAGGCTGGGCGGGAGCTGGCTAAGGATCTTTTGTTGGTGTGCTGAGGATCAGGTGCTCCATCCACCACATCTGTCCCTGAGGACACCATGGATGCCTAGGAGAGCAGTGCTCGACCAACTCGATTTTTCTCCAGGAGTGGGAAAGGAAGTCCCAGTCCCACAACTGGAACCTATGGCTATATATGATTTGTAGCCTGTCAGTGAAGGAAATCGTTTGGGCCAGCTTGGTCCAAGCAAACTACAGTAAAGTTACAGTAAACCTGGAGTTCAGCTTTAAGGATGATACCATTCTGGACAGAAAAGCAGATAAATGTAAGACAGCATTCATCCAAACAAACTACAGTAAAGTTACAGTAAACCTGGAGTTCAACTTTAAGGATGATACCATCCTAGACAGAAAAGCAGATAAATGTAATGCCCCATACACACGTGCAGATTATCTGAAGACTTTTGTCTTCAGATTTACCTTTTCTATGTAGTGCAAGGGCCTGCCGGATTGCATACAAATTGAAAGTGTTTAGGTTTGACCTCATATTATATGGTTTTGGTAAGTCTGCAGACAAAAGTCTTCAGATAATCTGCACGTGTGTATGGGGCATTAGACACAGTGAGCACTATGATCTTCATGGGAGACAATACCTGGAACACATGGCTTCATACGATATGTAGCCTGTCAGTGAAGGAAATCGTTTGGGCCAGCTTGGTCCAAACAAACTACAGTAAAGTAACAGTAAACCTGGAGTTCAGCTTTAAGGATGATACCATTCTGGAGAGAAAAGCAGATGAATGTAAGACACGGTGAGCACTATGATCTTTGTGGGAGCCAATACCTGGAGCCTATGGCTTTATACAATTTGTAGCCAATGCTGCAAACAATTTATGCCCACAGAGGGCATTTCTGTAAATTAAATTAAATAGTTTGGGCCAGCTTGGACCAAACTATTTAAAAGTTACAGTAAACCTGGAGTTCAGCTTTAAGCAGGATACCCTCCTGGACAGAAAAGCAGATGAATGTAAGACACGGTGAGCACTATGATCTTTGCAGAAGCGAATACCTGGAAGTTTTACAATAACACTACATAGGATGGATGACCCCCACATCTGACATTTGTCCCATTTTAAATTCTGCCTATGTTTTGGCGAGTCCGTGTCTCACCTGCTTGATGCGGGCGCCCTGTTGCCGGTCGGCATTGTTGGCCAGTTTCAGGTATTCAGCCACATTGTCGTCTCTGGCGGTTTGCTCAATCTTGATTTGTTCGGTTAGCTTTAGGATCTTCTGTTGCAGGTGCAGGATGGCGGCCTTGGTGCGCTGAGGATCAGGCACCCCATCCACCACATCTGGGGCCAGCATGCCATCTGTCCCCGAGGACACCATACTGGATGCCTGGGACAGAGTGCCACCTTCTAATCGATCGATCTGTGGAGACAAAACCATGACAACAGGTTACTTAAACTATACATGGGAAGATGGTAATAGAGTGTGTAACAAGGCCTTAACCCATTGGTGCTCAACATGTAGCCCTTCAGCTGTTGTGGAACTACAAGTCCCATGAGGCATTGCAAGGCTGACAGTTAAAAGCATGACACCCAAAGGCATGATGGGATTTGTACTTCTGCAGCAGCTGGAGGGCCACAGGTTGAGCACCCATTTAACCACTCGCCACCCAGGACAATTCTGACATTTCTCTCCTACATGTAAGAATCATTTTATTCTGCTAATTACTTCGAACCCTCAAATAATACATATCTTTAGGCACAGGCCCTAGAGAATGAAATGATAGGTGTTGCAACTTTTTAGGTCACATGGTATTTGCACAGCGATTTTTCAAATGCAATTTTTTTGTAAAAAATTGATTTTACTTTTAATGCACACAATACCCATTGTTTTTTTCTGTGAAAATATAAATGATGTTACGCCGAGTAAATAGATACCTACCATGTCACACTTTAAAACTGCAAACGCCTGCAACTACGGAGCCTAAAAATCTCCAGAGCCGACATTTTAAAAGCCTTTACAGGTTACCAGTTTACAGAAACACAGGAGGTCTATTGCTAGAATTATTGCTCTCGCTCGGACATTTGCGGCGATACCTCACGTGTGGTGCAAACACTTTTTACGTATGCACGCAGGTTCACCTTTACGCGCAAGCACCTCAGTATATCTGCAGTGCGAGATCTCCTAAAGCATTGTTCACTCTAATAGTTGGCCTTAGGAGGTTTAGAGTGAGATTTGGTGATGTCACCACTGTGCCGCTCACTGTTCTCCTCGCTGGAGAGGAAACTGTACCTGAGAACCTGCAGTGCAAGTATCTCCCTGCATCTGATTCATTAATTCTGTAAATCTGTGATTCCTCCACCTTTCCTGCTGCCTCTTGACTATCAGGTCAAGTCAACAGATCCCCAGTCATGTCGGGGGGGGGGGGGGGGTGGGGGGCGGCAGATACGATTTGTGGGAGGGCTCTGTTATCGGTGGCCGGCAGTCTCGGGCCCTCCACCCCTAGGTGGCCGACCGTCTCGGGCCCTCCACCCCTAGGTGGCCGACCGTCTCGGGCCCTCCACCCCTAGGTGGCCGACCGTCTCGGGCCCTCCACCCCTAGGTGGCCGACCGTCTCGGGCCCTCCACCCCTAGGTGGCCGACCGTCTCGGGCCCTCCACCCCTAGGTGGCCGACCGTCTCGGGCCCTCCACCCCTAGGTGGCCGACCGTCTCGGGCCCTCCACCCCTAGGTGGCCGACCGTCTCGGGCCCTCCACCCCTAGGTGGCCGACCGTCTCGGGCCCTCCACCCCTAGGTGGCCGACCGTCTCGGGCCCTCCACCCCTAGGTGGCCGACCGTCTCGGGCCCTCCACCCCTAGGTGGCCGACCGTCTCGGGCCCTCCACCCCTACGATTTGTGGGAGGGCTCTGTTATCAGGAAGCAAAGCCCTGCCTCTACCAAGATGGCTTTCCCCACACAGAGACACAGTGCAGAACGAGGCATAGAGAGTTAGTAATGGGGAAAGGATTGGCTGCAGGGAGACCACGGGCAATACTGCTGACTAGTCCTTTGTCCTCTGCTTGCCTTTATTAGGAACAGTTTCCTCTGGCCCTCCACCCGTAGGTGGTCGGCAGTCTCTGACCCCCTACTCGTAGGTGGTTGGCAGTCTCTGGCCCTCCACCCGTAGGCGGCCGGCAGTCTCTGGCCCTCCACCCGCAGGCGGCCGGTAGTCTCTGGCCCTCCACCCGCAGGCGGCCGGCAGTCTCTGGCCCTCCACCCGCAGGCGGCCGGCAGTCTCTGGCCCTCCACCCGTAGGCGGCCGGCAGTCTCTGGCCCTCCACCCGTAGGCGGCCGGTAGTCTCTGGCCCTCCACCCCATAGGTGGCTGGCAGTCTCTGGCCCTCCACCCGTAGGCGGCCGGCAGTCTCTGGGCCTCCACCCGTAGGCGGCCGGCAGTCTCTGGGCCTCCACCCGTAGGTGGTCGGCAGTCTCTGGCCCTCTACATCATTAGAGCCAGCGGTCCCTTACATACCTGTGTGGCGGGCGTGGAGTCCATCTCTGAGTGCCGCTGCAATCGGCGGCTTCTCCCACCAGGTACCACATCACTACCACTGTAAGACCCAGGTATGCAGCATGGAACTACAAGTCCCCACCACCACCTCTAAGACCATACCTGGACATTCAGATCTTTTACTGCAGTGAAGGAATACTGCAGTTAACACCCAGCAAATTTGCTATTTAAAGGGCTGCTTGTTTTCCCTCCCCCACCAACCCCCTCTACATAAGCAGAATTGGTCATTAAAAGGAGGGCGGCAGATTCCAGGAGAACTGGTCACCCGGCTTCAGCATGGACGGGGTTAATCCCGTGTCTTCAGTGCAGAAGACAGATCAGTAATTGGATTGTCACAGCCCTCTCCTCCACCCCTCCCTGTGTAATCCCTAAATCCTTGCACTGGTCAGGAGATGGATGAATGGATTAGAGGTACCAGGCCTTCCTTCCTAAGGAACAATGGGCCATTCTCAGTGGTCATAAGAGGGCCTGTATCGGGCTTCTGTACCAAGTGTCACATGGGGGGGGGGGAGATCACAGTATTGTACAGCAAACTGAAACAATGTAGAAATTTGTTTTACTTTTCCTGCTGTCAAAAAAAGAGTAACTAGCAGTGGAAAACCAATGGTTCTGTTCCCCAATTCTGTCATAATGCGCTTGACCCTGGGTTCACACATATAAGTGCTGGAATTGCATTGCAATTTATGCATGCGTTTGTGTGACTAGCATTGTGGTTTGAGTGCGATTTCACCAGAGGTGTGATTTTGACATCTACATTTCCATTGACATCGACGCAAAGTTGCCTTCCGCTGACTTACGCAAAGATCGCCTTCCATTGACATCAAGGCAAAGATCGCCTTCCATTGACATCAAGGCAAAGATCGCCTTCCATTGACATCAAGGCAAAGATCGCCTTCCATTGACATCAAGGCAAAGATCGCCTTCCATTGACATCAAGGCAAAGATCGCCTTCCATTGACATCAACCCAAAGTCGCCTTCCATTGACATCAAGGCAAAGATCGCCTTCCATTGACATCAACCCAAAGTCGCTTCCATTGACATCAAGGCAAAGATCGCCTTCCATTGACATCAAGGCAAAGATCGCCTTCCATTGACATCAAGGCAAAGATCGCCTTCCATTGACATCAACCCAAAGTCGCCTTCCATTGACATCAACACAAAGTCGCCTTCCATTGACATCAACGCAAAAACGCCTTCCATTGACAATAGTGCAAAATCCCCTTACATTGGCTTTAACGCAAAGTCGCCTTCCATTAAGGCTCCATTCACATTTGTGTAAACAGTGCGACTTTGGAGTGCAACTTTACACTCTCTGGCATGCAAGTCACACCAAAGTAGTGCAGAAACCTTTTCAAAGATGCATTGATTCAACAGGGTGCCACTGAAAACAATGGGGTGCGACTTGTCATGCGACTTCATGTGTACAAAGTCTCATGACAGGTCGCACAAGTGTGAATGGAGCCTTACTTCAATACAAAAACGCCTGCCAATCGCAATCCCACGAGAACACTGACCTCCACGTGCTATTATACTCCATCACTTGTGAGTATGGACCGCACCGCGCCAAACTCGCACAGGACACTTTTTGGAGTCGCACTCAAAACACAATGCCTGTGAATGGCATTAGTGAGAACCACCTCAATAGGATCACATAATATCTAGTTGGCCATGTGAATCTCTGCGTTTGAAAACTATCCCAGAATCGCATGTGTGTCCTGCGTCAAGGAAGCCCATTCATTACAAATACTCTGCAATCATTACATGTGTTGATGCGATACGTTGTTATTCATTCTGCATGGATACCAACGCTCCATACCAATGGACATACCTTAAAATGACGAAAATGGTATATGCAACTTTTAATGGTGCGATTAGGAATCAATTTAAATGGGTCGCCTTAAGGCTACACGCTGATGTGCACTGCAAGGCGCGCTAACACGTGTGCGCTACTACACCGCAATGGGGTGACTGGGCTGGGCCCCAGATTTAGAAGCGGGTGCACATTCATGACCCCTGAACGGCTCAGTACAGCGAGCGCTGCATGGAGTTTGTTTTTTATTGCATGGCTCGCAGTGCTCTGTCCACACCTAATATTATGCCAGGGCGGGGAGCTGGAAGACAATGAAAACCCCACTGGGCTCCAGATGCACTTCAGCGACTCCTTCCCTGCAGGTCATGTGACCATTTACACCCCTATGCCCCCTTTGTTGTAAAAGAATGGATCTAATTCAGCATATTATTGACCGAGGAGCCAATGAGGGAGGCAGGCTTGAAGACAAGTCCCAGCATGCCTTGTGACCCCCCCCCCCCCCCGAGCTGCAGAGGTTTCGTAGGGATCAGCAGGGTGAATTGCACGCTTTCCTGGCAATCTATAGGTGACACCAACCAAGCAAGCACCACAGTCTGAAGCACCAGCTCTGTACAGTATTGCAGTGCTCAGGGCAATGACAATGGGGAATACAAATAGCAAACCAGCTTGTCTGGGCAAGCAGTTGCCAAAAAAAAAATAAATAGTGCCAAGTAAAATATGAAGTTGGCAACTGCTGACTTCAGCAATTCTTTTTGAACCCACTGACTGAACAAGGATGGACCCCCCCCCCCCCCTCCACCCAGTCTCTTATCTCATATAGAGCCGCACAATCCTAATAGTGCTTAGAACAGAAATAGGGGGTGCTCACAAGGACCCCAATGGATGGCACCATGCATGGTCAAAATATAGAGAGTCAACAGCATGGCAACAATGAATGTCCACCATTTATTGAGTACATCGGTGGGCTCCAACCGACGACGGGGCATTATGGCTCCCACGACACCGAAGACGGGGCACTATAGCTCCAACCGACAACGGGGCACTATGGCTCCCACCGACACCGACGACAGGGCACTATGGCTCCCACAGACACCGACGATGGGGCACTATGGCTCCCACAGACACCGACGACGGGGCACTATGGCTCCCACAGACACCGACGACGGGGCACTATGGCCCCCACAGACACCGACGACGGGGCACTATGGCCCCCACAGACACCGATGACTGGGCACTATGGCCCCCACAGACCCCGACGACTGGGCACTATGGCCCCCACAGACACAGACGGGGCACTATGGCTCCCACAGACACTGACGGGGCACTATGGCTCCCACAGACACTGACGGGGCACTATGGCTCCCACTGACACCAACGATGGGGCACTATCGCTCCCATCAACACCAATGATGGGGCAATATTTCTCCCACCAACACCAACGATGGTACAATATTGCTCCCACTGACACCGACAGGGAACTATTGCTCCCACTAATATCAACGACAGGGCACTACTGCTCCCACTGACACCAACGACGGGGCACTACTGCTCCCACTGACACCAACGACGGGGCACTATCGCTCCCACTGACACCAACGACGGGGCACTATGGCTCACACGGACACAAACGATGGGGCACTATCGCTCCCACTGACACCAACAATGGGGCACTATGGCTTACACCGACACAAACGACGGGGCACTATCGCTCCCACTGACACCAACGACGGGGCACTATCGCTCCCACTGACCCCAACGACGGGGCACTATCGCTCCCACTAACCCGACGACGGGGCACTGTTGCTCCCTCTAATAGAAAATATGAGGCATTGTGTACTCCCACTGACACCAGGCCATTTTCTACTACTGCTGCCCACAGTCTGGTCCCCATAAAAATTAAAGGACGGTAAACTGACTCATTTAGAAAGTTTGGAGACCCCTGGAGTACATGTCACATAGTTAAAATTGCCAACATTTTGGCCTCAATCCACCTTCTTTGGGGTGACTAGGTGCCCTGGGGGAGGAAAGGTGTCCTGAGGAAGAGGTCCTTTTTAAGGCTCAAACGTCGGCACTTTGACCTATGTGTCATAATGGACTCACAATAAATGGAAACTCATCTTTGGAGTGCCGGCCGCGTCTTACGTTTGAACTCTGATCAAAATTTTGAAATTTCTGATTTAGATAGAAGTCCTAAGCCAATGACCTCAAATCCTGAAGCCAGAGGATCAGCATGCTGGACAGGACACACATTTTTGCACAAAAGTTGGCGATAGCAAGTATATATTTTATTTAACATTGGAAACTAAAAAGGAGACCTGGAAGAGAGGGGAAGATGTGCGCGGTATACAGGGAGCACTGAGGGGACTATGAAAACGTGACCCACCAGGGCGCCACCAGCAGGTAAGGCCTCTGTATGGGGCTGTTCATGGAACTAGTAACTGAACATCTGTCCTGATTTTCTTACAATCTTTTCTCAAATCTCTTTAAATTGGTGAACTAGAACAGAAGCATGGCTGAACCACCCCGGAGAGTCAGAGCACAGAACAAGGAGCATTGCAAGACATGGAGAAGATCCAGGTGAGATCTGGGTCAGCACGGCTAAGACAGGGACACGTCTGATGCCATGACAATCCGGGAGATGGCAGCCAGCCAGATTCTGACTACATGTGCATCTCCGGCTCTTCAGGAACAACACGCCCCAGCATGTCCTTTTCATCAATGAGCCATGCCACCTAATGACTGCCCATAAACATGTGTGATACACCCAGGCCTACAGAGAGCTGGAAGAGCTTTCTGTATTCACCAAATGCATATATAAAACACGTAATGATACTTATAAATAGAACACCCAATAAAGCGAAGGCGATGCAAGCCCAAGGGAACGCAAAGTCCTTCACTGCAATTGTGTAGTCATAGTGGCCTCCTTCATACTATCCTGGGACATGCCCTACTCTTCTGCT
>NC_138775.1:14449363-14511863 GCF_965119305.1 Pelophylax lessonae
CTCAGGTGTTCCCTATACACGCTAACTTCAATGTAAGTGTGCTGCTTATTTTAATAAAGTTTTTATTTGATACTGACCTCAACGCCCTGCTATTCATTTTCTTCTAGATGATTGGGAGAGCGGTAATCCTTCCATTTACAGAATTTTGTAGTGAGCAATCACCAACGCCTGGGCCTCATCCACAAGTGAACATCCTACAGATTTAACTGTAACGCTCGGACTTTGGGAACGTGTAGAATACATATGCCAAGTCACGATCTCATGAAATGTGTGATGTGGAGGGGTTTTATCACCCCCCCATGTAAACAGTACAATCAGCACGATGTTTATTGTGAGCGTATTGCAGTTAATGAGCTTTGAGAGTGTGGGGGGGGGGGTGTCTAATCCCATTATACAATGTGTAGAACAATGCCCCCTGTATGTGGGATCATCATACAACGTACGGGGAAAGAACAAGACGTGCAGCAAAGGGCCCAACGTATATCTGGTTACACAACTCTTCTACACAATCCGCATTTAGATATTTCCCCGCTTCACCTTCCCTTTTCTGTTATAGAACATCGAATGTGATTTTTATAATCGCTTTACCATCCAAAATGTATCTATTCAAATAGATCTAAAGCCAAATTGGTCTATAGGGCCCCATGCAGATTGGGCATCAAGCCCCTGTGCACGAGATTCAAGCGGAAGGCACAGGCGCACTCTATTGGTACGTTTACACTAGCGCTGCTCACTGAAGTGCGATCCACGTTCAGATTTCTCTTCAGAGAGCATTTCCTAGGCAGAGAGGTTGAAGGGCGCCCCATTCAGTTGAATGGATCGTGTTCAGCAAGCCACAGTGCCCGCTGTAGGCGACAGCTGGGATAATTTTTGCCACACTACAACGCAAAGCATCCCAGCTGGGTCATCGGTATTTCCAGGGGTTCACCGACGGTGCGGCCGGCTGCTCCCACACTCTTTGATCGACTCTATGGCCTTGGAGGACCGAAGCGATGTCATGATTTTCCTTTCGTTCTAGGATAAATGGAAAAAAGAATGTAAGCGAAAGACCGGGGGGGGGGGGGCATTTGGAGTGGTGGGGGAGGAGATGTGTACTAGGAGGGGGAACTAAAGATTTGTGCTCTAGGAGGGGGGGGGATTTTTTTTGGGGGGGTAGGGGGGTAATTGAGCTGGGGGAATTTGGGGGATGGGGCCAAGGATTTGTGCTGGGGGGGTGGAATTGGTGCTGAGAGGGGGGTGGTATTGTGACTGGGAGAGGGGGGTGGGTGCTGGGGGGGGGGGATTGGTGCTGGGAGGGGGAGAATTGGTGCTGGGAGGGGGGGGGGTTTGGAGAAGATGTGTACTAGAAGATATGTACTAGAAGATGTGTACTAGGAGGGGAAATTTTAGGGATAGATATTTGCTAGGAGAGATTTTTTTGGGTGGGAATGGGCATTTGAGCTGGGGGAATTTGGGGGATGGGGCCAAAGATTTGTGCTGGGGGGGGGGGGCGGTGAAATTGGTGCTGGGAGGGGGGGGGGTGGTATTGTGACTGGGAGGGGGGGCGGTATTGTGATGGGGGGGGGGGGTTTGGAGAAGATGTGTACTAGGAGGGGAAATTTTAGGGATAGATATTTGCTAGGAGAGATTTTTTTGGGTGGGAATGGGCATTTGAGCTGGGGGAACTTGGGGGATAGGGCCAAAGGTTTGTGCTGAGGGGGTGAAATTGGTGCTGGGAGGGGGGGCGGTATTGTGACGGGGGGGGGGGGGGGGTTTGGAGAAGATGTGTACTAGGAGGGGAAATTTTAGGGATAGATATTTGCTAGGAGAGATTTTTTTTTGGGGGGGGGGGGTGGGCATTTGAGCTGGGGGAATTTGGGGGCTTAAGATTTGTGCTGGAAGGGGGGTTTGTAGTGGTGGGGGAAGATGTGCTGATTTGTGCTAGGAGGGGGTGATTTTTTTGGGGGAGGGGGGGATGGGGCATTTGAGCTGGGGGGGAATATGGGGGACGGGGCCAAAGATTTGTGCTCGGAGGGGGGATTTTAGCAGGGGAGGGGGGATTTGCACTGGGAGATGGGGGCTTAGTTCTGTTTTTTTTTTTGGGGGGGGGGGGGGGTATTTATGCTGACATAGAATGCTCATAGGTCTTGGGGGGGGGGGGGCACGCATATGCCATGTTCACCCTGGGTTGTAGATGTCCTTGTCCCGACACCGATGGTAGCCAATCAGCTTCTAGCTCCCAGCTTGTTCAGATAAGCTTTGGCAATAAAACCTGGAAGCTGATTGGCTGCACCTGATTCTGTGTGCTCCAGTTTTAATAAATCTCCCCCCAATGTTTCATAACTACTAACAGCCTCTACCAGCACGGTAACTACATGTCCCAGCCAGTTTATCCTGAGGGGAGATAATCCAGTTACACAAATTATGTAATAGTTTGGTTACGTTTTGCTTGGCTGTCCAGGCCAGAGGATCAGACGGATCCCCAGACATCATCGGGTCAGAGAGGAACGAACGCCGACCTCTTTCCCTGAAAAGAAAGTTGTATTTTCTCTCTGGGGACACAAAACATTCCTGTGAGTTTGCCAAGCCCGGCTCCTTCTTGTATAACAACTCCAGTTTTTCCATAGACGTAACAAAATGGGTCAACGTGTGCCGATTCTCCCAGAATCCCTTCCAAAATTAAAGCGTTATTAAACCCAAAAATGTCATATTGCAGCTCACCAACCATTAGATGTGGTGGCTGCAGTCGTTTTCTTTTTAGGCTTTTTTCCCCCTCTGTTGATCTGACTGGTAACACACCTCCTGTATTAGAGCGCCCCTCCACTCTGGATGAAGGAGCACAGGGGACACCTTTGGACAACAGCATTGTCAGTCTGGTGGGAGAGGAGTGTTAGGACTAGCAGATTTGGATACACTAACAAACTGAAGCCAAACTCCAGCTATGGCCCCTTTCACACTTGTATGACCTGAAAGGGACACGACTTGAAGCAATGCCTGTGTAATCATGAGGTCTATGGACCTCAAGTCGCATCAAAGTAGTGCAGGGAATACTTTGAAGTCGCATAGATATGAATGTACTTATTGGTACTTTGCAGTCCCAAGTTGCAGGACAAGTCACACAAGTGTGAAAGGGGCCTAACGCTTTACAATCAGTTACAGAAGAGTTTCTTTTTTTTCCCCAGGTCTACTGATTTCCTGCAGCCACTTCATAGGTACCTGCACTCCACCCATGGCTGCCTGGCATCTCTCAAAGCAGGTTTCCTGAGGGTGAACCTGACGAAACAGGCCTGCATACAATGCATTGGTCCGGCCATCTATTGCCTTTGTTGGACTCGTATGTGACAAGGTGACAATGCAGGTGTGAGACAGAATGCAGTGTTGTCACCCTAGCATAGGAAGTGCCCGAAAAGCCAGTGGGCTGGCACCTGGGAGTTGTGCAAATATCAGAATACCTTGATGAGTGGATGTCAGTCTGAAGGAGTGGGCATTCCTAGGCAGAATGCAAATGAGATGTGGTGATGGTGAAGAGGTAGTAGTGGAGGTGGTGGTGGAAGTAGTGGTGATGGTGTGGTGATAGTGGGGTGGTGGCAGTAGTGTTCATACTGGAGGTGGTAGTAATGGTGATGATGGGTTGGTGGTACTAGTGGAGGTGGTGGTGGTGGTAGTAGTGGTGGTGATGGTGGGGTGGAAGTAGTGTAAGTGGTGGTAGTGAGGTGGTAGTAGTGTAAGTGGTGGTGGTAGTAGTAGTGGTGATGGTGGTGGTAGTAGTAGTGGTGATGGTGGGGTGGTAGTAGTGGCGGAGGTGGTGGTGGTAGTAGTGGTGGTGATGGTGGTAGTAGTGGTGGTGATGGTGGGGTGGCAGTAGTGTAAGTGGTGGTACAAGTGTAAGTGGTGGTGGTAGTGGTGATGGTGGTGTGGTAGTATAAGTGGTGATGGTGGTGGTATTAGTAGTAGTAGTGGAAGTATTAGTAGTGGTGGAAGTAGTGGAGGCAGTAGTAAAGGCGGTGGTAGTACTGGTAGTAGTGGTGATGGTGGTAGTAGTGGAGGTATTAGTAGTGGTGGAAGTAGTGGAGGTATTAGTAGTGGTGGAAGTAGTGAAGGTGGTAGTAGTATTGTTGGTAGTAGTGGTGATGGTGGGGTGGTAGTAGTGGTAAAGGTGGTAGTAGTAGTGGTGGAGGTGGTAGTAGTAGTGGTGGAAGTAGAGGAGGCAGTAGTGAAGGTGGTGGTAGTAGTATTGTTGGTAGTACTGGTAGTAGTGGTGATGGTGGTAGTAGTGGTGGAAGTAGTGGAGGTATTAGTAGTAGTGGAAGTAGTGGAGGTATTAGTAGTGGTGGAAGTAGTGAAGGTGGTAGTAGTATTGTTGGTAGTAGTGGTGATGGTGGGGTGGTAGTAGTGGTGGAGGTGGTAGTAGTAGTGGTGGAGGTGGTAGTAGTAGTGGTGGAGGTGGTAGTAGTAGTGGTGGAGGTGGTAGTAGTAGTGGTGGAAGTAGAGGAGGCAGTAGTGAAGGTGGTGGTAGTAGTATTGTTGGTAGTAGTGGTGATGGTGGGGTGGTAGTAGTGGTGGAGGTGGTAGTAGTAGTAGTGGAGGTGGTAGTAGTAGTGGTGGAAGTAGAGGAGGCAGTAGTGAAGGTGGTAGTAGTATTGTTGGTAGTAGTGGTGATGGTGGGGTGGTAGTAGTGGTGGAGGTGGTAGTAGTAGTGGTGGAAGTAGAGGAGGCAGTAGTGAAGGTGGTAGTAGTATTGTTGGTAGTAGTGGTGATGGTGGGGTGGTAGTAGTAGTGGTGGAGGTGGTAGTAGTAGTGGTGGAAGTAGAGGAGGCAGTAGTGAAGGTGGTGGTAGTAGTAGACCTCCACCCAAACCCCCCACCCAGGATGAGGAAGCAGTAATGACTTTTTGATCTTTGTGACATGGTGCATTATCCTGCTGGAAGGAGCCATCAGAAGATGGGGACACTGTAGTCATAAAGGGATGGACATGGTCAGCAACAATACTCAGGTAGGCTGTGGTGTTTAAACCATGAATTTATATCCATTTTTAGGGTTTATTCTGCTTGGAGTTTTCTTTAAACAGAGACCCCGGAAGGTGGGAAAAGTCTCTGCGGAGCAGTTGGTGTGTCGGCTCCGTTGGGCACAAAGGGCTCCTTGTACTTAGAAAGTCACACCTGCTGCAGACGGACCTCCATGAGGTGCTGCAGCAGCTGCAGGCGTCCTCCGAGGTCAGCAGTGACACATTAGAGGTGTGACGGATAATTAGCCGGGATGCTCATATTTAATATGAACATTAAAACGTGATTACACCGACAATCATCGCAGGAATGACTCCATTCCAGTTCCGGCAGGTTGTGTTTCGTGATACTCTTGGAATTCCAAGTGTCTAAAACAACCTTTAACTGGGATAACCGATGGCGATTATCGGGCCAATAAAAATATCTGCCTGACGCAGCAATGTAGGAAAATAACACACAAAGTATTCCCATTAAAAGAAATATAAACATTTATTAAAATAATTGCATTGGATCTACTATAAAAAAAATAAATAAATAAAAAACCTTCCAGGAAAACACAACAACGGATGTAATGTACATTCATTCATAGACGACAATACAATCTGTGATGAGGAATTATTTATTTTATACAGAAAATGAACAGCAAAATTACAGAACAAAAATACACAAAAAACACAGAAGATGAAACACTTCCTAAAGACCCCCAACAAAATCCCCCCCCCCCCAATACAGTACACAAATACCTTACAGGCAAGTCAAAAGATTAAAGAGGAGCTCCAGCCCCCCCCCCCCCACCAAAAAAATAAAAGTCAGCGCAGGTACACATACTGTAGCTGCTGACTTTCAACCACTTAAGGAGCAGGCCTGTTTTCTGACACTTGTTTATAAGTCAGTTTCTTTGCTAGAAAATTACTTAGAACCCCCAAACACACACACACATATACATTATATATATATATATATATATATATATATATATATATATATACAGTGGGTACGGAAAATATTCAGACCCCCTTAAATTTTTCACTCTTTGTTATATTGCAGCCATTTGCTAAAATCATTGAAGTTCATTCTTCTTCCTCATGAATGTACACATAGCACCCCATACTGACAGAAAAACACAGAATTGTTGACATTGTTGCAGATTTATTAAAAAAGAAAAACTGAAATATCACATGGTCCTAAGTATTCAGACCCTTTGCTGTGACACTCATATATTTAACTCAGGTGCTTTCCATTTCTTCTGATCATCCTTGAGATGGTTCTACACCTTCATTTGAGTCCATCTGTGTTTGATTATACTGATTGGACTTGATTAGGAAAGCCACACACCTGTCTATATAAGACCTTCCAGATCACAATGCATGTCAGAGCAAATGAGAATCATGAGGTCAAAGGAACTGCCTGAAGAGCTCAGAGACAGAATTGTGGCAAGGCACAGATCTGGCCAAGGTTACAAAAAGATTTCTGCTGCACTTAAGGTTCCTAAGAGCACAGTGGCCTCCATAATCCTCAAATGGAAGACGTTTGGGACGACCAGAACCCTTCCTAGAGCTGGCCGTCTGGCCAAACTGAGCTATCGGGGGAGAAGAGCCTTGGTGAGAGAGGTAAAGAAGAACCCAAAGATCACTGTGGCTGAGCTCCAGAGATGCAGTCAGGAGATGGGAGAAAGTTGTAGAAAGTCAACCATCACTGCAGCCCTCCACCAGTCAGGGCTTTATGGCAGAGTGGCCCGACGGAAGCCTCTCCTCAGTGTAAGACACATGAAAGCCCGCATGGAGTTTGCTAAAAAACACCTGAAGGACTCCAAGATGGTGAGAAATAAGATTCTCTGGTCTGATGAGACCAAAATAGAACTTTTTGGCCTTAATTCTAAGCGGTATGTGTGGAGAAAACCAGGCACTGCTCATCACCTGTCCAATACAGTCCCAACAGTGAAGCATGGTGGTGGCAGCATCATGCTGTGGGGGTGTTTTTCAGCTGCAGGGACAGGACGACTGATTGCAATCGAGGGAAAGATGAATGCGGCCAAGTACAGGGATATCCTGGACAAAAACCTTCTCCAGAGTGCTCTGGACCTCAGACTGGGCCGAAGGTTTACCTTCCAACAAGACAATGACCCTAAGCACACAGCTAAAATAACGAAGGAGTGGCTTCACAACAACTCCGTGACTGTTCTTGAATGGCCCAGCCAGAGCCCTGACTTAAACCCAATTGAGCATCTCTGGAGAGACCTAAAAATGGCTGTCCACCAACGTTTACCATCCAACCTGACAGAACTGGAGAGGATCTGCAAGGAGGAATGGCAGAGGATCCCCAAATCCAGGTGTGAAAGACTTGTTGCATCTTTCCCAAAAAGACTCCTGGCTGTATTAGATCAAAAGGGGGCTTCTACTAAATACTGAGCAAAGGGTCTGAATACTTAGGACCATGTGATATTTCAGTTTTTCTTTTTTAATAAATCTGCAACAATGTCAACAATTCTGTGTTTTTCTGTCAGTATGGGGTGCTATGTGTACATTCATGAGGAAGAAGAATGAACTTAAATGATTTTAGCAAATGGCTGCAATATAACAAAGAGTGAAAAATTTAAGGGGGTCTGAATACTTTCCGTACCCACTGTATATACACACACATACATATATATATATATATATATATACACACACACACACACACACACATATATATATATATATATATATATACACACATACACATACACACATATATATATATATATATATATACATATACACACAGTATATAAATTATAATTATGTATGTTTTTTTTTAAGCAGAGACCCTAGAGAATAAAATGAAGATCGTTGAAAAATATTTTACCACACCATATTTGCGCAGCAGTCTTACAAACGCAATTTTTTTGGGGGAAAATACACTTTTTCGAATTAAAAAAAAAAAAGAACAGTAAAGTTAGCCACACACACATATAAATAAAAAATATATATATTAAAAAAAAAATTATATTATATATATATATATATATATATATATATATATATATATATATATATAAATAACATAAATACCCTTCCCCCTCCTTCCCCTCTCTTCTCCTACTTTGCGGAGCGACGACGTTTCATTGCTCCGCCCTTTAAAGTTAAAACGACACGAGGTGATGGCCATACAGATATATTGCAGACTTGCCAAGAACATATACTAAGTCATGCACATAGTATAAAGAAATCTTTTACTGCTAATGGTGTATGTTTTATTTTTTTTGACTGTACCTGTTTCGTGCCTTAATAAAATTTATATTTGAAAAAAATAAATAAATAAAACAGTAGTTAAATCAACAAAATCCAATTTAAATAAAAAAAAAAATCTGATTTTTTTTTATTAAAATCTGATTTTTTATTTAAAAAAAAAATTGAATTTAATCCACCCTGGTGGGCAGCAACTAGTTAAAAAAAGGGGTCAGGGACTTTTTTCCTGTGGCAAACGCAGGCACAGCCGCCAATTCAATTAAAAAAATTAAAAAAAGTGACCCTTAAAAGCCGCCTGCAGTCGGTTTAAATGGATTTATGCAAGAGGAGGAAGTCATCTGTGTACAGGAAAACGTTTCACTTTCGCATATCCTCAGCACTTCTCGGGCTTTGATTCCCCCCTGCGGTTTCTATATATTTTCTGAAAAATGATACAATGGATGAGTTATTTGTAAACAGTATCACTCCACATCCTCTGATTGGCTGCTGATAGGATAACCAGAGCAAGTGACAGTGAAAGGATAAGATCTGTCTGGATGGGAAGGGGTTAAAAGAAACCTGTGCTCTCATGACATCATAGAAGAGAGAGGCAGCTCATGTGTAAGGAATGAGAGGAGGAGGAGGGGAAGGATGGCTCACAGCTGACACAGAGGAAGAGGAGTCTCCCTCCACCTCCTGCACTGGGACAGCCTGGGGCAAACAGTCCTGTGTGTGTGTAAACATCCTGGGAAAAACTGACACATCCGTCTACACACTGTCCAATCACTGCTAATATACACCGGGGGCTGCCCACCTGCCTGGACTCATACCCCTCCAACTAGGAGGGGGGCGATAGGACCCAGTGCTGGAACAATGAAGTCTAGAGCCCAGGGGACGATGCATAAAATTCCCCCCCCCCCGCTCCCGGAACAAATCTGCCCCCCTGCTGAAATCCCCCCCTTCCAGCACAAATCTTTGCTGCCCCCCCAGCTCAAATCTCTCCCTAAATCCCCCCCCAGCACATATACACCCCTCCTAAAAAAAAAAAAAAAAACAAACACACTCCTCCTAGCACAGATCTTTTACCAAAATACACCCCCCCCCCCACTCCAAACTCCTATCACCTCTTCTACCAAAAACACCCCAAGTCCCCCCCTCCTAGCACAAATCCTCATCTCCTTCCCAACAGAAATCCCCCAAATCACCACTCCTTACACCCTCCAAATTTCCCCTCCCAGAACAATTCTTACCCCCTGCTGTCCCCCAGATTCCTCCCTCCTTCCAACACAAACCCCCCCCAAACTCCTTGTGGTGCCCCCCCCCCCCATCTCACAGTGCCCAGGGACCCAGTGGTGGAACAAGGCAGTCTAGAGCCCAGGGGACGAAGCATAAATACCACCCCCCTTCCCAGCACAAATCTGCCCCCCTGCTGAAATCTCCCCCCTCCCAGCACAAATCTTTGCCCCCCTATCCATACCCTCTTCCAGCTCAAATCCTCTCTCCCCAAATCCCCCCAGCACATATGCAATCCCCCCCCCCCCCCCCAAAAACAAAACAAAAAAAAACGCACACTCCTCCTAGCACAAATCCTTTACTCAAATCTCTCCCCCCCACCCCCCCCCCCCCGCCCACACACTCCAAACTCCTATCACCTCTTCTATCCCAAATCCTCTTCCCTATCCCCTTCCCAACACAAATCCCCCAAATCACCACTTCTAACACACCCTCCAAATCTCATCTCCCAGAACAGTTCTTACCCCCCTCCTGCCCCCCAAATTCCTCCTTCCAACACAAATCCCCCCCCCAACTCCTTGTAGTGCACCCCCCCCCCCCATCTAATAGTGCCCCTCCTACCCACCCCTCGTCCTGGCCCTAGTATGACCCTAGAACTCAACTAACGCACCTGGCAGACTGCAGAGCCTTGCTGTGCCATTCATCATTAATGACCTTCCAATGCACTGTACAGTGGCGGCCATTGTACCGCAACGCGCATGGTGTGCATTCTGTTCATTGCGTTGCATTGGCAGTCCATTTATAATGAACTGCCTTACAGTGGTTCGGTGATAACCCAGCCTTATACTTGTGAAGGCACCCTTCAAACCAACTCAGGGTTGGCATAACTGTTCCTGGTACTCCATAACTGTCCCCACCACTGAACCTCCTAATACTATGGCCATAGGACACACATTGCTCTCCTCATAGGGTCCTCCACCATCTGCAGTTGAGTTGTCTTTTTCTCAATTCTCATCCATTCCACAATCAAAGCTTTTTTTATTTTTTCCCACTCACTCTGGAACTTGGCTATAAGTGCAGTAGACATCGGGTGTGGGACAACATCCGAACCCGACCTCACAAATGCTCCCTTGGCTGATTGGTCACAAATTCCCACAGACTCTCTTCAAATAAACGTAAAGTACACTAGGACCACCAGCATGCCCAGCAAGGTAAGAAGGGGTTGCCCTTCCAAACTCGAGAGCTGGAATGCCAGAGGAGGGCTGGCTGCTTCTGGCCCGAAGGAGTTTAGTACTAGGTTCATGGAATTATAACCAGGAATAGCAGCTAAGATGGTTCAATAGCTGGGGTTGATATAGGCAACAGTCTCTTTAAAACAACAAAAAATATTCCACTCCTGGTCAGTCCCGATGAAGCAATGGTAGTGGTGGTGGGACAACATCCAAACTCAACCTCACAAATGCTCCCTTGGTGGACTGGTCACAAATTCCCACAGACTCTCTCCAAAGAAACGTAAAGTACACTAGGACCACCAGCATGCCCAGCAAGGTAAGAAGGGGTTGCCCTTCCAAACTCGAGAGCTGGAGTGCCAGAGGAGGGCTGGCTGCTTCTGGCCCAAATAAGAGTTTAGTGCCAGGTTCATGGAAGTAGAACCAGGAGCAGCAGCTAAGATGGTTCAATAGTTGGGGTTGATATTGGCAACAATCTCTTTAGATCAGGGATCCTCGAACTAAGGCCCTCCAGCTGTTGCATAACTACACATCCCATGAGGCATTGTAAAACTCAGACATTCATAGACATGGCTAGGCATGATGGGAGTTGTAGTTCCTGAACAACTGGAGGGCCATAGTTTGAAGACCCCTGCTTTAGAACAAACAATATTTCACTCCTGGTCAGTCCCGATGATGCAATGGTAGTGGTGGTGTGGGACAACATCTGAACCCAACCTCAGAAATGATCCCTTGGCTGATTGGTCACAAATTCCCACAGGCTCTCTCCAAAGAAACGTAAAGTACACTTCCATTAACAAGTGCATGGTCCACATGCCTCTCCTAATACACAATCCACGTCTGCTCACACCACGTCCCCACGGGGACACAATACTTAAATGAGACACACAGTTGTACACTGATCATCATCTTCACACTCCATCCAAGGCATGCAAATACCACATGCTACACAGGCCTACACCAGACAGACAGTCCTGGGACTAGGACCACCAGCATGGCCAGCAAGGCAAGAAGGGGTTGCCCTTCCAAACTCGAGAGCTGGAGTGCCAGAGGAGGGCTGGCTGCTTCTGGCCTGAAGAGTTTAATGCCAGGTTCATGGAATTATAACCAGGAACAGCAGCTAAGATGGTTCAATAGTTGGGGTAAATATAGGCAACAATCTCTTTAGAACAACAAAAAATATTCTACTCCTGGTCAGTCCCAATGATGCAATGGTAGTGGTGGTGGGACAACATCCGAACCCGACCTCACAAATGCTCCTTTGTCTGATTGGGCACTAATTCCCACAGACTCTCTCCAAAATCTTGTAGAAAGACTTCCCAGAAGAGCCCTGGGGCTCCTCAAAATATCTCACAAAATGGGACGGATTATGCCTTTAATAGTGACACACATAATGACTGCCCAATATTTGTTTGTACAATTTCATTACAAAATTGGATAAAAACATCCCCACAACAGTTATAAAAAGCATGTAATTGTAGCACAGAAATCTACGTCTTGAGAACTGACTTCTACGCGTTTCGAAGGATACCCCCGCTTCCTCAGGACTCTTCCAGTCTTATGCATACATTAAGTGAATTGTTAAGAAAAAATACGAACAGAGAAATAATCGCAACAATTAAACATTTTTAACTTTCAATAATAACAGTTATTTCAAATCTTTCCTACCCCATGCAGTAAAACATAAAGGGAGGGGAAGGGGATCCAGCTGCTACAAGACTAAAGCTTGGCCATAGATTGTTTGACTTTCTTTTTCCCGTGGTTGCAAGAATGAATATCACTTGATTCCCCCAACAACACAGTCAGTATTGATGGGGGAATTCCTTCCGCAGAGCTATTGTGTTCTCCCATTGGTAAGGGTGGCGGGGGGTGAGCAGTCCGGGCCCAGGAGAACACAGTGATTATTGCTAGCGGCTGTAGCCACAGGCAACAATCACATAAAAAATCCGACAGGCTGGTTGTCCGCAAGTTGATCGATCAACTTGGGAACAATCAGCCTGCCCCTACATGGCTGAAATCTCGGTTGGTCCCCGCTAAACCGACTGAGATTCGAACAGTCTATGGCCGGCTTAAAACAAAGGTGGCGGAGGTGAAGGGGGTGAGGGCTTCAGTTGCTACAAGACTGACTACGAGCAGCATTCTCTGAAAGGCAAAGCAAGATGGAGGTTGTTCATTCAGACTTGAGAGCCCAAGCGCCAGTGGGAGGCTGGCTGCTTTATGTCTCAGTATGACTTAAGTGGCTAATAATGCAAGGTCCAAGGATCGGCAGCCATGATGGTTCAATGGTTTTGGTTTATATAGGCAACAATCTGTTTTTAGTACGTTTAGTCTGTGCTAGTGGTGGTATTGGTGGAAGTGGTGGAACTGATGGTAGTGATGGAAGTGGTGGAACTGATGGTAGTGGTGGAACTGATGGTAGTGGTGGAACTGATGGTAGTGGTGGAACTGATGGTAGTGGTGGAACTGATGGTAGTGGTGGAACTGATGGTAGTGGTGGAACTGATGGTAGTGGTATTGGGGCAACATCAGTATGACCTCACAAATGCTCTCTTATCCGAATGAGCAGAAATTCTAACAGACACGCTCTTAACTCTGGTAAAAAGCCTTCCCAGAAGAGCCCTGGTGCTCCAGCTGCTGCAGGACTGACTACGAGCATGCCCTGTAAAAGGCAAACCAGATTGGATTGTTCATTCAGACTTGAAAGCCCAAGAGCCAGAGGAAGGCTGGCTACTTTGGGGCCTCATGAAGAGTTGTGGAAATTTTATTAATATTTGTGTGGACATTTTTCAGGAAGTGATTTAAATTGCCATTATGTCTCCCAGTGTTGGTTTTCCGGTATCCACTTTTCACAGCGAATATGGCATTAACTGCCATTGAGGAAAGACTGTTGGTTGTGGAAACCTTCCATTAAAATGGAGACTGCATACCACTTGCCTGATCTCCCGAACGGCGGGCGCTCTGAGAGGCTACCGCTGGTCTGGATCTATGGCAGTGCGAACTCCACCGCGCAAATGTATATCAGCCAGCCGGGGCCCTGGTATTCACTGGCGGAGATAGGTTTGTGATGTGGAATTATTATCGTTTTGATAAGTATCTGCCCTTTTGCTGAAATAATGGCTGGTAGCTTTCTATTATGCTTGATCAGCATGATCGAAACACTGCTGCTATTTTCCTTTGCAGATATAGTCTCATTTACTGGAACAGTAACAAAATCAATATCAAATATGTTTTTTATGAACTATATTATATAGGATTCCCTCTAACAGGTTATGACGGGAGTGCATGCATATGTATTGGTGGGGCTGAATTCAAAAGAATCCACACTAGTTATAAGCTTTTAAAGAATCATTCAGCTTCCAGTTTGTAAATTTTTAAAGATCCTAATGGGGGTGCTGACTGCTAGCAGGCTTCCTCACTTCCTGAACCCTGTTGAAAGCCTGCTATCAGCTTGCTTAAAGTGGCAATCAGCACTCCCATTAGGATCTGTGTTCATCATTTACAAAGTGGAGCTGAATGGTACTTTAAAAGCTTCAACAAAGCTTGCTGTTCACACTGCTCTAATACAAGCTGAAGCCCGTGTAAACAGGCCTTACTGATGCATGCTGGAGCTGCTACATCTGGTGGGGGCATCTAGGAGAAAAGGACCTGTAATCAGAAAGGGTTCAAATAAGAACCATCATGTGTAGATATTGAGCTCTATACTGTCATCTTATGTATATGGTCAGCCTGAGCCATATATGGCTCCCCCCCCCAGAGCCGGACGCACACAGCTGGCGAAGTCCACAACACACGGTGGCGGCTCTGTGGCTGGAAGCTATGAAATGTTCATGTGACACACATCCAGCCTGAGCTGCCCTCCCCGGCAGCCATAAATCACAGCACACAATAGGGATCAGTGTCAGCTTACATGAAAGGAGCAAAAACAGGTGACACCTGCAAATATATATAATGGCCTCTCAAATCACCATCTGACATGATTAGGAACCAAACAGGTGCAATCAAAGAGGACACTGCGAGCGTGCACCAAGAGGCGGCGACGGGGCGAGGGTACACCGAGAGGTGCGACGGGGGGAGCGTGCACCGAGAGGGGGGCGACGGGGGAGAGCGTGCACCCGAGAGGGGGGCGACGGGGGCGAGCGTGCACCCAAGAGGGGCGACGGGGGCGAGCGTGCACCCGAGAGGGGCGACGGGGAGAGCGTCTGATGGACAATTTTCTGAAAGCTCCACCTTTCATCATGAAAAAGCCGTCTTCGGTGACTTTGCCCAGGCTGAGATGAGGTCATCACTGTGCTGCAGGAAGGAGGAAGCATTTCCTCAGGGCATTTTCACACTTGCTTTGGCCTCTGAAGAGCGACACACATTCAGAACGCTCTTCCGAGAGCATTTGACAGGCATGGTGAGGAAGCGTCGCATCGCCTGGTCACTGCCTGCTTTATCCTCCTTGAACCCTGCACTAGACCCTGCAGCCCCCCCTCTACCACAAACCTCTCCCCCCCCAATCTTTGTGGCCACCCTCCCCTCCCACCTGGCATACCACAGTGCCCAGGGCAGCCGCCCCCTCCTTCCCACCCCTTGTCCCGATGCTTGTAGAGTACCCCTATTCATTTGAATGGGTCGCACTCGGCGGGCACTATGCCCACCAAAAGCAACAATTTCTACTGAGGCCACAAAGCATGGCAGCATATGTACACCCCAGGCCACTGCCTCTACATCTAAAGGGGAAGCGGTAAAAACTTGGCTCAACTGCTGGGTTTTACCGCTCTTCAAACATTAGTGTGAGTGAGCCCTCAGTTTTTTCTCCTCCATTCATCAGACTGCAACTGTTAACTTTGCGGCAATTCGTCAGGAGGGAGGCCGCGGCAATTCGCCAGGAGGGAGGCCGCGGCAATTCGCCAGGTGAGAGGCTGCGGCAAGGGGCTGATCTGTGTCAGACATTTGTAAACACAGCCAAGAAAAGGCCCCGGGATCCACATTACTGTCATCTCTGAGCCGGCATCTCAGTCCAGGAAGTAATTGGTGATCGTGGATGATTGCTGAACAAAGATGGCGATGTCTACAGTCAGGGGAAGTACTGATAGAAGTATTTCACTGACACATGCTGCACCTATAAAATAAAATGTCTGAAGATGGGTTCAGTTTAAGGCTGGATTTATTCTGGTCATGCATTTCTGGTAAGGCACACAGGTAGGTGTGAATAGGCCCCTCTCATTGGTCCCATTCCGGGGACTGGAGCACTAATGTCCTTGGAACGCTGCAGAAGCAAATACCTGCACGTGTACCGACCAATCCCCGGAGCACACAAATCAATGTACTGAACGCCAGGCAAACCGCTAAGAACCCAATTAAAATACAAGTCGATGTTCTAAAGGATTATTGATTTTCGACGACGGCTCCATCCGCGCTCCAATTCTATTGGCTGAGCATTGCTGCCCAGCGCCATCTCCAGATCCCTCAATGTAATGCACAGGTCTCTCCATCTATTAGAAAGGACAGCACTGGGGGGGGGGGGGGATGTTCTGACTAAGGGCTTAGTCACACGGGTGACCAGGGATGGGCAGTAAAAGCAGGTGGTTGAGCTGCAGTTTTACAGTGCACACCCCCCCCCCCCCACCTAAACCAGGGCATGCAGCAGCACAGGGATGCTTTGCTTCATAGCAGAAATAAAATTGCAGGTCGCATTTGGCTGCCCATTTAGGTGGATCTGTCTCAGCGCAAGCGGTCTGCAACTGTGGGTGCGGTGGGTCAGCATTTTCACGGTTTAAAACCTCCCTCAGCAACAATAGACCCACCGGCAGCAACAACAGATCTCCTCGCAGCCAGCATTGATAGACCCCCCCAGCAACAATGGACCACCTACAAGAAAATACCACCCCTCCCTCAGCATCTGCAACCATAGACCCCAGCAGCAATAACAAATCTTCCAGCAGTCAGCAACACTAGACCCCTCTCTCAACAATAGATCCATCCCAACAACTGACCCTCTAGCAATACAAGATCCACCCCAGCAACAATAAACCTACCCAGCAACAAAAGACCCTCCTCCTGCAAAAATAGATCCCCTCCAGTGACAATAGATCCCCCAGCAGCTAGCATCAATAGAGCCTGCAGAACACCCCAGCACCCCCTGCCATTACATACATTCACACCCCACTCATCTTACACTGAGCGTACCCCCACTCATCTTACACTGCGCACCCCCACTCATCTTACGCTGAGCGTACCCCCACTCGTCTTACGCTGAGCGTACCCCCACTCGTCTTACGCTGAGCGTACCCCCACTCATCTTACGCTGAGCGTACCCCCACTCGTCTTACGCTGAGCGACCCCCACTCGTCTTACGCTGAGCGCCCCCCACTCGTCTTACGCTGAGCGCCCCCCACTCGTCTTACGCTGAGCGCCCCCCACTCGTCTTACGCTGAGCGCCCCCCACTCGTCTTACGCTGAGCGCACCCCACTCGTCTTACGCTGAGCGCACCCCACTCGTCTTACGCTGAGCGCACCCCACTCGTCTTACGCTGAGCGCACCCCACTCGTCTTACGCTGAGCGCCCCCCACTCGTCTTACGCTGAGCGCCCCCCACTCGTCTTACGCTGAGCGCACCCCACTCGTCTTACGCTGAGCGCACCCCACTCGTCTTACGCTGAGCGCACCCCACTCGTCTTACGCTGAGCGCACCCCACTCGTCTTACGCTGAGCGCCCCCCACTCGTCTTACGCTGAGCGCCCCCCACTCGTCTTACGCTGAGCGCCCCCCACTCGTCTTACGCTGAGCGCACCCCACTCGTCTTACGCTGAGCGCACCCCACTCGTCTTACGCTGAGCGCACCCCACTCGTCTTACGCTGAGCGCACCCCACTCGTCTTACGCTGAGCGCACCCCACTCGTCTTACGCTGAGCGCACCCCACTCGTCTTACGCTGAGCGCACCCCACTCGTCTTACGCTGAGCGCACCCCACTCGTCTTACGCTGCGCGCACCCCACTCGTCTTACGCTGCGCGCACCCCACTCGTCTTACGCTGCGCGCACCCCACTCGTCTTACGCTGCGCGCCCCCCCACTCCTCTTACGCTGCGCGCCCCCCACTCGTCTTATACTGAGCATTCCCCCACTCATCTTATGGAGCGTACCCCACTCATCTTACACTGAGCGTACCCCACTCATCTTACACTGCGCGCCCCCCACTCATCTTATGGAGAGTACCCCACTCATCTTACACTGAGCGTACCCCCACTCATCTTACACTGCGCGCCCCCACTCATCTTACACTGAGCGTACCCCACTCATCTTACACTGAGCGTACCCCACTCATCTTACACTGCGCGCCCCCCCCACTCATCTTACACTGCGCGCCCCCCCCCACTCATCTTACACTGCGCGCCCCCCCCACTCATCTTACACTGCGCGCCCCCCCCACTCATCTTACACTGCGCGCCCCCCCACTCATCTTACACTGCGCGCCCCCCCCACTCATCTTACACTGCGCGCGCCCCCCACTCATCTTACACTGAGCGCCACCCCACTCATCTTACACTGAGCGCCCCCCACTCATCTTACACTGCGCGCCCCCCACTCATCTTACACTGCGCCCCCCCCCACTCATCTTACACTGCGCCCCCCCCCACTCATCTTACACTGCGCGCCCCCCCACTCATCTTACACTGCGCCCCCCCACTCATCTTACACTGCGCGCCCCCCACTCATCTTACACTGCGCCCCCCCCCCCCTCATCTTACACTGCGCGCCCCCCCACTCATCATGGAAGGTTAATCGCATGCATGCGCGGGGTTCTAATATCAGGGATGACGTGTGTGTGTGTGAAAGCCCAGGCGGCGGAGAGATTGATGCTCGCCCGCGGGCTTTCGGCTTTAAAAAAAAAACCCATTTTCTGACAGGTTAACCTTTAAGTGAGACCCCCGGGGAGCGCCGGATACGGAGTATGTGAAGAATACGGAGGGGCGCTAATGAACACACGGATATTACTTTCATATGCATAGGAAAGAAAAATCGCATACGGCTGATGTCACGCTGCCTTCAACGCACAGGAGCACGCCGCGCCGGCAGCGCTGCGGATCGCTTTCAAGTGTTCTTCTAAGCAAGCCAGCGATAAAACATTAAAGGGAACCTGCAGTCAGAGCAACAGCGCACTTTCCAAGCGACCAGCGACTTGCTTTGTATTTGGCTGGCGTTCAAATAATGACTCACCAGGAACTTTTTTTTTTTTTTTTACTGCACTAGAAACTGTCCGAGTGTCAGGTACTTCCCAGATAAATCCCCAAACAATGATCTCACCACTGTGACAACCTTTCACGCCGATTCCAAGAAAAGGACAAAGGAGCGCGCTAAATTAAAAACGCATTAAAATCACCGGCGAGCATCAACTAAAACTTTGTCCTCAAAGGTGACCGATTAAATGTCAGAAAGCAGACGGGAGTCACTGATTGGGGGGTGATTGAAGCGGACCTTGGACCCGAGTGCTAGAATTCCACAATCAGAGCCTCGAACAGCACACAGAGTCATCGTCAGTCAGGCGTTAAAGCCGCAAGCTGACCAGACATGGATCGAAAAATCGCACGACCCAAGATTTGATCCATGTATGGGCCAGCTGATTGTTTCCAAGTTGATCGATCGACTTGGCTTATATGAGCCTGTTGGATTTTTTACATTCGATTACCGCTGGCGGCTATAGCTATTAGTAGTAATCATTGTGTTCTGCCGGCTGAGCTCCTCCCCCCACCGGCAAAACACAATAGCGTTACAGGAGGTTGATGGGGGGGGGGGGGGATTAGGGTTGCGCCGATACCAAGTATTCGTGCAAATGCTCCAAAACTGATACCTTTGCGGTGCGATTTGAGCCCATACAAAATAAAAAGGCTCAAATTGCACTGCAAAGAATCCTATGCGAATTGAACAGGAATGCAGTGAGATTCCTATCCGAATCGCATGCAGTTTCCTTCACCCCACCTTTGTGATCCCAGGCTTGCGATTTGAACAGGAATGCAATGAGATTCCTGCCTGAATCGCATGCAGTTTCCTTCACCGCTCCTATGTGATCCTAGGCTTGCGATTTGAGCGTATAGAAAATGAAAAGGCTCAAATTGCACTGCAATGAATCCCATGCGATTTGAACAGGAATGCAATGAGATTCCTATCCGAATCGCATGCAGTGTCCTTCACCGCTCCTATGTGATCCTAGGCGTGAGGACATTTGAGGGGTTTGCGCTATGAGGGGGACATTTTTCTGGGGGTGATTTGTGCTGGGGGAGGGAGATTTGTACAGGGAGGAGAGGGGAAATTTATGCTTCGGGGGTAAACATGCAGATTAGTGCTCGATTTTTTATTGGGGGGGGGGGGGGGGGGGATTTGTGGTATAGGGAATTAGTGCTCGGGGGGATTGTGCTCAGAGAGGACATTTGAGGGGTTTACGCTGGGAGGGGGTAATTTTTCTGGGGGGGGGGGGGGGAGGGGTACTAAGAAGGGAGGGAATTTCAGTAGGGGGGTAGATTTGTACAGGGAGGAGAGGGGGAATTTTATGCTGAGGGGGTAAACATGCAGATTAGTGTGCTCGATTTTTATGGGGGGATTTGTGCTAGTATAGGGAATTAGTGTTGGGGGGGGGGGGGGGGATTGTGCTCAGAGAGGGTCATTTTTATGGAGTGATTTGTGCTGGGGGAGAGAGGATTTTAGCTGGAGGGATGGGGGGGATTTTAGCTGGGGGGGGGGCAAAGCTTTGTACTGGGAAGGAGGGAATTTCAGTGTGGGGGGGCGGATTTGTACAGGGAGGAGCGGGAATTTATGCTTGGGGGGGGGGGGTAAACATGCAGATTAGTTCTCAATTTTTTTTAGGGGGGGGGGGATTTTTGCTGACACACAATGCTCATACATCTTGGAGGGGGGCAATTTGGCATGTTCACCCTGGGCTGTAGATGACCTTGTCCCGGCACTGGGTGGCGGTGTTGCCAACCCAATGTCTGCAAACCCTCCTTTCATTGTCCTCCGAAAAAAAAAGGAGCCCTATTACTGGCTTTTGTTGAATCGGGGGGGGTTCCAGCAAGTCCACCCAGGGCTCCTATTTTGGCCAATTCAGTAGAAATCATTGAAATTCAAGCTGAGTAAGGCTACCATAAGTCGGCAGCTTCCTGGTGATCCTGCCATAAATGTCCTTATTCAGGCACTTCCAGGTACTCTGTCCCCATCTCCTGCATTGCCACCCTGTCACATGGGCTTCCTATGGAGACTACATGTGGTCATGGTAATGCACATTACGCAGTCATGGACCAATTCTACCCATCAGGAAGCCCCCCCTGAGAAATGCCATGGAGTGCATGTAGGTAGTGGTTGCAGGAGATTAAAATGGTGAGAATTATCCAAATTAATAAAAAGTTCACTAAACATTCAACACAAAAGGAAATTTGCAATTTTAAAAAAGTGAATAAAAGAAAGCGCACACAGCGAGGACTCGCGGCCTCTGAGCGGTGTAATCCAATCTGGTAGAAGCCGGAAAGACAACCTTTGTGAGACAGAGAGAGACTCAGCCCCAGGCTGGGGAAGTTTTATCTCCGCTGGATCACTGCCTATAGAAAGTCACCAGTCTTCTGTATCGGTGGAGAACATGTGCCGAGAAAAACCTCAGTGCCCAACCTACAGCCAATTTATTGGGTGGCCCTTGGGGGGCCGGCATTCTGTTTCCCTTACCCTGGTACATATTCATTACTTGTTGATAAGTACCCAGATTTATTTCCCTATTTTTTCTGATCTCCATCTCCTTTACCTTCTGACCTTTTCATAATGGACCTTGCTAAGAGAAATATCAAATGTGATACAAAGTCAATTTTAGGACTGCAGAGAGCTTCAAAGGGCTTCAAAAGCAGTGATCTCTAGCAGTCTCATGTAATGGTTTTCCCATCTCCTGACCCACGTCCTCCTAGTCTCCAACAACTCCTATAGCACATGTATGCAGTCTCTGACCATCTCTAGTAGCCTTCCACCATCTCCTGAGGCGTGCCAGCAGCCTTCCGCCATCTCCTGAGGCGTGCCAGCAGCCTTCCACCATCTCCTGAGGCGTGCCAGCAGCCTTCCACCATCTCCTGTGGCGTGCCAGCAGCCTTCCACCATCTCCTGCGGCGTGCCAGCAACCTTCCATCTCCTGCGGCGTGCCAGCAGCCTTCCACCATCTCCTGGACCAGCTATTCTCAACCAGGGTTCCTGGAAACCATAAGGTTCCTCCTGAGATTGTTAAGGGTTCCTTGAGCTGTGGCTAATTGACGGCCCGTTCGATGGGGTCTCCTGCAGCCTTCCACCATCTCCTGCGGCGTGCCAGCAGCCTTCCACCATCTCCTGCGGCGTGCCAGCAGCCCTCCACCATCTCCTGAGGCGTGCCAGCAGCCCTCCACCATCTCCTGAGGCGTGCCAGCAGCCCTCCACCATCTCCTGAGGCGTGCCAGCAGCCCTCCACCATCTCCTGAGGCGTGCCAGCAGCCTTCCACCATCTCCTGCGGCGTGCCAGCAGCCTTCCACCATCTCCTGCGGCGTGCCAGCAGCCCTCCACCATCTCCTGAGGCATTCCAGCAGCCTTCCGCCATCTCCTGAGGCGTGCCAGCAGCCTTCCACCATCTCCTGAGACGTGCCAGCAGCCCTCCACCATCTCCTGAGGCGTGCCAGCAGCCTTCCACCATCTCCTGCGGCGTGCCAGCAGCCCTCCACCATCTACTGCGGCGTGCCAGCAGCCCTCCACCATCTCCTGAGACGTGCCAGCAGCCCTCCACCATCTCCTGCGGCGTGCCAGCAGCCTTCCACCATCTCCTGAGGCGTGCCAGCAGCCTTCCACCATCTCCTGGGCCAGCCATTCTCAACCAGGGTTCCTGGAAACCATAAAGTTCCTCCTGAGGTTGTTAGGGGTTCCTTGAGCCGTGGCTAATTGACCGCTCGTTTGATGGGGTCTCCTGCAGCCTTCCACCCTCTCCTGAGGCATGCCAGCAGCCCTCCACCATCTCCTGAGGCGTGCCAGCAGCCTTCCACCATCTCCTGAGGCGTGCCAGCAGCCTTCCACCATCTCCTGGGCCAGCCATTCTCAACCAGGGTTCCTGGAAACCATAGGGTTCCTCCTGTGGTTGTTAGGGGTTCCTCGTTGAGCTGTGGCTAATTGACCGCCCATCTGAGGGTGTCTTCATAATTCCAGGTCCTGCACTGCTTGGCCAATAGCATGGCACCAATTACCTTTTTAGCTGGCTGTAAGAGGGGAATTCTTCCCACAGACCACCAGTGTAAGGGAGATTTTTGCCTAATGACCAAAATGGACTAATCTCAGTAGGGGGTTCCCCGAGACCTGAAAATTATTAGAAGGGTTCCTGGGTTAAAAAAAAAAAAATGTTGAGCAAGGCAGTCTCTGACCATCTCGTGCACCATGCCCGCAGTCTCTGACCATCTCATGCACCATGCCCGCAGTCTCTGACCATCTCTTGCACCATGCCCGCAGTCTCTGACCATCTCTTGCACCATGCCCGCAGTCTCTGACCATCTCTTGCACCATGCCCGCAGTCTCTGACCATCTCATGCACCATGCCCGCAGTCTCTGACCATCTCATGCACCATGCCCGCAGTCTCGGACCATCTCATGCACCATGCCCGCAGTCTCGGACCATCTCATGCACCATGTCCACAGTCTCGGACCATCTCATGTACCATGCCCGCAGTCTCTGACCATCTCATGTACCATGTCCGCAGTCTCTGACCATCTCATGTACCATGTCCGCAGTCTCGGACCATCTCATGTACCATGCCTGCAGTCTCGAATCATCTCATGTACCATGTCCGCAGTCTCGGACCATCTCATGTACCATGCCCACAGTCTCTGACCATCTCATGTACCATGTCCGCAGTCTCGGACCATTTCATGTACCATGCCTGCAGTCTCTGACCATTTCATGTACCATGCCTGCAGTCTACGACCATTTCATGTATCATGCCTGCAGTCTCCAACCATCTCTTGTAGCTTGCCAGAAATCTGTGACCGTCTCATGTTTGTCTGCATTCTGGCAGTTTTCTGTTGCATTTCATTCACTGATTATGTGCAGCCCTTTGTTGAGGTCAGGGGGCAAACTTGAGGCTCCATATAGCATGTAAGTTAAACACCATTGAGTCAAAGCCACTGGAATGCAAAGATTACACCACACAAACTATTACAATACAAGTACTCGGTTACATCAGCACTTGGTGTATAGAATACACTGAGTCATAGAAAGTACATGAAAGAGTCAGGCTGCCGGGTTCAATATCTGTAGCTCAGGTTATGGCCTCGCTGTGCCAAATAAATTGAGACTCCTGGGAGGCCTTACGCCGAGATGAGAGAGAGGTGAGGCCTTACGCCGAGATGAGAGAGAGGCGAGGCCTACGCCGAGATGGGAGAGAGGCGAGGCCTTACGCCGAGATGGGAGAGAGGCGAGGCCTTACGCCGAGATGGGAGAGAGGCGAGGCCTTACGCCGAGATGGGAGAGAGGCGAGGCCTTACGCCGAGATGGGAGAGAGGCGAGGCCTTACGCCGAGATGGGAGAAAGGCGAGGCCTTACGCCGAGATGGGAGAGAGGCGAGGCCTTACGCCGAGATGGGAGAGAGGCGAGGCCTTACGCCGAGATGGGAGAGAGGCGAGGCCTTACGCCGAGATGGGAGAGAGGCGAGGCCTTACGCCGAGATGGGAGAGAGGCGAGGCCTTACGCCGAGATGGGAGAGAGGCGAGGCCTTACGCCGAGATGGGAGAGAGGCGAGGCCTTACGCCGAGATGGGAGAGAGGCGAGGCCTTACGCCGAGATGGGAGAGAGGCGAGGCCTTACGCCGAGATGGGAGCGAGCTGAGGCCTTACGCCGAGATGGGAGCGAGCTGAGGCCTTACGCCGAGATGGGAGAGAGCTGAGGCCTTACGCCGAGATGGGAGAGAGCTGAGGCCTTACGCCGAGATGGGAGAGAGCTGAGGCCTTACGCCGAGATGGGAGAGAGGGGAGGCCTTACGCCGAGATGGGAGAGAGGGGAGGCCTTACGCCGAGATGGGAGAGAGGGGAGGCCTTACGCCGAGATGGGAGAGAGGGGAGGCCTAAGCCGAGATGGGAGAGAGGGGAGGCCTAAGCCGAGATGGGAGAGAGGAGGCCTACATCTGTGTGAACTTGGGCAGTTCAATATTCAGATATCCACACAAAAAGTGGGAGAATTGGGTGGAAGTGATTAGCATCGGATGCAACGTGATCTGGCTTGCGCAATGACCATCAGCTGCCGTGCCTCAGAGAATTCACCGAATAGACCTAATAAAGATTGGAAAAATATAGAACTGCAGGCCTGCCGCCCACCTTCCCCGAGGACAGAAGTGTCTAATTTCCAGCTGTAAAGGACTTCATATATTTTTGTAACCACAAGAGATACAAGTGCTGTGCAAAGTAATCAACACTTCATTCCCGATCCCATTCACAGAAATCGTGTCTAGAGCTTTGCCAACAAAGTTGTTTTCCAAGGTAGCATTGAATGTATGATGGGGCAAAATCCTCCGTACAAGTCTCCAATCCATGCACATTTCCCAGCCTTTAAAAATGCTGCAAGATCTGCCAAATTTCAGTGCGCTTCTAGGTTCCGATTTGGACGGAAAACACAGAGTGTCTGCTGCACTAAAATCCCAACCGGCGTTGTCAATCCTGCCCAGTGGACTACCGAAGTGCACCTACCCTCTGTGTCACCACATGCATACGTTGATTTCTCTCCAACCAAGACAATACTGCTGCCTTGACTCCCAAGAACCTGTCCACACACAGGGTGTAGAAAAAGGGCTCTTGGGAGATGTAGCTCTGGGGCTTACTAAAGTCATTGAGAACTGGCCTCCCAGTGGCTACACCTGCAAGAATTTTGCAAGGCTGGTGAAGAGGTCACAGATAAGAAGAACCATTTTTTTCCCCCGTAGAGCAGAGGTCTCCAAACTGTCTAAACAAATGGCCAGTTTACGGTCCTTCAGGCTTTAGGGGGGCTGGACTGTGCCCAGCGAAAGTAGAAAAGTCCTAGTGTCAGTGGGAGTAAACAATGCCCCATCCTTGGTGTCAGTGGGAGGAATAGTGCCCCATCATTGGTGTCAGTGGGAGGAATAGTGCCCCATCCTGGGTGTCAGTGGGAGGAATAGTGCCCCATTCATGGGTGTCAGCGGAAGGAACAGTACCCCATCATTGGTGTCAGTGGGAGGAATAGTGTCCCATCATTGGTGTCAGTGGGAGGAATAGTGTCCCATCATTGGTGTCAGCGGGAGGAGTAGTGCCCCATCATTGGTGTCAGTGGGAGGAATAGTGCCCCATCATTGGTGTCAGTGGGAGGAACAGTACCCCATCATTGGTGTCAGTGGGAGGAGTAGTGCCCCATCATTGGTGTCAGTGGGAGGAATAGTGCCCCATCATTGGTGTCAGTGGGAGGAATAGTGCCCCATCATTGGTGTCAGTGGGAGGAATAGTGCCCCATCATTGGTGTCAGTGGGAGGAATAGTGTCCCATCATTGGTGTCAGTGGGAGGAGTAGTGCCCCATCATTGGTGTCAGTGGGAGGAATAATGTCCCATCATTGGTGTCAGTGGGAGGAATAGTGCCCCATCATTGGTGTCAGTGGGAGGAATAGTGCCCCATCATTGGTGTCAGTGGGAGGAATAGTGCCCCATCATTGGTGTCAGTGGGAGGAATAGTGCCCCATCATTGGTGTCAGTGGGAGGTGATACCACCTGCCAAATACTCTCTGAAAAGTGATCCAAGCTTGATTTGCCTTTCAGAGGGGTGACAAAATCTAGAAAACTCCCCATCACACCCGTTGATTCATGGCAGTGTCAGGTCACTTCTCGGGTCACCAATTATAAATGTAGTGGGTTGTGCGTTCTTGATAAGGGGAAGGAAGAGACGACGTCTTCACTATCCCTGAGAAATCGCATTTTCTGTAAGTGACTCTTCGACACATTTTTCTTGAACCAGAGAGTCGGGGTCCTGTCAGAGGGGCGTGGCCTCGCAGTAATTTGCATGCGAACAGGTCTGACCTGCTTGTAATACGGAACTCCGGGAGAAGGAAGCCACCTGCCCGTCATATCAAATACTTCTCCGCCTACAGGAAAGTCTTTCATGTTTAGAGGAACAAGTAAAAGTGGCCAAAACTAAAGGGGAGGGCATAAAGTAGAACCTCCCCTTTTGGGTGGAGTTTTTCTTTTACAGAGCCATATATGGAGATGCCAGGTGTAAGCTGGATAGAAGATGCTTCCAGCCCACTTTAAATAGGAGGTCCGAGTGCCCCCCATTCTGTGCCCCCCTCGTCTTCTGGACTTCCCTTTCCTCCTGGAACTGAAGGTCCCCTGGCTACGGTCTCCGGCTCCCCATTTGTGGGGGCCTCCGTCTCCCCATTTGTGGGGGTCTCCGGCTCCCCATTTGTGGGGGCCTCCGGCTCCCCATTTGTGGGGGCCTCCTTAGCCAACAACATGCTAAAGGAGACATTCGTGCACACTCCCTCCCTGAACTGTGTGCATCCATAGACATATATAGCGCCAGCAAGCAGGGACAGATCTAGCCCCTCTAATCTGGGGATGCAAAAAACAAAAAAAACAAAAAAAAAAAAAACGGGGGGGGGGGGGGGGGTATGACGACAACATTTTGTTACATCCTCTCCAGCTCCCCGCCCTCCCTGGTTTTCAGCCTCTCTGCTCTCCTTGCTGCCACTGGCTGGATGCGAGTCACTATCTGTCACACAGCGAGGAGATGGGGGAACCAGTATTCCCAGTTCACTCGGCGCGCTTTCCTCCCACCAATATCGTCCCACATCAGTTCTGGGGAGTGCAGGGGATGCTACGTCTCCAAGAGGAGGTCATGAAAAGAACATGCATCAGGTCAGCGTTTCCAACCCGTGTTCTGTAGTGGCGCCTCCTAAAGGATGCAAAATCACAAGGCACCACTGGGGGGGGGGGATTTACTAAAATAGGAGGGTGCAAAATTTGGTGCCGTTCTGACAGAAACCAATTAGCTTCCAGATTTTATTGCCAAAGCTGAACTGAAGAAGCTGAAGTTGGAACCCGATTGGATACCATGCACCAGATTCTGCACTCTCCAGTTTTGGTAAATCAATCCGTGTGTAGGGTGGAAGGACACAGATATCTGCATTGGATGAAGAAGTCACCCTTTCCTTTAAACTAGATGAGAAGTTCACATTATAGCCTGTTCCCCCCATATCACATCAGTGGTCTCCCCCTCCCCCATATCACGTCAGAGGCCCCCCCATTATCACGTCAGAGGCCCCCCCAATATCACGTCAGAGGTGGCCCCCCCATATCATGTAAGTGGTACTCCCCCAATATCACGTCAGGGGTTCCCCCTGCCCCCATATCACATCAGATTCCACCCCCCCCATATTACGTCAGAGGCCCCCCCCATATCACATCAGAGGTCCCCCCCATATCACGTCTGAGGTCCCCCCCTATATCACGTCAGAGGCCCCCCCCCATTACGTCAGCGGTTCCCCCCCCCATCACGTCAGAGGTCCCCATCACAACACCTCAGAGGTCCCCCCCATCACAACACCTCAGAGGTCCCCCCCCATCACAACACATCAGAGGTCCCCCCCATCACAACACATCAAAGGTCCCCCCATCACCCCCCTCATATCAAAGGTTCCCCCCCCCAATATCACATCAGAGGCCCCCCCCCCGCATTATCACCTCAGAGGTCTCCCCCCATATCATGTAAGAGGTCCCCCCAATATCACATCAGAGGCTCGCTCCCCCCCATATTAGGTAAGAGGTCCCCCATCACATCAGAGTCCCCCCCTCCTATATCACATCAGAGGTTCCCCCCCCCCCCCCCAATATCACGTCTGAGGTCCTCCCCCCAGTATCACCTCAGAGGTCCCCCCCCCAGTATCACCTCAGAGGTCCCCCCCATATCACATCAGAGGTCCCCCACTCATCAACCCCCTCATATCAGAGGTCCCCCCCATATCACGTCAGAGGTCCCCCCATATCACGTCAGAGGCCCCCCCCCCTCCATATCAAATCAGAGTCCCCTTGTTAGATCAGTGTGTCTCCCTTTAGCCCCTCTTCATGTCCGAGTCCCTCCATCCCTCTTTTTTTTTTTTTCCTTTCAGAACTCCCCCCCCCCCCTCCATCACATTTAATACCAAGCAGCAGAAATCATCAATAACTAAATAATAAATACCCAAGCAGCTGAGAATTTGTACAGATCGTGAGGCGCACAGTGCCTCGTGCCTCTCTGCTGCTTCTTAGCCAATCGGTAAGCTACATTCTAAGCCGGCTTTGTCCAGAAAGTGACTACCGAATGTGCTGGTATGCTGCACCAGCTGTCAGCGACCGAACGATCCACTTCACAGCCAGTCCTCTTTGTTGACACAGACTCCCTGCCAAAGTCATCATCCCAGCTGTGTACAGATCTCCCGATGTGCGAGGCGCGCTCTGCCCGGCTGTGTACAGATCTCCCGGTGTGTGAGGCGCGCTCTGCCCAGCTGTACAGAAGTATCACAGCCTTTGCCATGACACTCAAAATAGAGCTCAGGTGCATCCTGTTTCCCCTGATCATCCTTGAGATGTTTCTACAACTTGATTGGAGTCCACCTGTGGTAAATTCAGTTTATTGGACATGATTTGGAAAGGCACACACCTGTCTATAGAAGGTCCCACAGTTAACAGTGCATGTCAGAGCACAAACCAAGCCATGAAGTCCAAGGAATTGTCTGTAGACCTCTGAGACCGAACTGTATGGAGGCACAGATCGGGGGAAGGGTACAGAAACATTTCTGCAGCATTGAAGGCCCCAATGAGCACAGTGACCTCCATCATCTGTAAATGGAAGAAGTTTGGAACCCCCAGGACTCTTCCTAGAGCGGGCCACCTGGCCAAACCCAGCGATCGGGGGAGAAGGGACTTAGTCAGGGAGGTGACCAAGAACCCGATGGTCACTCTGACAGAGCTCCAGCGTTTCTCTGTGGAGAGAGGAGAACCTTCCAGAAGAACAACCATCTCTGCAGCACTCCACCAATCAGGCCTGTATGGTAGAGTGGGCAGACAGAAGCCACTCCTCAGTAAAAGGCACAATGACAGCACGCCTGGAGTTTGCCAAAAGGCACCTGAAGAACTCTCAGACCATGAGAAACAAAATTCTCTGGTCTAAAGAATCAAAGATTGAACTCTTTGGCCTGAATGGCAAGCGTCATGTCTGGAGGAAACCAGGCACCGCTCATCACCTGGCCAATACCTTCCCTACAGTGAAGCATGGTGGTGGCAGAATCATGCTGTGGGGATGTTTTTCAGCGGCAGGAACTGGGAGACTAGTCAGGATCGAGGGAAAGATGAATACAGCAATCTACAGAGACACCCGTGATGAAAACCTTCTTCAGAGCGCTCTGGACCTCAGACTGGGGTGAAGGTTCATCTTCCAACAGGACAACGACCCTAAGCTCACAGCCAAGATAACAAAGGAGTGACTACAGGACAACTCTGTGAATGTCCTTGAGTGGCCCAGCCAGAACCCAGACTTGAACCTGATTGAACATCTCCGGAGAGATCTGAAAATGGCTGTGCACCGACCCTCCCCCATCCAACCTGATGGAGATTGAGAGGTCCTGCAAAGAAGAATGGGAGAAACTGCCCAAAAATAGGAGTGCCAAGCTTGTAGCATCATACTCAGAAAGACTGGAGGCTGTAATTGGTGCCAAAGGAGCTTCACCAAAGTATTGAGCAAAGGGTGTGAATACTTATGTACATGGGATTATTTTTCATTTTTGTATTTTTACTAAATTTGCAAATATTTCAAACAAACTTCTTTCCCGTTGTCATTATAGGGGATCGTTTGTAGAGTTTTGAGGAAAATAATGAATTGAATCCAATTTTGGATAAAGGCTGTAACATAAAATGTGGAAAAAAGTGAAGCGCTGTGAATACTTTCCGGATGCACTGTACATAGCTGAAGGCCAATCTAAAGGAAACTGAAGAATTGTATGATGTATGGCCAAGCCTTGGAGAGCAGAAATTTGTTGCTGAGCCGATGTGCAGAACTGACTTGCTGGGGTTCTCGGATCCCCCCGCCTCCTCCTGACCTGTAAACCTGACAGTTTATTCCGACATTCCAAGACTGAAACTAAATCTGGACGTTCGCCATGAGCGAGTATAGGATGGCGGCCCAGGCGGTAAACACCAATATGAGCTCCATGCAGTGCAGCCTGTGACGGAGATCTTCTGCACCCAATGAACTTTACCCCACTTCTCCGATACAGGAACAGGGGGATCAGATCCCAACATTTCCCGCACATTATCATCCTACAGAATTCCCCAACTATAGGGAACCCGTAGGCTGCCATTACTGACCCGGCTGTCATGATAATCCCTGATCCTGGAACAAGCATGTGGCCAGTGAGGTCCTAAATGCTTCTCAGTATACTTGTTCCAGGTCAGTGGTTCAAAGTACTGAAGCCACTGAAACAGGACAGCCAGGGAACCGGTATTATCAGGAGAGGTTGCTTTCAAAGCTCTGCGTGGCCATCATGAAACAGCTTTGGGACTTGTGATATTTGATGCCGGGTGTGGGCAGTCTGGAGGGGCATGCTGGGATTTGTAGCTCCATGCCAGGTTAGGGGACTGTTTGTATTAGATTATCACATCTGCCAAGCGAATTACGCTGCAATATGCGCACATCTTCCTGCCAGACGTGGATGTTGGTGCTTCCCTCTTCTGAGTAAACAAGTGCCGGGTGTGTCCAACCTCAGTACATACTGTCCAAATACTACGCTTCGAAAGTACCCGGCAACTATATGATCAACAAGAGGCACACTGTGCAGACGTACTGCACCCACCCACTATAAAACACTACTACACCCACCCAGCGCAGGGGTACCAAGGTACTACACCCACCCACTGCCAAACGGTACCCCTGCGCTGGGTGGGTGTGGTACCAAGCTACTACACCCACCCAGTGCAGGGGTACTACACCCACCCATTGCAAAATTGTACTACTACCCACCCAGCACAGGGGTACCTAGCTACTACACCCACCCAGTGCAGGGGTACTACACCCACCCACCGCAAAATGGTACTACCACCCACCCAGCACAGGGGTACCAAGCTACTACACCCACCCAGTGCAGGGGTACTACACCCACCCACCGCAAAATGGTACTACCACCCACCCAGCACAGGGGTACCAAGCTACTACCACCCACCCAGCACAGGGGTTCCAAGCTACTACCACCCACCCAGCACAGGGGTACCAAGCTACTACCACCCACCCAGCACAGGGGTTCCAAGCTACTACCACCCACCCAGCACAGGGGTACCAAGCTACTACCACCCACCCAGCGCAGAAGTACCAAGCTACTACCACCCACCCAGCACAGGGGTTCCAAGCTACTACCACCCACCCAGCGCAGGGGTTCCAAGCTACTACAACCCATCCAGAGCAGGGTTACCAAGATACTACCACCCACCCAGCGCAGGGTTACCAAACTACTACCACCCACCCAGCGCAGGGGTACCTCACCCACTGAAAAACAGTACTACACCCACCCAGTGAAGGGGTTCTTAGGTACTATATGCATTAAAGTACAGGGGTACCACCCCCACCCAACGCATGGGTACCAAGGTGCTACATGCTCCTAGCGCAGGGGTACCACACGCACCCAGCGCAGGGGTACCACATGCACCCAGCGCAGGGGTACCACACGCACCCAGCGCAGGGGTACCGAGGAACTACATGCTCCCAGTGCAGGGGTACCAAGATACTACATGCACCTAGTAGAGGGTTTTTTACAAACTCAACACAGGGATCTAAAGTACCACAATCACCCAATGCACAGGTAATACATCCACCCAGTGCAGGTGTTCTTATGTAGTACATGCACCCATTGAAGGGATTTTTAGCAATTACATGTACCCAGCACAGGGATACCATGGTACTACATGCTCCCAGTGCAGGGGTACTACACCCACCCAGCACAGGGGTTCTTAGGTGCTGTGCCCACTCGGAGCAGGGTTACGAACGTACTAGATGCTCCCCTTGCAGGGGTACTTCACTCACATAGCACAGGGGTCTTAGGTACTACATGCACCCATAATGGAGGGGTGGGGGTCCTACACCCCCCAAGAGCAGGGGTACTAAGGTGCTATATGCACCCAACACAGGGGTATAACACCCACCCAGAGCAAAAGGCAATGAGGTAATAGATGTCCCCAGTGCAGAGGTACTGCATGCAACAGATTCAATGGTACTACACCCTTCCCAGTGCAGGAGTAATAAGGTACTACACCTACCTGGCACAGGGTAAGGTACTACATGCATCAAGCACTGGGCTAATACACCCACCCAGCACTCATAGCTGGCAACAAAATTATAAATGCAGCACCTGTATTGTAGGATTTAGGGATGGGGCATGCAATCAGGCTTCACAGTCGTCCACAAGCTGAACTTAACCTTTATGTCTTCGCAGTGCGGTGTCACCAAGGGTTAATCTGTGCTGGAAAAACAGCTGAGTGTATGAATAAGCCGTTCTCACCTGAGAGAGGGGGGCGGAGCCTACAGGTGGCTGAGTACATTATACACCTGGATGAGAGCACACAATACGTCAGACTGAAGGAATTCTGAGGACACAATGGAGGGGTCACCAACATTATACTGCAGGGATTGTGGTTACATGAAAGATGGAGATCTGTCATTACTCTGAAACTAAACCCCAGATGTATATGTGGCGGTAATAGGAGTATTATGTGTACGGGATCAGGGAGGGGTGCATGGAACCTTCTGGATGTCTGTGTAGCACCCTCCTAGGTAGGTGCTAGTGAGGACATGGCTCGTTTGGCAGGGGGTGAGTGTAGCACCCTCCTAGATAGGTGCTAGTGAGGACATGGCTCGTTTGGCGGAGGGCGAGTGTAGCCCCCTCCTAGGTAGGTGCTAGTGAGGACATGGCTCGTTTGGCAGGGGGTGAGTGTAGTACCCTCCTAGATAGGTGCTAGTGAGGACAAGGCTCGTTTGGTGGGGGGTGAGTGTAGCACCCTCCTAGGTAGGTGCTAGTGAGGACAAGGCTCGTTTGGCGGGGGGTGAGTGTAGCACCCTCCTAGGTAGGTGCTAGTGAGGACATGGCTCGTTTGGCAGGGGGTGAGTGTAGCACCCTCCTAGGTAGGTGCTAGTGAGGACATGGCTCGTTTGGCAGGGGGTGAGTGTAGCACCCTCCTAGGTAGGTGCTAGTGAGGACATGGCTCGTGTGGCGGGGGGTGAGTGTAGCACCCTCCTAGGTAGGTGCTAGTGAGGACATGGCTCGTTTGGCGGGGGGGTGAGTGTAGCACCCTCCTAGGTAGGTGCTAGTGAGGACATGGCTCGTTTGGCAGGGGGTGAGTGTAGCACCCTCCTAGATAGGTGCTAGTGAGGACATGGCTCGTTTGGCGGAGGGCGAGTGTAGCCCCCTCCTAGGTAGGTGCTAGTGAGGACATGGCTCGTTTGGCAGGGGGTGAGTGTAGTACCCTCCTAGATAGGTGCTAGTGAGGACAAGGCTCGTTTGGTGGGGGGTGAGTGTAGCACCCTCCTAGGTAGGTGCTAGTGAGGACAAGGCTCGTTTGGCGGGGGGTGAGTGTAGCACCCTCCTAGGTAGGTGCTAGTGAGGACATGGCTCGTTTGGCGGGGGGTGAGTGTAGCACCCTCCTAGGTAGGTGCTAGTGAGGACATGGCTCGTTTGGCGGGGGGTGAGTGTAGCACCCTCCTAGGTAGGTGCTAGTGAGGACATGGCTCGTTTGGCAGGGGGTGAGTGTAGCCCCCTCCTAGGTAGGTGCTAGTGAGGACATGGCTCGTTTGGCAGGGGGTGAGTGTAGCACCCTCCTCGGTAGGTGCTAGTGGGAGAGTATAGTTTTTGGCACTGTCTGCCTATCAGAGGGGCTGCAGGCAAATCTATATTGCTTTCTGCCTATCAGAGAGCAGGATCGGTTAGGGAGGTCTGCTCAGTGTGCTCAGTATGCGATTTATTGAGTCTAGAGAGTGTTTCACACTTGTCCAATAGGGAAGCATGTTGGGACAGTGGGAGGAAACCTGACCAATGAGTACACAGGCCTTGATACAGGCCTTGATACAGTCCCAGTGATTGGTAGAGACAGGCTGTCTCGGTGCATTCTGGGATACTGTATAAAAGCCAGAAGCACATGTGCTGCAGGGTCTTTGGCTGGTGAGCAGAGTCCCGGAGGGAGGGTGGCGGCTGCCTCCTCCTCCTCCTCTGTAGCACGGGGTCGCAGGCAGTCGGCCTGGGGACCAGAGGAAAGGAACTGAACCCAGAGGTCCAGGAGTCCAGGACTGGAGGGGAAGAGACACTGAAGACCCTCAAACACAGTATCGTGAGTCCAGGGGATCGTGTCTAGTGGCCTGACCTGAGGGGGGCCACCCCGGTGTAGGATAGTCAGAGGACGGGCGTCAGTCTGTGGAGTGAAGGGGGATACTAGGTAGGTATCCTGAAGATAATCTACCCAACTAAGTTATCTGTAAAGAGACTTAACCCAAACTCATCTAGTAGCAAGGTGAATCTGCAGCCTGGCTGCATCTTCAGTCAGGAGTCCTCATCCGTTGTTGTGAATAGTTGAATGTAGAGTATCCCACTATTCCCTTCTCCCATCCGTATTTAAAATAAAACACCAAAAACAACTACATACCCCTGGACCGATCATTGACTGAGCCAAGAAGTGTTAATCTGTGAATGCCAGTGTTGCTAACGGTAACCCAGGGGGACCAGAGAGTGTATTATCCAGCAGTCCTCAAGGGGGCAGTGCTACATCTGGATCCCTGGACCCTGGCCAGCACATGTTCCAAGCTCCCCCACCACCCCTAGGGCTGATTAACACCCTTATCACCCCTAGATTTAATGACCTTTGACCGCCAATGGACAGCTGGATTTATTTTAACACCCTTATCACCCCTAGATGTAATAACCTTTGACCTCTAATGGACAACTGGATTTATTTTAACACCCTTATCACCCCTAGATTTAATGACCTTTGACCGCCAATGGATTTATTTCAAATTCGTAGCAATGGTGCCTCCCTAAAGTCCCATATTCTGACATCGTATCCGGAGATCTCTGTTCTGATATACGGACGTCTTCAGAATTCGTAACTTATTGTGATCAGGGAAGCAAGGAGTTACAGAAAAGAATATCATTTGATGATTCAGAGTTTTAATTCCATCACACAAACTGGTTTATAAACCAGCGCAGATCTACTGGAGAGATTGCGAGCAGCTGGCCAAGGTAACGTCAAACACCATGCAGTACCATGCATTGCCAGAAGGGGGCAGAGCAGATCTAAGAGTGGCTCGTCACCCAGAACATTATTGAGCCATTGGGTCCTTCAGTAACAAAATATTTTTATGGATTTCTTTGATCATTTATAAAAACGTAAAAAAAAAAAAAAAAAAAAAAACCAAGCTGTAATTTTTATCCCCTGCACCTGGCTGCTCTGCTAGCTCCATGATTGGCAGATGAGACCCTTCAGCTCACGAGGTGAAAAGGGTAAAGTGTGCTGGAGCTCAGTCTTGCACTGTGGTATCGGCTCCTTTCCTGGACTGATTTCACCGCACACTGTGAGCTTCTCACAGTGTGCATTAGAAGCTGCAGCAAGTCAGATAGAGCCCCATCCCATTTCCTGGCTTGAGGTCACCCAGCATCATCAATCATTGGACATCAGCTATCCAATTACAGAGGCTCAGTATCACATGTCAGCATTACCTAGGGTGGTCTGTGTGCAAATGTATGCCCACTCCTCCCACCTGGCATTAGATAATTGCATATCTCCTTGTATCAGGGCTAAGGGCTCTTTAGAGGAGTACTGAGGCAGGAAGCCATGATGTACAGCACCCTGCCAGCCACTCCCACCAGCCATGATCTCTCTGCACTGCGTAGAGAAGCACAGAGAGAGAGTGATGGCATGTGATGTACCAGTGACCGGTACCCTCAGTGCCAGGTATGTACCAGTGACCAGAACCCTTAGTGCCAGGTATGTACCAGTGACCGGCCCCCTCAGTGTCAGGTATGTACCAGTGACCGGCCCCCTTAGTGTCAGGTATGTACCAGTGACCGGCACCCTCAGTGTCAGGTATGTACCAGTGACCGGTCCCCTTAGTGCCAGGTATGTACCAGTGACCGGCCCCCTTAGTGCCCGGTATGTACCAGTGACCGGCACCCTTAGTGTCAGGTATGTACCAGTGACCGGCCCCCTTAGTGTCAGGTATGTACCAGTGACCGGCACCCTTAGTGCCAGGTATGTACCAGTGACCGGCCCCCTTAGTGTCAGGTATGTACCAGTGACCGGCACCCTTAGTGCCAGGTATGTACCAGTGACCGGCCCCCTTAGTGCCCGGTATGTACCAGTGACCGGCACCCTTAGTGTCAGGTATGTACCAGTGACCGGCCCCCTTAGTGTCAGGTATGTACCAGTGACCGGCACCCTTAGTGTCAGGTATGTACCAGTGACCGGCCCCCTTAGTGTCAGGTATGTACCAGTGACTGGCCCCTTAGTGTCAGGTATGTACCAGTGACCGGCCCCCTTAGTGTCAGGTATGTACCAGTGACCGGCCCCCTTAGTGTCAGGTATGTACCAGTGACCGGCACCCTCAGTGTCAGGTATGTACCAGTGACCGGCACCCTCAGTGTCAGGTATGTACCAGTGACTGGCACCCTTAGTGTCAGGTATGTACCAGTGACCGGCCCCTTAGTGTCAGGTATGTACCAGTGACTGGTACCCTTAGTGTCAGGTATGTACCAGTGACTGGCACCCTTAGTGTCAGGTATGTACCAGTGACCGGCCCCTTAGTGTCAGGTATGTACCAGTGACCGGCCCCCTTAGTGCCAGGTATGTACCAGTGACCGGCGCCTTTAGTGTCAGGTATGTACCAGTGACCGGCACCCTTTGTCATTGTGAACAATATGGGAGGACTGAAGCAAGTAAGCAGACATACCAGCGTCCTCACCTTAGGAGTTGTCAGGTGATTGGTAAGTGACCGATTGATTTTTCCGTCATCGCTCTTCCATTGGTCGCTCGGTGACGCACGCTCGCCGTTGCCTAATCAGAGAATGAGCTCACCCGTAACATGTACACCATCCTGTACCATGACAAGGGTGCAACAGCCTGCCCTTCCTATCACCTCGGCGGTGGCATCATCGCTGTCACTCATTGGAGGAAACGGCGTGGTCTGCGGCAGGAAACGGGTCTGAGGAACTCCGACAACAAACAATGCAAACAGATCTCAGACCAGGGGAGGGGGGAGGGGGGTATGTACCAAAGGCTGGAATATACTTCTCAGCTCCTTACAGCAGTTATGTATTAAAGCTGAACTCCAGAAAAGATATAAAAGACAGAAGAGAATAGAAATCTGCATCTCATGTAATGCAAGGATCTGAGTGTGACCCCTGTACAGCAGAGATCAGACTGTAAAGCTGGCCATCCTGCTGAACTGGCCTGAATTTCCATCCATGTGTAGCCCTCTCTGTTCAGCAGAAGCTGACCATTAGGACTGGCTTTCATTGCATGGTCCTGCAGCATTGGATCCATGCATACAGCCATTCAGCTGCAGCGGTGATCGGTGTATTCTGGTGTATTCTGACAGCGAATTCCTGCTCTCAGAATACGATGAATGGGGAGGATTTTCCCATCCACCTCAAAATGTGTGAATGGGGAAATCAGTTCAGTTTTTTTTTTTTTTTTTGCTCAACTGGCATACGAGGAAGTGGAAATACAAGCCAATCAGTGTCTGTGCTGATAAGGAGCATGCTGATAGAGAGAAGAGGTGAGCTGATCAGTCTGCTGCTTCTCCTTTCACTGTCCAGTCACAGACCTGTCAAAGGTCACTTAACTGCAGCAGACAAAAATCAGGTGTCTTCTCCTTCCAGACAGGGCAGAGCTGTGTAAATTTCAGTACTGGATAGACAGAAACCCAAATCCTTTGGCAGGTAACCCCCTCTCATATATGCATCTCTCCTGTGGCAGGTAACCCCCTCTCATGTATGCATCTCTCCTGTGTATTTACGGTTTTCCTGAGCTTTAGCCTGCTCAAAGCATTTTCTGTTCTCCCTTTCCAAAAAAAGTATCCAACGCATTTTGGAGGTCCAAGTGCCCCCCTTCATCAGGACTATTGTCTTTATTCAACCTTAACCACTTCCAGCCCAAGGACGTCATCTGATGTCCTGGACTTTGAGTGGAGATATCTGAATGATGGGTGCAGCTGTAGGCATCATTCAGATATCATCTTTTGCAGCCGGCGATTCCCTGAACTGCCTCTATGATTGGTCTTCCAGGCGGCGGGAGGGAGGGGACTTCCCCGCCCTTCAGTGCTTCCAACGGCTCGCCCGTGCGATCAGCGAGCTGGAGAAGGAATCCACCATAGAGCAGGGATTCCCAAACTACGGCCCTGCAGCTGTTGCAGAACTACATGTCCCATGAGGCATTGTAAAACTCTGACATTCACATACATCACTAGGCATGATGGGAATTGTAGTTCCTGAACAACTGGGAGGGCCATAGTTTGGGAATCCCTTCCATAGAGAATACTGAGGACCAGATGGTCCCCGGCAGTCTCTATAACTCTCGGAGGCCCGGATGCGATGTTATGAGGTCACGCCTGGCCTGGCAGTTGTAAATACTGCCGTGATCTCGGCTGGAAAGGCTGAGATCATGTTTTTTTTTTTATCTGTCTTTTCAGCCTAAAAGGAGAGATGTGGGGTCTTCTAGACCCCACATCTCTCCATAAAGAGGACCCGAGGTGGTTCGCCATCACTGGTCTAAAATGATGCTGGGCGTCCTCCAGCCAGCAAATGGGGCGGAGCTCTGTCTGACATGCTGCAGTTTCTAATGCACATTGTGAGAAGCTCACAGTGTGCATTGAAATCACTGGAAGCCGTTTCAGTACCAGGAGAGGAGCCGCTACAACTGTGCAAGACTGAAGGGGAGTGTTTAAAACGGAACATTCCTGTAGCGCAGGGGTGTCAAACTCCATTTTATCGCAGGCCGCCATCAGCATTATGGTTGCCCTCAAAGGTCCGGTTATATCTGTAAGACAAGAGGTCCAGAGCACCCCACTACCTCTTACATCAGATGTCAAGAGCCTCCCTTGCTGTCAGGAGTCAAAAGTCCCCCACCCTCCCTTGCATCACAGTGTACACCCTTTACCTTGTGCTGCTGCCTGGAAGAAGCTGGGAAGCAGAAAGTGCAGGGTCTGGAGGAGGACCCGAGGAGGGCTGGAGTTTTCTAAATGCTGAGACCGGGGGAGGCAGAGACGAGGTAGTGCTGCAGTGGCACAAAGAGGCACAGAATCTTCTGTCCTCCTCTAACCTGCCAACTGCTGAGATAAGGAGGGGACAGAAATGAGGGGGTAGCTGCAAGAGAGGTGTGAGGGCCACATGAACTGCCCTGAAGGGCCGCACTCAGCCCGGGAGCCTTGTGTTTGACACACATACTGTAGCGCCTCACAATATGCATTCTCTGAAATCATGGCGGGCCTTTAACTTCCAGAACTTATTTAGCGGGGATGACAGGAGCGAATGAGGCCGGCTGAGAGAACAGGAGCGAATGGGGCCGGCGGAAATGACGGGAACGAATGGAAATGACGGGAGCGAATGGGGATGACGAGAGCGAATGGGGATGGCGGGGATGACGGGAGCGAATGGGGCCGGCGGGGATGACGGGGGCGAATGGGGCCGGCGGGGATGACGGGGGCGAATGGGGCCGGCGGGGATGACGGGGGCGAATGGGGCCGGCGGGGATGACGGGGGCGAATGGGGCCGGCGGGGATGACGGGGGCGAATGGGGCCGGCGGGGATGACGGGGGCCAATGGGGCCGGCGGGGATGACGGGGGCCAATGGGGCCGGCGGGGATGACGGGGGCCAATGGGGCCGGCGGGGATGACGGGGGCCAATGGGGCCGGCGGGGATGACGGGGGCCAATGGGGCCGGCGGGGATGACGGGGGCCAATGGGGCCGGCGGGGATGACGGGGGCCAATGGGGCCGGCGGGGATGACGGGGGCGAATGGGGCCGGCGGGGATGACGGGGGCGAATGGGGCCGGCGGGGATGACGGGGGCGAATGGGGCCGGCGGGGATGACGGGGGCGAATGGGGATGACGGGGGCGAACGGGGCCGGCGGGGATGGCGGGGGCGAACGGGGCCGGCGGGGATGGCGGGGGCGAACGGGGCCGGCGGGGATAACGGGGGCGAATGGGGCCGGCGGGGATGATGGGGGCGAATGGGGCCGGCGGGGATGACGGGGCGAATGGGGCCGGCGGGGATGACGGGAGCGAATGGGGTTTGATATATATTGATTTTATGCTTATTGATTGCAAGATTTTTAATAAACAAAAATTGGGAATGAATGGGGCCGGTGGAGATGATGGGAGTGAATGGGGCCGGCAGGGATCTGTAGTGCAGACAATGAAGACGTAGAGTCAGATCATATCTGCGTTGTGTAATATTTCATGACGGGGGAGGGGGCAGCCTGGTTTGCCAGCAGCCGGTCAGATAACAATGATAAATGGGGAGATGAGTCGGTGACAGTGACGGGCACCTGACAGACGCACGTTACCAGGACAATGGCCGTCCTAACACAGCAGAATTGCATTGCCACTATAAATATCAGTCTGTTTTAGCTAGAACGGGGTGGAGGCCATTTGTCTGTTGAGATCTGCTCTTACTTTCAGTACAAGAAGTGGAGAGAACAATGAATGAAAAGGGTGGTGGTGGTAATAAAGGTGGGGTGGAATGATTGTAGTGGTAGTAATGTGGTGGTGGTAGCAGTGATGGGGTGGTAGTAATGGGGTGGTAGTAATGGGGAGGCAGTGGCAGTAGTGGTGCGGTGGCAGTAGTGCTGCGGTGGCAGTGGCAGTAGTGCTGTGGTGGCAGTGGTGGTGGTGGTAATAGTAGTGGTGGGTGGAAGTGGTAATAATGGGGTGGTGGCGGTGGTAGAAATGATGGGGTGGTGGTGGTAGTAGTGGTAGAAATGATGGGGTGGTGGTAGTAGTAGTGGTAGTGATAATAGTGACGGTGGTGGTAGTGGTAGTAGTGGCAGTGGTGGTAGTAGTAGTGGCAGTGGTGGTGGTAGAAGTAGTAGTAGTAGTAGTGCGGTGGTAGTAGTAGTGGCGGCAGTGGTAAAAGTGGTGGCAGTGGCAATAGTGGTGGTGGCAGTAGTAGTGGTGGTGGTGGTAATAGTAGTGGTGGTAATAGTAGTGGTGGTAGTAGTAGTAGTGGTGGTGGGGCAGAAGTGGTAGTAGTAATGGGGCAATGGTGGTGGTGGTATTAGTAATGGGGCAGGGGCGGTAGTAGTAGTAGTAGAAGTGGTAAAGGTAATAGTGGTGAGGTGGTAGTGGTGGTAGTAGTAGTGGCGGCAGTGGTATTGGTGGTAGAAGTAGTGGTAGTAGTAGTGGTGGGGTGGAAGTGGTAGAAGTAATGGGGTAGGGGTGGTGGTAGTATTAGTAGTAGTAGTGGTAGTAGTAGAAGAGGTAATGGTAGTAGTGGTGAGGTGGTAGTGATAGTGGTGGCGGTGTGGTAGTAGTAGTTGTAGTAGTAGTGGTGGTGGGGTGGAAGTGGTAGTAGTAATGGGCAGGGACGGTGGTGGTGGTGGTGGTAGTAGTGGTAATGGTAGTAGTAGTAGAAGTGGTAATGGTAGTAGTAGTAATAGAAGAGGTAATGGTATTAGTGGTGAGGTGGTAGTGGTGGTGGGGTGGAAGTGGTAGTAGTAATGGGCAGGGCCGGGTGTGTTGGTGGTGGTAATGGTAGTAGAAGAGGTAATGGTATTAGTGGTGAGGTAGTAGTGGTGGTAGTAATGGGGCAGGGGAGGAGGAGGTGGTGGTAGTAGTAGTAGTAGTAGTAGTAGAAGTGGTTATAGTATTAGTAGTGAGGTGGTAGTAATGGAGTGGTAGTGTTATTCGAAGTGGTAATGGTAGTAGTGGTGGTGAGGTGGTAGTGTTAGTAGTAGCAGTGGTGGTGGGGAAGTTGGGGGTTAATCACAACTAAGGCTGAAGAAAATGATAAATCCCATTCAGGCAGTTAAATCCTCGTTCTCCTATACATCTCCGCTGTGTATTTAGCCGTTTGGCTGGAGCTGATAATTAAAAAGCTCTTGTTTAGAGCGCTGTCACCGGTCCAGGCCCTTGTGCTTGGTGTTGGCAGGGCCCACCGCAGTGACAACGCCATTATTCTCATCTAAAAGCGTCCTCGGGACGGAGATCAAAGGCATTATGTAAGAAATATTTAATACACCGAGCTACTGCGAAGATCTCCACTGCCGAGGAACATCCGACTGACTGACAGTCGCACCAACAATGGTCTTAAGAAGAAAGAAAACCGAACAGCAAGACAAATATCTGCAGTTAGAATCCGGAAACCTATTTTTAAACAGCAGGTTGCATAACACTTAGTAATTATCCATCCTATGGAGGGGAATCAGAGTGAGATTTCACAATTTTGATTTAGTAAAGTCATTTTAAATTCTGATTTGGACTTGGACAAATTAAAGCCAAAATTCTCTCTATTAGTCATACAGTGCCATCAGAACCTGAGCCAAATGTCTGACACCAAGAGAGGGCGCTACAAGTAATCTATGTACATCAGCTGGCTAGCGTTGGGGCCCAGTTGTACCATCGGTGCACATCAGGCTAGTCCCAGTCAAGCTTGCAGGCAGCAATAAGGCTACTGGACAGCTGTATGGTCCTGAAGAGCTAAGTCCCTCCAGCAGCAGATGGTACATCCCCGCAGCAGCCGCGCGCACACATTGTGATTAGTCCACTCTCTGCTCTGCACCCCCCCCCCCCCTCGGTGACTCTGGGAACAGGAGGAGCAATTAATCCTCTCTCTGCTCTGAAGCCCGCCCCGGTAACTCTGGGAACAGGAGGAGCGATTAGTCCTCTCTCTGCTCTGCAGCCCCCCCCCCCGGTGACTCTGGGAACAGGAGGAGCGATTAGTCCACTCTCTGCTCTGCACCCCCCCGATGGCTCTGGGAACAGGAGGAGCGATTAGTCCACCCTCTGCTCTGCACCCCCCATGACTCTGGGAATAGGAGCAGCGATTAGTCCACTCTCTGCTCTGCACCCGCCCCCCCGATGACTCTGGGTATAGGAGGAGCGATTAGTCCACTCTCTGCTCTGCACCCCCCCCGATGGCTCTGGGAACAGGAGGAGCGATTAGTCCACCCTCTGCTCTGCACCCCCCATGACTCTGGGAATAGGAGGAGCGATTAGTCCACTCTCTGCTCTGCACCCGCCCCCCCCGATGACTCTGGGTATAGGAGGAGCGATTAGTCCACCCTCTGCTCTGCACCCCCCCCGATGGCTCTGGGAACGGGAGGAGCGATTAGTCCACCCTCTGCACCCCACGGTGACTCTGGGAACAGGAGGAGCGATTAGTCCACCCTCTGCTCTGCACCCCCTGGTGACTCTGGGAACAGGAGGAGCGATTAGTCCACTCTCTGCTCTGCACCCCCTGGTGACTCTGGGAACAGGAGGAGCGATTAGTCCACTCTCTGCTCTGTCCCCCCCCCTGGTGACTCTGGGAACAGGAGGAGCGATTAGTCCACTCTCTGCTCTGTACCCCCCCAGGTGACTCTGGGAACAGGAGGAACGATTAGTCCACTCTCTGCTCTGTCCCCCCCCCCGGTGACTCTGGGAACAGGAGGAGCGATTAGTCCACTCTCTGCTCTGCACCCCCCTGGTGACTCTGGGAACAGGAGGAACGATTAGTCCACTCTCTGCTCTGCACCCCCCTGGTGACTCTGGGAACAGGGGGAACGATTAGTCCACTCTCTGCTCTGCACCCCCTGGTGACTCTGGGAACAGGAGGAGCGATTAGTCCACTCTCTGCTCTGCACCCCCCCGATGGCTCTGGGAACAGGAGGAGCGATTAGTCCACCCTCTGCTCTGCACCCCCCATGACTCTTGGAATAGGAGGAGCGATTAGTCCACTCTCTGCTCTGCACCCGCCCCCCCGATGACTCTGGGTATAGGAGGAGCGATTAGTCCACCCTCTGCTCTGCACCCCCCCCCCCCGATGGCTCTGGGAACGGGAGGAGCGATTAGTCCACCCTCTGCACCCCACGGTGACTCTGGGAACAGGAGGAGCGATTAGTCCACCCTCTGCTCTGCACCCCCTGGTGACTCTGGGAACAGGAGGAGCGATTAGTCCACTCTCTGCTCTGCACCCCCTGGTGACTCTGGGAACAGGAGAAGCGATTAGTCCACTCTCTGCTCTGTCCCCCCCCCCTGGTGACTCTGGGAACAGGAGGAGCGATTAGTCCACTCTCTGCTCTGTACCCCCCCAGGTGACTCTGGGAACAGGAGGAACGATTAGTCCACTCTCTGCTCTGTCCCCCCCCCCCCCCCGGTGACTCTGGGAACAGGAGGAGCGATTAGTCCACTCTCTGCTCTGCACCCCCCTGGTGACTCTGGGAACAGGAGGAACGATTAGTCCACTCTCTGCTCTGCACCCCCTGGTGACTCTGGGAACAGGAGGAACGATTAGTCCTCTCTCTGCTCTGCAGCCCCCCCCCCGGTGACTCTGGGAACAGGAGGAGCGATTAGTCCACTCTCTGCTCTGCACCCCCTGGTGACTCTGGGAACAGGAGGAGCGATTAGTCCACTCTCTGCTCTGTACCCCCCCCCCCCCCCCGGTGACTCTGGGAACAGGAGGAGCGATTAGTCCACTCTCTGCTCTGCACCCCCCCCCCTGGTGACTCTGGGAACAGGAGGAGCGATTAGTCCACTCTCTGCTCTGCACCCCCCCCCTGGTGACTCTGGGAACAGGAGGAGCGATTAGTCCACTCTCTGCTCTGTACCCCCCTGGTGACTCTGGGAACAGGAGGAGCGATTAGTCCACTCTCTGCTCTGTACCCCCCTGGTGACTCTGGGAACAGGAGGAACGATTAGTCCACTCTCTGCTCTGCACCCCCTGGTGACTCTGGGAACAGGAGGAGCGATTAGTCCTCTCTCTGCTCTGCAGCCCCCCCCCGGTGACTCTGGGAACAGGAGGAGCGATTAGTCCACTCTCTGCTCTGCACCCCCTGGTGACTCTGGGAACAGGAGGAACGATTAGTCCACTCTCTGCTCTGCACCCCCTGGTGACTCTGGGAACAGGAGGAGCGATTAGTCCTCTCTCTGCTCTGCAGCCCCCCCCCCGGTGACTCTGGGAACAGGAGGAGCGATTAGTCCACTCTCTGCTCTGTACCACCCCTGGTGACTCTGGGAACAGGAGGAACGATTAGTCCACTCTCTGCTCTGCACCCCCTGGTGACTCTGGGAACAGGAGGAGCGATTAGTCCTCTCTCTGCTCTGCAGCCCCCCCCGGTGACTCTGGGAACAGGAGGAGCGATTAGTCCACTCTCTGCTCTGCACCCCCTGGTGACTCTGGGAACAGGAGGAGCGATTAGTCCACTCTCTGCTCTGTACCCCCCCCCCCCCGGTGACTCTGGGAACAGGAGGAGCGATTAGTCCACTCTCTGCTCTGCACCCCCCCCCCCCTGGTGACTCTGGGAACAGGAGGAGCGATTAATTAGTCCACTCTCTGCTCTGTACCCCCCTGGTGACTCTGGGAACAGGAGGAGCGATTAGTCCACTCTCTGCTCTGCACCCCCTGGTGACTCTGGGAACAGGAGGAGCGATTAGTCCACCCTCTGCTCTGCACCCCCCCCCTGGTGACTCTGGGAACAGGAGGAGCGATTAGTCCACTCTCTGCTCTGTACCCCCCTGGTGACTCTGGGAACAGGAGGAGCGATTAGTCCACTCTCTGCTCTGTACCCCCCTGGTGACTCCGGGAACAGGAGGAGCGATTAGTCCACTCTCTGCTCTGCACCCCCCCCCCCCCACTCCCGGTGACTCTGGGAACAAGAGGAGCAGAAAGTAGAAACACTGAGCAGAAAGCACCAAGCACTGCATTGCGGGAGGTCGCATGCTTCCTCATACCCAAAAGTGGCGAATATTCTGTAGGGGCTTTAATAGGAGCGCAGTGCAGGTCAATATAATTGGGTTAGAAGGGTATTCAACCGTCACTTCCAAACCTTTTTATTTTTCCATTTTCCGGAGTTCCCTTTTTAAAGTCGCACCATGACTAGTCGCAGTCAATTAGCAGCCATCCATCCCTGCAGCAGGAAGTATAGAGAGTACACAGAAGCAGCAGGATATCCCATTAGTAATGCATCCTCCACCCCTTGCAGAAATTCCCCATTGTCCCATCATCCCCCCCAGTCTGTAGAAGGTCCCCCCCCCCCCCCAGTCTGTAGAAGGTCCCCCCCCCCCCCCCCTCAGTCTGTAGAAGGTCACGTACATTATCGGCTGAGGGTTCCTCACCGTCTGGAGGTGGACAGGCCCTCTGTTAAAGCTTGCATTCTGCCGCCGGGTCCCGGGCCCTCTCGTCTGTTCTAGAACGTACTCAGTACAGTCACGGCGGGAGAGAACAGCTGACCGGCTGAGTGGTCATATGAACACAGACAGCTATAGAGATTTCACACAGCTGCCAGCGACCTTGCAGTGACTTCCAAAAATCTGCCGTTCTTACAGTGCAAAGCATCCGATTGAAGCTGCACTGAACTTCTGCAATAAGGAACTCAATGCCATGTTTAGCAGACAACTGATCCTCATGGGGTGGAGGTTGGGGGGGTTAAGGCATGTTTAGCCCAAAAAATTTTTTCATGGCCCGCTCACACCATCCCAATCTCTGTGCGCTCCAACGCAGGATCGCAACACGCTAAGGACTGGTTGACACCATCATGTTTAACTACAGTAAATATACTGCGAGCGGGGCGGCAGGAACATGCACAATCACGTACATGTCCAGCCTTCTTCAGAGTTTGGGGCGCGCACGTGCGCTCCCTCTGCTATGATTGGACAAAACACAAGTTTGGCAGCAGATTTGAGTGCCGGTTCGCACTTATGTGAATTCTATGTGGATCAGATGCGACCCGAAAAAACGACCAGCGCGCTCCGTGATTGGACGAAACACGTTTGGCAGCAGATTTGAGTGCCGGTTCGCACTTATGTGAATTCTATGTGGATCAGATGCGACCGTAAAAAACATCCAGTACGCGCACGTGCGCTCCCCCCTGTTGCAATTGGACGAAACATGTTTGGCAGCAGATTTGAGTGCCGGTTTGCACTTATGTGAATTCTATGTGGATCAGATGCGATTGAATAACGTCCTGTGCGCTCCGTGATTGGACAAAACACAAGTTTGGCAGCAGATTTGAGTGCCGGTTCGCACTTTTGCAAATTTTATGCGGATCAGATGCAATTGAAAAAAACGTCCTGTGCGCGCACATGCGCTCCCCCTGCCGTAACTGGACAAAACACAAGTTTGGCAGCAGATTTAAGTGCCGGTTCGCACTTATGTGAATTCTATGCGCATCAGATGCGATCCGAAAAACGTCCTATGCGCGCACGTGCGCTCCCCCTGCCATGGTTGGACACAACACATTTAGCAGCAGATTTGAGTGCCGGTTCACATTTACGTGAATTCTACACAGATCAGATGCAATCCGAAAAAGGTCTTGTGTGAGTTTAATGCGGTGCCAATTTCAGTTCCATAAACTTCTATGGTGGGACTGCATTTTAATCGCAGTCCAGTGTTCACATCACTGCGATTTTTTTTGCCTAGTTTTTTTTTTTTTACATGATTGCTCCTCCTTTTCCTCCCCTCCTCGCTTCACAACTTCTCATTGAAATCACACATGGCAAGCAGAAATCACAATGCAATTAAAATAAATCACTATGCGAATTTGCAACATGTACTGCATTAACCACTTCAGCGACAGAAGATTTTTCCCCCTAATGACCAGGCTATTTCTGCGATTCGGCACTGCATTACTTTAACTGACGAGTGAGCAGTCATGCGACTCTGTACGTAAATAAAGTTGGTGTCCTTTTTATCCCCCACAAATAGAACTTTCTTTTGGTGGTGGTGGTATTTAATCACCTGTGCGATTTTTATTTGCGCTAGAAAAAAAAAAAAGTGACAATTCTAAAAAAAAAAAAAATTAAAAAATAAAAAAAAAAAAAAAAAAAAATTTTCACTTTTCGGCTATATAACATTCACAATAAAAAAAAAAAAATTAAAAAAACAAATTTTTAAAATAATTTTAGGCCACTTTGTAGTCTGCTACATATTTTTGGTAAAAAAAAAAACAAAAATCCTAATAAGCGTATTTTGATTGGTTTGCGCAAAAGTTAGCGCGTCTACAAACCAGGGGAAAGATTTATGTAATTTTGATTTTTTTTTTTTACTAGTAATGGCAGCAATCAGCGATTTTTAGCGGGACTGCGACATTGCGACAGATCAGACCCCTAACTGACATTTTTGACAGTGAGTAATCAGTGCTAAAAATATGCGATATTACTGTAATGACACTGGCAGGGAAGGGGTTAACATTGTGGGTAATCAAGGGGTTAAATGTGTACTTAGGGGTGTGTTTCTAACTGTAGGGAGGGGGCGTGGCTTGTGAAATTACCATAGAGACCTGTGATCCTATATAGAAGGATCACAGGAGCTCTATGATCATTGCAGGGAGAAGAACGGTCTGCTGTGTTTACAACAGCTGACCGTTCTCTCTCAGCAGGGAATGATCGCGGGTGTCAGGCCGCAACTGGAGCCGCCTGCCCCGTGCATCGGCTTCCCCGCTGAAGAGCGAGGGCGGGAGCCCCCTAGCTGCCTGCACGTGACCGACGTATACCTATGGCGGTTCGCGCAGGAGCGGCAGGTGAGACCCCTGACATTTTTGACACTTTTGGGGGGACCAGTGACATTACTACAGTAATCAGTGCCAAAAATATGGACTGTTACTGTAATAATGACACTGGCAGGGAAGGGGTTAACACCAGCGGCGATCAAAGGGTTAAACGTGAGCCTAGGGGGTGCTTTCTAACAGAGGGGGATGGGCTTGTGAAATCAACAAAGAGACCTGTGATCCTAAATAGGAGGAACACAGGAGCTCTGCATTGAATCCTGAGAGAACAACGGTCTGCTGCGTTTACAACAGCAGACCACCGTTCTCTCTTCACGGGGGGCGCGATCGTGGGTGCCCGGTGGCAATCGTGGCCGCTGGCCCCATAGATGGCTTCCCTGCTGGTGAGTGGGTGCGTGCGCCCCCCAGGATAGCTCCTGCTAACTGCCGCACAGGTATGGCAATTCGCGGGAACCTGTCGCTGTATATAAGCCGCGGCTGGTCAGCCAGTGGTTAATCTAAAAATTTATGTAATTTTTATCGCTACTTCATTTCCATTCCTGTAATTATTCTATGGGTATCGCATACGGTACTTCCAAATCCCTCTCCCATCCCCTTGTTGGGGTTTTCTGCATGTCGGTGGTAAGGCTGCATTCACATGTCAGCGTATGGATCGCGGGCAGAATCGCAGCGATTCCACCCGCGATCCGGAGATTATTGCAAATCGCGGGACGCCTGTGCGTTGCCCGTGATTTGCAATAGCACTCCAAACGCTGAGCGATGTTGCCGCGATTTCCGCCTGCCGAATCTCGGTAACATCGCGCAAAAAAAATCGCGGGACGTATTACGCCCAAAAAAGTACAAGAGCTTCTTTGGAGCGTATTGCGTCCCACGATTTTTTTTTGCGCGATGTTGCCGCGATTCGGCAGGCGGAAATCGCGGCAGCGTTTGGGGTGCTATTGCAAATCACGGACAACGCACAGGCATCCCGCAATTTGCAATAATCTCCGGATCGCGGGCGGAATCGCGGCGATTCTGACCGCGATCCATACGCTGACATGTGAATGCAGCCTAAGTCCCCGTTCACACTAAGGCGACCTGTGAGGCGACCTGGTCGCCTCACAGGTCGCCTTCCATAGGGAAGCTGCGGACCCGTTCTGATAGGAGCGACACAAGTCGCTCCGACTTAGAAAAAGGGTCCGGAGCTTCTTTGGGGCGACCCGGAGGCGACCGCCATAGACTTCAATGTTATGAAGTCCGTAGCGGCCGCCCCGAGGTCGCGGCGCGCTGCTCGCACCGCGACCTCGGCGGTCGCCCCCCCAAGTCGGATCGCGGCAATGTGAACGGGGCCTTAGTGTTAATAAAAAAACACAAAAACAAAAAAAAACATAAAACAAACAAAAAAAAAAAACTTTTAGATGGGCATCTTAGTGAACACAATATACAGGGATATGGAAAGTGGTAGAGACCATTACACACACAGGTTGAACTGGGTGGATTGGTGTCTTTGTTAAACCTCACCAACTATGCAACTATGTAATCTTTTGCCTTATTAATTTTTATTTTAATAAAATAAATCTCAGCAATGTGATCAGAGCGCACTTCTCGCTCAGCGGGGGTATCTGACCTCTCGAGTACTCCCATCATCTCTGACCTCTCGAGTACTCCCATCATCTCTTCCTCTGGTAGGAAAAAATGAGAATAATAAAGTCTTCCCTCCCTACCTGCCTTACGACTTCCTCCAAGATTAGCGACACACATTAATTACCAGGCAACAGACGGCAGAGCTGGAGAGCTGAACCATAAATCACAATCCGGGAAATCCGGAATGAAATCTCTGCGATTCTGTTGGGAACACACAAGGCCGGCTCTGCTCTGCGGCTCTCCATGCTCTGCAGTAAAAAGGGATTTTGACCCTCATAAAAACCCTCAATCTTTATGGTTTATAAACATCACAGAGCGCCCCATCGCTACCTGCACACTCTTCTAGAAGATTCAGGTCTTCTGTAATGTCCCCTAGGAAGAGAACCCGTCATACCCGAGCTGAGGGCAAGAATGTTAATATTCGGTTTTAAATTTGCTTACCGGACGCTTTCACCCCCCTTCCTGCCCAGGCCAATTTTCAGCTTTCAGCGCGGTCACAGTTTAAATGACAATTGCGCAGTCATGCAACACTGTACCCAAATAAAAAATTTTCCATTTTTTTTTCATACAAACAGAGCTTTCTTTTGGAGGTATTTAATCATAACTGGGTTTAAACAAAGACCGAAACAAAAAAAAAAAAAAATTTTTATAGTTAAAAAATTAGGCAAAAAGGTAATTTTTTCTCCTTCACTGATGTGCGCTGGTGAGGCTGCACTGATGGGCAATGATAGGCACTGATGAGGCGGGCACTGAGGTTGCACTGATCGGTGACACTGATTGGCAGCACTGGTGGCAGGGTGGATTTGATTTAAATCACTAGTAAAAAGGCTTGATTTAAAGTTTAAAGAAGTGGTAAAAATAAATTTGGAATTACACCAAATCGGATATAAATTAAAAAAATCTGATTTAAATAAAAAATAAAAAAAATAAATAATAATAAAAAAAAAGTCAGATTTTTTTTTTTTTTAAATCATAGATTTTTTTTTTAATCCACCCTGACTGGTGGGCACAGATTGGGGGGCTTTCTTCTTTTCTCTTCACACTGATCAGGAGGAGAAAAAAAGCCGATAACCGTCTTCGGTTTTCTTCCGTGATCAGCTATCCACATGGTAAAGGGCTGCGGTGATTGGCCCTTTACCCTATTCTATGATCAGCTGTCCACATGGTAAAGGGCTGCGGTGATTGGCCCTTTACCCTATTCTATGATCAGCTGTCCACATGGTAAAGGGCTGCGGTGATTGGCCCTTTACCCTATTCTGTGATCAGCTGTCCACATGGTAAAGGGCTGCTGTGATTGGACCTTTACCCTATTCTGTGATCAGCTGTCCACATGGTAAAGGGCTGCTGTGATTGGCCCTTTACCCTATTCTGTGATCAGCTGTCCACATGGTAAAGGGCTGCTGTGATTGGCCCTTTACCCTATTCTGTGATCAGCTGTCCACATGGTAAAGGGCTGCTGTGATTGGCCCTTTACCCTGTTCTGTGATCAGCTGTCCACATGGTAAAGGGCTGTTGTGATTGGCCCTTTACCCTGTTCTGTGATCAGCTGTCCACATGGTAAAGGGCTGCTGTGATTGGCCCTTTACCCTGTTCTGTGATCAGCTGTCCACATGGTAAAGGGCTGCTGTGATTGGCCCTTTACCCTATTCTATGATCAGCTGTCCACATGGTAAAGGGCTGCTGTGATTGGCCCTTTACCCTATTCTGTGATCAGCTGTCCACATGGTAAAGGGCTGCTGTGATTGGCCCTTTACCCTGTTCTGTGATCAGCTGTCCACATGGTAAAGGGCTGCTGTGATTGGCCCTTTACCCTGTTCTGTGATCAGCTGTCCACATGGTAAAGGGCTGCTGTGATTGGCCCTTTACCCTGTTCTGTGATCAGCTGTCCACATGGTAAAGGGCTGCTGTGATTGGCCCTTTACCCTGTTCTGTGATCAGCCGAGTCCAAAGGACTAAACGGTCACAGGGCACAGCGCGCTTATGGGAGAACATCTATAGAAGCCCTCCCAGCACTGGAACCCCACGCTGTAGCCGTCTTTCGGCTTTAGCGTGGGCGGAAAGTGGTTAAATGGTAACGCGACTCTTGGAAAAAAAAATAGCAAATAAAAAAACAAAAAATAAATAAATAAATAAATAAGAGCATATACAATTGCTGCACAAGTCATATTGCAATTGACTATTCTATAAAATGCAATATGGCAACCTGGAGGTGATCTGTACACAGACAGTATACAGAGCGCCTCTTAGAAATGTAATTTCCTGCTTGTGTGATTGGCTCATCGATTTTCCCAGAAGTCTGCACTAACATACAAGTCAGATTTTTGGCATCCCCTGCAACAACAATGTCATTTTTGGTGAGATTCTCCCAATAGGAACACGTCTAAAGGGATGCAGGCCCAGCAGATTTCCTCATTAGAACACTTGCTTTGTGCACTGGTGCACAGTCATGTTGGAACAGGAAGGGGCCATCCCCAAACCCCTCCCACAAAGTTGGGAGCATGAAATTGTCCAAAATGTCTTGGTATGCTGACGCCTTAAGAGTTTCCTTCACTGGAACTAAGGGGCCAAACCCAACCCCCGAAAAACAACCCCCACACCATAATCCCCCCTCCACCAAATTATTTGGACCAGTGTCCATAAAGACATCGATGAGCGAGTTTGGGGTGAAGGAACTTGACTGGCCTGCACAGAGTCCTGACCTCAACACCTTTGGGATGAATTAGAGCGCAGACTGTGAGCCAGGCCTTCTCGCCCAACATCAGTGCCTGACCTCACAAATGCGCTTCTGGAAGAATGGTCAAACATTCCCATAGACACTCCTAAACCTTGTGGACAGCCTTCCGAGAAGAGCTGAAGCTGTTATAGCTGCAATGGGTGGGCAAACTCAATATTGAACCCTACGGACTAAGACTGCGATGCCATGAAAGTTCATGTGCGTGTAAAGGCAGGCGTCCCAATGCTTTTGACAATACAGTGTATATTTGATAAGCTCTGCACTCATCAGTAGTTTTACACTAACTGTGTGCAATGGTTTGCAATGAAAATGTTCTGATGGTAAAGAATTTTCCAGCATGCTGGAAAGTCATTTTTACATTTCCCATTTTAGGTTACTCCGGTGGTCGCTTTTCCACCAAGAAAGTTGCCGCATTGTTCCAGTTTTCTGCATCCCCTCAAATCTTTCCGCTATCAGTCCATCTATGACCGACATCGCTCTCAGCTTCCTTTGAACCCTCCAGGCCGGGCCTCATTTGCTTTGCTCTTGGGATTGGATTATTTATTTAGCGGGTTCATAATTAACAGACCATCAGAACAGGCAGACGGAGCGGATCCCCAGAGGAGGCGGCGGGCAGGATGGAGAGGGCCGGACACTCCCCAATCTAGTTAGCAATGAAAGAATTCCTAACTGGATGCAGAACGGATTAAATGATTTACGTGAATGATTAACAACATTAAGGGGGGGAAGTGATGATGGATGTTCAGTGACTGCGAGGTACCGACTCATCACTGCAAGGTTCACCTGGAGGATAATTTCATCTCTTTCAGATGTAAAGTGGAATTAATGTCTACTGAAGAAAATGCTGCAGCAGTAGATTGTCAATTACCCAGCAGGGGTCAACTGTAAATTAGCATTAAATCAGCAGGGCCGCCATTCACTACACCAACCTGAGTGTGCATGGAACTAGTTTCATTCTGGGACTACTCCACCCATAATTCACTGCTCACTCCTGACAAGAGTGAAGGAGACAGAGGAGAAAGCGGGGGTAGGGGGGAAAGGGGGAGGGAGAGAGAGAGAGAGAGAGAGAAAGAGCGCAGAGGGGGGGAGAGGGGAAGGAGGAGAGAAAGAGGAGGGGGGGTGGGGGAGGAGAGAAAGAGGAGGGGGGGGGGAGGAGGAGAGAAAGAGGAGGGGGGGGAGGGAGGAGAGGAAAGAGGAGGGGGGGAGGAGGAGAGAAAGAGGAGGGGGGGGAGGAGGGAGAGAAAGAGGAGGGGGGGAGGAGGAGAGAAAGAGGAGGGGGGGGAGGAGGAGAGAAAGAGGAGGGGGGGAGGAGGAGAGAAAGAGGAGGGGGGGGGGAGGAGAGAAAGAGGAGGGGGGAGAAAGAGGAGGGGGGGGGGAAGAGGAGAGAAAGAGGAGGGGGGGGGAAGAGGAGAGAAAGAGGAGGGGGGGGAAGAGGAGGGGGGGGAAGAGGAGAGAAAGAGGAGGGGGGGAGGAGGAGAGAAAGAGGAGGGGGGGGGGAGGAGGAGAGAAAGAGGAGGGGAAGAAAGAGGAGGGGGGGAGGAGGAGAGAAAGAGGAGGGGGGGAGAAAGAGGAGGGGGGGGGGAGGAGAGAAAGAGGAGGGGGGGGGGGAGAAGAGAGGAGGGGGGAGGAGGAGAGAAAGAGGAGGGGGGGGGGGGAGAAAGAGGAGGGGGAGGAGGGGAGAAAGAGGAGGGGGGAGGAGGAGAGAAAGAGGAGGGGGGAGAAAGAGGAGGGGGGGGAAGAGGAGAGAAAGAGGAGGGGGGGAGAGGAGAGAAAGAGGAGGGGCGGGGGGAAGAGGAGAGAAAGAGGAGGGGGGGGAAGAGGAGAGAAAGAGGAGGGGGGGGGAAGAGGAGAGAAAGAGGAGGGGGGGGAAGAGGAGAGAAAGAGGAGGGGGGGGGGGAAGAGGAGAGAAAGAGGAGGGGGGGGGGGGGGAAGAGGAGAGAAAGAGGAGGGGGGGGGGGGAAGAGGGGGGAGGGGGGGGGAAGAGGGGGGGGGGGGAAGAGGAGAGAAAGAGGAGGGGGGGGAGAAGAGGAGGGGGGGGGAAGAGGAGGGGGGAGAAGGAGAGAAAGAGGAGGGGGGGGAAGAGGAGAGAAAGAGGAGGGGGGGAAGAGGAGGGGGGGGGAGAGAAAGAGGAGGGGGGGGGAAGGAGAAAAAGAGGAGGGGGGAAGGAGAAAAAGGGGGGGGGGGAAGGAGAAAAAGAGGAGGGGGGGGGGGGGGAAGGAGAAAAAGAGGAGGGGGGGGGGGGGAAGGAGAAAAAAGAGGAGGGGGGGAGGAGAAAAAGAGGAGGGGGGGGGGGGGAGGAGAAAAGAGGAGGGGGGGGAGGAGAAAAAGAGGAGGGGGAGGGAGAAAGAGGAGGGGGGGAGGAGAGAAAGAGGAGGGGGGAGGAGAGAAAGAGGGAGGGGGGGAGGAGAGAAAGAGGAGGGGGGGGAGGAGAGAAAGAGGAGGGGGGGGAGGAGAGAAAGAGGAGGGGGGGGGGAGGAGAGAAAGAGGAGGGGGGGGGGAGGAGAGAAAGAGGAGGGGGGGGGAGGAGAGAAAGAGGAGGGGGGGAGGAGGGGAGAAAGAGGAGGGGGGGAGGAGGAGAGAAAGAGGAGGGGGGGGGAGGAGAGAAAGAGGAGGGGGTGGGAGGGAGAAAGAGGAGGGAGGGGAGGAGAGAAGAGGAGGGGGAGAGAAAAAGAGGAGGGGAGAGAAAAAGAGGAGGGGAGAGAAAAAGAGGAGGGGAGAGAAAAAGAGGAGGGGAGAGAAAAAGAGGAGGGGAGAGAAAGAGGAGGGGAGAGAAAGAGGAGGGGAGAGAAAGAGGAGGGGAGAGAAAGAGGAGGGGAGAGAAAGAGGAGGGGAGAGAAAGAGGAGGGGGAGAGAAAGAGGAGGGGAGAGAAAGAGGAGGGGAGAGAAAGAGGAGGGGAGAGAAAGAGGAGGGGAGAGAGGACAGGAGGGGAGAGAGCGAACAGACGGGGAGAGAGCGACAGACGGGGGAGAGAGCGACAGACGGGGAGAGAGCGACAGACGGGGAGAGAGCGACAGACGGGGAGAGCGACAGACGGGGAGAGCGACAGACGGGGAGAGAGCAACAGACGGGAGAGAGCGACAGACTGTCTGTCGCTCTCCCGATGCAGAGACAGAGAAAGTGTGAAAAAGAGGTGGAGTGAGATAATGAGACAGAGGGAGAGATTAAGGTCTCAGGCACACAGGACGTTTTGCTCTCTCTCCTGGACGCCTTTCCTTACAGCGGTATTTTGGAAGGAAAACCGCTTGACATTTGTAAATGCGTTAGGTGTGTCAGGCGTTTGGATGGTAATTTCATTGGCCAAAATAATAATTTATTCTGGCCACGGAAATGAATTAAAACTCAAGCATTGAACGTGCCTAGTGTTAATATTCATTAACATGCGTTTACAAGAGTCAGTGTTTTTTCTGCCAAAACCACCGCTGCGTTTTTTGTCTCTAGACTCCTCTAATCGCCTGTGTGGGAATGGATACATAGGCTAATATGCAGGGGCATTTAGTGGCAGCAAAAAAAAAAAAAAAAAATATCACAACAGCAGACGGCCCCCTGGGAGCAGCTGAAAAAACATCCGTGGGCATGAGACCTTTATTTTAGGTCACAGATTGACTTTGTGATAGAATGAGTTGTTGCCTCCACATATCGAGTGTCTGGAGGCCCCACACCCTTTATAAGAAAAGTAAGTAGAAAATAGAGAATAGAAACCGGTTTGGGAACAAGCTGTGCAAACACCAGCTCAAGTGTCTTACTGGTGATGTTTGGATTGGTAATACTCAGACCTGATTTAAGTGTGTTGTCATGTTGGTGTTAAAGTCATATTACAATCCTGAGCGGTGACAACACAAAACTGACAAATCAACCACCCCATAATACACACCCGATAGTAAACACAGACCCAGCCACCCACTGGACCCATTTCCAGGAGATTATATCTGCATTTAAAAAGGCAACTAAACTGCATCTGAGCACCACAAACTGGAAACACTACTTAGTTCATTTTTATTATTCACAGCAAACTCCCTAATCCACCCACATCTCAATCCAGCCATCCGTCCACCCAAGTGTCCGTCCAGCCAGCCACGTCTCCCTCCGTCCAGCCAGCCACGTCTCCCTCCGTCCAGCCAGCCACGTCTCCCTCCGTCCAGCCAGCCACGTCTCCCTCCGTCCAGCCAGCCACGTCTCCCTCCGTCCAGCCAGCCACGTCTCCCTCCGTCCAGCCAGCCACGTCTCCCTCCGTCCAGCCAGCCACGTCTCCCTCCGTCCAGCCACGTCTCCCTCCGTCCAGCCACGTCTCCGTCCAGCCACGTCTCCGTCCAGCCACGTCTCCGTCCACCCACGTCTCCGTCCACCCACGTCTCCGTCCATTCATCCATCCACCCACGTCTCCATCCATCCATCCATCTCCATCCATCCATCTCCATCCATCTTGCCCTCACTCAACTTCCTGCCTGAGAGGAGAGCGGACCGGATTGTTTCCCCCGCTACCAACAGCTCTGGTAAGCGGGGAAAAGGTCTGGGAAGCGGCAAGAGGGGGCACCGATCCAGCCGCAAATCCACCACTGTGACCACCCTTAGGTTAAAGCGGACCGCCCACTGTTAAAAAATACCCCAGTATTTAATGCCAAAGTACCGACTTAAACTGCGGCGGGCAGTCCGTAAGTGGTTAATGAATGAAATCCAAGGAATATCAAGGGGTGGGCCAAGGACAGTCAGGCTGGGGAGTAAAGGGGGTAGATGATGCTGACGTCCCCCAGCCAGGAAATGAGGGGGCTCTATAGGAATCAAAATCTAATGAATGGAATCCAATGAATATCAAGGATTGGGCCAGGGACAATCAGGCTGGTGATTAAAGGGATATATCATGCTGGATATCCTCCAGCCAGCAAATGAGGTGGGCTCTATCTGTAGCTTTGAATGCACACTGTGAGAAGCTCACAGTGTGCAGTGAAATCAGAGTCCAGGAGAGGAGCCTGTACAACTGTGCAAGACTGAAAGATAAGGCCGGATTTCAGCTTTAAGCTGAATATAGAGAAGTCACTTGAGAGCGTCGGTGTCCTCTCATTTGATCCGCGGCGTTGGATTCATTTGATGCCATAAAGCTTCTCGTAGCAGGAAACCCAATAGCTGGGGGATGTTGTCTTAAGGCTGCAGTTCTGCAAGACGAGGCCGACAGAGCCACAAAGGCAAGGGACCCACAGTATCCAAATTCAGACCTTTGGCTCTAGGAGTGTTGGGTAAGGAGACACCGATCGCTGTGATCTCCTTCACGCATTGACAGTTCCCCATCAATAGGCAGAGCAGTGAGCAAATGTGTTCCCCCCAAAATATCAATATCTTCCTAGCGAGCCATGTACATCAAGGGGACCCCAACTAAAGGGGAGCTCCACCTCTGTCACTGACCGCAATTTAAAAAATCTGACTCTTTATGTACTCCTCTTACATCATGTGGTTCAATGGCTCCTTCACAAAGTCTAACACTCACTAGCTAAGCTTATAATTATGTATCGAGGAAGTCTCAGTTTTGCAGACTAATATTTGGACCCTTACGCTTGTGGCATTCGATACCAGAGAATGTGCATTGGATTTTCATACGAGTCAATCACCCTGGCTCTTAACCTGCTCTCTAATTTCAGCGGTCAGTTAAGCAGAACTTCAGACAAACCACAAGAAGCAGTTGAACTTCTTACAGGTGAGCCGTTATCTGCCAAAGTCATTTGAAATTCTGTCCAGCCAGTCTTCCGAATTACACATCTCTGCAACACTGCATAGTAAATGTTACTGGGCCTCCTGAGAGGTGACACCAGTACAAGTGACAGTTGGTCTTTACCAGAACGCTTGATGGTGGAGATGGGCTGGAAACCCTGGTGGCACCCAGTTTTATTTGCTGCAGACTGTCACCAGGTCTCAGCCCTCAGGATTGCACTCCCAAGGGGTGGCTGGGACAGAAGGGTTATATGATGCAGAGATTGTTCACATTGTGGTATCGGGTCCAGGCAGAGGTCATAACAGGTGACAAAAGAGAGTAGTGAGGTCCCTGCTGCTGTCAAGGCAGGTAAGAAAGTGGTAAGATCCCAGCAGGGGTCAGGCAAGAGTAGTCAGGTCCTTGCAAGGGTCAAGGCCGGTAAGAGTGGTCAGGTCCTTGCAAGGGTCAAGGCCGGTAAGAGTAGTCAGGTCCTTGCAAGGGTAAAGGCAGGTAAGAGTAGTCAGATCCTTGCAAGGGTCAAGGCAGGTAAGAGTAGTCAGGTCCTTGCAAGGGTCAAGGCAGGTAAGAGTAGTCAGGTCCTTGCAAGGGTCAAGGCAGGTAAGAGTAGTCAGGTCCTTGCAAGGGTCAAGGCAGGTAAGAGTAGTCAGGTCTTTGCAAGGGTCAAGGCAGGTAAGAGTAGTCAGGTCCTTGCAAGGGTCAAGGCAGGTAAGAGTGGTCAGGTCCTTGCAAGGGTCAAGGCAGGTAAGAGTAGTCAGGTCCTTGCAAGGGTCAAGGCAGGTAAGAGTAGTCAGGTCCTTGCAAGGGTCAAGGCAGGTAAGCGTAGTCAGGTCCTTGCAAGGGTCAAGGCAGGTAAGAGTAGTCAGGTCCTTGCAAGGGTCAAGGCAGGTAAGAGTAGTCCGGTCCTTGCAAGGAGTCAAGGCAGGTAAGAGTAGTCAGGTCCTTGCAAGGGTCAAGGCAGGTAAGAGTAGTCCGGTCCTTGCAAGGGTCAAGGCAGGTAAGAGTAGTCAGGTCCTTGCAAGGGGTCAAGGCAGGTAAGAGTAGTCAGGTCCTTGCAAGGGTCAAGGCAGGTGGCAGGTAAGAGTAGTCAGGTCCAGGAAAGGGTCATGGCAGGTAAGAGAGTAGTCAGGTCTAAGAAAATGGCAGGTAAGAGTAGTCAGGTCCAGACAAGGGTCAAGGCAGGTGGCAGGCATGAGAGTAATCAGGTTCAAGTAGGGGTGAAGGCAGGCGACAGGCAAGAGAGTAGTCAGGTCCCGGCTTGGGTCAAGGCAGGTGGTAAGAAAGGAGTCAGGTCGAGGCAGCAATCAGCTAAGTCAGGTCCAAGCAAGGGTTGTAGTAGACAAGAGTAGTCACGTCCAGGCAGGGGACAAGGCAGGTGAAGGAAAAGAGAGCAGTCAGATCCAGGCAGAAGCAGGGATTGAGGTGATTATGAAAATAAGTCGGGGAAAAATTGTTTTTACCTCAGCGTGAGCACAGATCAGTGGTGGAGGGGGACAATCAAACTGGGGCATGGTTCAATTCAGCTGTGTCCAGCGTAAGTCCAAAGAACAGAAAAAGAGACAACAAGGTAAATAAGGGTGCACTCACACTAGCAGTTTTGACTGTGCCTGGAAACCGTTCACCCCCATGATCCGGTTCGATTGTGTAGTGTGATCACTCTGAACTGTGCCCTGGAACACTAAAGTGTACAGTGCCCTGGACCACTTGGAAGAAGTGGTCCCCAGCATGGTTTACTTGTGGCCTGAAACAGTTTGCTTCAGTGTGAGGACACACCATGCCGGAGTACAGAACTCTACGTAGATGACTGAGTGAGCACAGAAGCAGAGATCACTGTGGCCTGGGTGGCAGAGGAGAGGATATGAGTGTGCCTGGGAACAGTTCACTCCCTTAGTCATTTGTTTAGTGCGAAGGCTCCGACTCATGCCCAGGAGCAGTTAAGTGTACTGTACATGAACCTCTTGGAAGAGATCATCTTTAGCAGAGTTCACTTGCGATCCCGATACGGTTTGCTTTAGTGTGAAGACAAATCGTGTCAGAGCACAAAACTCTACATAGATGATTGAGCACAGAAGCAGGGATCACCGTGGTCTGGTTAGAGGTGATGATGTAGGTGTGCCTGGGAACACCTGCTTATAGCCCCATGTGAGTGCAGACCAGCTGATAGTGAGTTGGAGAGAAGGAACAATCAAACTCAGGCATGGTTTAGTTCACTAGTGCCCAGAGTGATGCACCCAAATGTTGATATATAGACAATAAGGATGTTTTCTTGTTTAGATTTTAAATATGTTTGCATTCGGATCCATGAGCGATCATTACAGATATGAGACTGAAAATTCCCCTTACACAATGTGCCATTACCCGATCATAGGGGTGCCAATAAGCAGAGTCCAATGACCAACCCTAAGCTTGTACTTGGATCCCAATAACCTGAGACCAATGACCAACCCTGAGCCCGTACTAGTATCCCAATAAGCAGAGTCCAAAAAGCAACCCTGAGCCCGTACCAGTATTCCAATAAGCCGAGTTCAATAAGCAACCCTGAGCCCATACCAGTATTCGAATAAGCCGAGTCCAATGACCAACCCTAAGCCCGTACTTGTATCCCAATAAGCCGGGACCAATGACCAATTCTAAGCCCGTACTAGTATCCCAACAAGCAAAGTCCAATGACCAAACCTGAGCCCGTACAAGTATCCCAACAAGCAAAGTCCAATAAGAAACCCTGAGCCTGTACTTGTGTCCCAAAAAGCCGAGACCAAAGACAAACCCTGAGCCCGTACTAGTATCCCAATAAGCAGAGTCCAATAAGCAACCCTGAGCCTGTACCAGTATTCCAATAAGCCAAGTCCAATGACCAACCCTGAGCCCATACTTATATCCCAATAAGCAAAGGCCAATGACCAACCCTGAGCCCGTACTAGTATCCCAATAAGCTGAGACCAATGACCAACTCTGAGCCCGTACTAGTATCCCAACAAGCAAAGTCCAATAAGCAACCCTGAGCCCGTACTAGTATCCCAATAAGCAGAGTCCAATAAGCAACCCTGAGCCCGTACTTATATCCCAATAAGCGGAGACCAATGACCA
>NC_138775.1:14516863-14581863 GCF_965119305.1 Pelophylax lessonae
GAGGAGGAAAGGGCTCTGCCGCGGGGAGAGGAGGAAAGGGCCCCCGCCGCGGGGAGAGGAGGAAAGGGCTCTGCCATGGAAGCCGCGCCTCAAGTCCTAAGTGCCGCATTGACACCTTATAACCCAAACTGAGCTGAGAAACGTTCCTATACAAAGCAGGCTTCCTCCGTGTGTCGCCATCATGGGCCCCGAAATGGGAGGAAAGGGCCCCGCAATCAGTGGGAAGCGATCAGTGGGGAGGGACCTGGTCAGGTGCCATTCATGGTTTCTTGCATAGGGTTCCCGAAGGTTCTAGTTCTGCCTCTGGCCGTTGACCTACAGATTTACCAAGCACCAATTCTGAAAGCTGCAACTACTGGAGCCTGTTGACTCCTTGGAACATTTTATCACCAAGATGAACTCAACCTTTAAAACCAATAAAATAAGAGGCACAAAGTGAGATTCCCTTGAAGAGGTTTGCTGGTTCAGCTCCTCAGCAAAGGAATTTATGATAAGAGGCTCTGTCACTGAAAAGGTGACATCCCGCCATATAACACTAAACATTATTTCCTCTTCTGGCAACACATTAATCAGCAGCCGTGTTCTACATGGATGATAAGCCCCGGCTTACGTTTCTATCCTGAGAGCGGCTCAGTTTTCTAATGAAAACGCCATTATCCCCCGTGTAATTAAAGCAAAAACAGATCAGGAAGTCGTACCAGGAAGGCAGAGCCAGGATCGCACGTTTCCCCGAATGGTGACAAAGCCGCGTCCCAAGCGCTCAGCGCCGCACTGACACTTTATAACCCCAACCCAGCTGAGAAACCTTCCTATACAATGCCGGCTTCCTCCCTGCGCCGCTATCGTCCATCTTTATAAGTGCAGAAAGCAATTTGTGTAACCACAGATAGGAACCACAGAAACAAAAACACACAGAAGACACACACACGACACACACAAGACACACACACGGCACACAAGACACACACAAGACACACACAAGACACACACACACGGCACACAAGACACACACACACACAAGACACACACACACACAAGACACACACACACACACAAAAGACACACACACACACACAAAAGACACACACACACACACAAAAGACACACACACACACACACAAGACACACACACACACACACAAGACACACACACACACACAAGACACACACACACACACAAGACACACACACACAAGACACACACACACTACACACACACACACTACACACACACACACTACACACACACACAAGACACACACACACAAGACACACACACACACACACACACACACACAAGACACACACACAAGACACACACACAAGACACACACACAAGACACACACACACACACAAGACACACACACAAGACACACACACACACACAAGACACACACTACACACACACACACTACACACACACACAAGACACACACACACACACACACACACACACACACACGACACACACACAAGACACACAAAACAAGACACACACACGCCACACACACACGAGACAAACACACACACAGACACACACACAGACACACACACGACAAATACACACACGACAAACACACACACACGAGACAAATACACACACAAACGAGAAAAATACACACACACACACACACACAAGACACACACACACACAAGACACACACACACACACGACACACACACACACGACACACACACACACGACACACACACCACACACAAGACACACACACACACAAGACACACACACACACACACACACAAGACACACACACACAAGACACAAAACAAGACACACAAAAAACAAGACACACACACGCCACACAAACACACACACGAGACACACACACACACACACACGAGACAAACACACACACACACACGACAAACACACACGACAAACACACGACAAACACACAACAAATACACACACGACAAACACACACACACACGAGACAAATACACACACAAACGAGAAAAATACACACACACACACACACACACACACACGACACACACACACACACACACACACACAAGACACACGACACACACACACACGACACAACACACGACACACACCACACACACACACACACACATACACGACACACACAAGACACACACACACACACAAGACACACACACACACACAAGACACACACACACACACACACACACACACAAGACACACACACACACACAAAGACACACACAAGACACACACACACAAGACACACACACACAAGACACACACACACAAGACACAAAACAAGACACACAAAAAACAAGACACACACACGCCACACAAACACACACACGAGACAAACACACACACACACACAGACACACACAGACACACACACACGAGACAAACACACACACACACACACGACAAACACACAACAAATACACACACACGAGACAAATACACACACAAACGAGAAAAATACACACACACACAAGACAAATACACACAAGCGAGACACACACAAAAGACAGACACACACAACAAACTCTCCCCCCTCCTCCTGCTGAGTGCCCCCATAGCAAGCCACTTTTTAAAAGGGGGTACTTGTGCATGGTAGCTCCCGAGCCGGGTCAGTGTCCGTAGACACACAGAATGTGGCTCGTCCCCTCCCTTCTCACTGACTGACATTGCAGGAGCCAATGGCTCCCACAGCCATCTCCAAACCAATGAGGAGGGAGAGCCGCTGCTCTATTGCACATTGCTGGATCGAGATCGGGTTCAGGTGGGGTGGCTGCATGCAGGTTTATTTTTCCCTTCCTGTATAGAATGCAGTAAAGTAAAAACAAAATCTTCTGCTTTTACAACCAGCATGTACAGAAAAATACCCATTGCTTAAAATGCAAATAGATTCTACTGCTGGCCATACACAAAACGAAAAATCGTTCAAATTCATTTTCGAAAAACAAACACTCGGCCGTGAGAGGAAACGATTGTGCCATTGTGTCACTGTTCAATGGACATAAATTAATCTGTTTTTTGTTTCACATTTTTTCACATATACCGAGTGCAAACAGTGTGGACGAGAAACACATTAACCTTTCATTTTATCGTTCATTCGGCAGAAAATTTCCAAACTTGTCCTTCTGTCTGATTGTCTGATCTGTGCTCATTTACTGGCTGAAAAACAAACGAACTGTCCAAATGACCGAATTTCGGCCGATTTCCCGTATAGTGTATGGCCACCATAAGTCCTGTTGTGGTCTAAAACACAGCTGGACCGAGTGGTGTCAGCCCTGCCTAGCCTCTTTTGGTAAACCATTCGACTTCCACTCTCAGGACCCTACAACATAAAAGGCGAATCATTCTGTAATCCATTAAAAGAACTAGGAGGGCTCTTTGCCTACGGCTGTCTGAAAAGTGATCCACCATGGACCGCAAAAGGCTGCCACAAATGTGCACAAGTCCTTAGGACTACAAACATCTCCTCTTCTCCAGACCCCCCCCCCCCCCACCATAGTATTTCAGATCATGACCATTTTGAGTAAGGGCAGATGATGAACGTAGCAAATACTTCCTGGAATCCGTTTGCCCTTAGCTCAGGCATGCAGGCAGGAGGGTGTGCTGAGAAAGCCCCTCCTCTTGGATAACGGCCATCTGAAAAGCGATCCACCATGGATTGCAAAAGGCTGCCACAAATTTGGACAAGTCCTTAGGACTACAAACATCTCCTCTTCTCCAGACCCCCCAGCCCAGATACTGCATAGACAAAGGAAAGTTGACCGCACTCAGGAATTTGATGAAAAGGAAGTGTTTTAATTCCTCATAAACGATAAATACAGACAGTGCATCACAGGAACATGCAACAGGTTGACGCGTTTCACGATACAAATGATCGCTTACTCATAACCACCCCCCTTAGTATCATAACCATCTTAAATAAGGGCAGATGATTAATGTAGCATTTACTTCCTGGAATCCGCTTGCCCTTAGCTCAGGCATGAGGGTGTGCTTAGCTGAGAAAGCCCCTCTTTGCCAATGGCCATCTGAAAAGCGATCCACAATGGATCGCAAAATGCTGCCGCAAATATGGACAAGTCCTTAGGACTACAAACTCCTCCTCTCCAGACCCCCCCCCCCCCCCCGTCTTACTATTCCTGATCATGACCACATTGAATACGGGCAGATGATTTATGTAGCATTTACTTCCTGGAATCCGTTTGCCCTTTGATCTGGCATGAGGGTGTGCTTAGCTAAAAAAGCCCCTCCTCTTTGCCAACTGCCGTCTTAAAAGCGATCCACAATGGATCCACAAAAATTGCTGCCGAAAATGTGGACAAGTCCTTAGGACTACAAACATCTCCTTTTCTCCATACCCCCCCCCCCCCCTTAGTATTTCAGACCATGACCATCTTCAGTAAGGGCAGCTGATTCATGCAGCATTTACTTCCTGGAATCCGTTTGCCCTTAGCTCAGCCATGCAGGCAGGTGTGCTTAGCTGAGAAAGCCCCTCCTCCAGATGAGACTTCTGGGATGTGTGACATCATTCTTGCCTAGGCCAGAAACCGGGAAGTAACTGAAGAAATGTAAAAAAACAAAAAAAACCACACAAGTAAATATAAATTGCCTTCCTAGCTATTTACTAATGCTGGCAGCATAAGGATTAAAAATAACCCATATTGGTTGAGAGTGAAGTTCTGCTTTAACCGACCACAAAAGGAAGTATATACGGAAAGCTCATTATGAAGGTTTGCACAGATCAGTGCGGGGGGGGGTGTGACATCACACATGCTGCGATCGGTATTTACGGTCATTGTTTTCAGGAGTGATGCAGAGAAGTTCCTCACCCCGAGAGGCAACCAAGAAAATGACTGAACCCGAAAACCAATCACCCCCAAAATAGAACCGCCGCTCCAGGCACAAAAACTTTAAACAGTTTCCTCAATATCCACAAAGATATATAAATCCACTTTGTGTGCCCCGGATATACACCAAAAGTATTGGGACGCCGGCCTTTACACCCACGTGAACTTGAACCACTTACCGACCAGACGCCGGAGTTATATGGCGGCAGGTCGGCATATGCCCATGAATCGCCGCACCTGTACAGCGGTTTGCGGGAGCGATCCTGTGTGTGCGCATGGCCGTGCCCACAAACCAGCGGGAAAGCCAAGGCACCCACGATCGCTCCCCGGGAAGAGAGAACGGCGGTCTGCAGGAACACAGGGGCTCTGTGTAATACCAGAGAGGACGCGGTCTGCAGGAACACAGGGGCTCTGTGTAATACCAGAGAGGACAGCGGTCTGCAGGAACACAGGGGCTCTGTGTAATACCAGAGAGGACAGCGGTCTGCAGGAACACAGGGGCTCTGTGTAATACCAGAGATGACGGTGGTCTGCAGGAACACAGGGGCTCTGTGTAATACCAGAGAGGACGGCGGTCTGCAGGAACACAGGGGCTCTGTGTAATACCAGAGAGGACGGCGGTCTGCAGGAACACAGGAGCTCTGGGTAATACCAGAGAGGACGGCGGTCTGCAGGAACACAGGAGCTCTGGGTAATACCAGAGAGGACGGCGGTCTGCAGGAACACAGGGGCTCTGTGTAATACCAGAGAGGACGGCGGTCTGCAGGAACACAGGAGCTCTGGGTAATACAAAGAGGACGACGGTCTGCAGGAACAGAGGGGCTCTGTGTAATATCAGAGAGGACGGCGGTCTGCAGGAACACAGGGGCCCTGTGTAATACCAGAGAGGACGGCGGTCTGCAGGAACACAGGGGCTCTGTGTAATACCAGAGAGGACGGCGGTCTGCAGGAACACAGGGGCTCTGTGTAATACCAGAGAGGACGGCGGTCTGCAGGAACACAGGGGCTCTGTGTAATACCAGAGAGGACGGCGGTCTACAGGAACACAGGGGCTCTGTGTAATACCAGAGAGGATGGCGGTCTGCAGGAACACAGGAGCTCTGTGTAATACCAGAGAGGACGGCGGTCTACAGGAACACAGGGGCTCTGTGTAATACCAGAGAGGACGGCGGTCTGCAGGAACACAGGGGCTCTGTGTAATACCAGAGAGGATGGCGGTCTGCAGGAACACAGGGACTCTGTGTTCCTATATAGAAGGATCACAGGAGCTCTGTGATCATTCCAGGGAGAACAACGGTCAGCTGTGTTTACAACAGCCGACCGTTCTTCTCTCTGTGTGGAGCGATCGCGGGTGTCAGGCGGCAATCGGAGCCGCCTGACACGCATCGGCTTCCTCGCTGACAAAACGGGGGCAGGGGCGTGCCGCCGGCGCCGCGCGCTCGCCCTCTAGCTCCTCCCTGGCAAATGACGTATGCATACGTGGTTTTGCCTGGGAGAGCCAGTCTGCTGCCATGTAGCAACAGGAGGGGGCGGAGACCAGACCAGTCCCCCTGCACAAGGAGAGAGATCAGAGCTGTGGGAGGGGAAAAGCAGGCTTCCCGCAGAAAATTACAGGGGGGGGGGCGGAGACAAGACCAGTCAAGTCCCCTGGCACAAGGAGAGAGAGCAGAGCTGTGGGAGGGGGCACGTAGACTCCACCCACTACAAGGCTCCCTGCAGAAAACTACAGGAGGTGGAGACAAGACCAGTAACCCTGCACAAGGAGAAAGATCAGAGCTGTGGGAGGGGAAAAGCAGGCTCCACCAACTACAAGTATTCCTGCAGAAAACTACAGGAGGGGGGCAGAGATAAGACCGTTCACACTGCACAAGGAGAGACATCAGAGCTGTGGGAGGGGACAATCAGGCTCCACCCACAAGGCTCCCTGCAGAAGAGTACAGGAGGAGGCGGAGGCAAGACCACTCACCCTGCACAAGGGGAGAGAGCAGCAGTGAGCAGTCTTTACTACAGGAAGTCTCACACTGAATTACTGCACAGATCTGAAATACACAAATCACACCGAGACTCAAGGAATACACATGATGAATATATTTAGACAATATTTACTTATCCTGGAGTTCAGCTTTAGGAAAAAAAAAAAAAAAAAAAAATATAACAGCCCCCTATTTCTGTAGTACAACTAAAAATATGTTAAATGGTATAAACACCATCTACACATTACAAGGTCGCTGAGTTTTGTTTTTGCCACAATGCACACGAATGATAATGGGGAAAAAAAAAATCGACTTAATATATGGTAGTCTGGCAGCACCCGCCGGCACAGCCATGATGACACGCTGAGCATGATGAGCGCGCTCCACACTTCACAGCGCTGATAACACGGCTTGAGATTTAATTGCAGCAGAATCCACAGGAAGTTGGCAGCTGACTGGCTTTCTGGCAGGATGAACGGGTATTTTTCTTCTCGCTGATTGAACCGATAGAACAAAAAAAAAAAAAAAAAAAACATTTTTCATGGTATATTTAACAAAACAAAAAGGGATAAAACTATAGAACATTCATTATTGAGGTTTACATACAATAGGAGCCTCAATAACACCAAAACGCGTCGTTCTGCTTTGCAATTGGTTGCAAATTCTCAAAACTAGCTCTTGGTGATGGGGTTAGAAACGCCTACTAAACCCTTGCCACCCGCGCACCGCAGCTTTACTGCTACAGTGCAGCTGGCTGTGTAGAATCGTATGTATACATTAAATATATATATATATATATACATACACACACACATACATATACTGTATATACACACACACACACACACACACACGTTAGAGCTGCACAATTAATCGTTTAAAAAAAAAAAAAAAAAAAAAAATCAAGATCTCAATTCAACCCCCCATCATGATCTCAATCTGGCATTTCCTCGATTCATGCAGTGCAGAGCCTCTGGCAATTGTTTATCATCATTGCCAAGTGCTGGGAGATAACTATAAACATGTTTTACATTGTATCATTTGGTTCTTTAAGCCCCCATTCACACTGGGGCGACGCTACTTCGCACCGCGACCTCCGAGGTCGCGGTGCGAGCAGCGCGCCGCGACCTCGGAGTGGCCGCCACGGACTTCGTAACATTGAAGTCTATGGCGGTCGCCTCCTGGTCGCCCCAAAGAAGCTCCGGACCCTTTTTCTGAGTCGGACCGACTTGTGTCGCTCCTATTAGAACGGGTCCGCAGCTTCCCTATGGGAGGCGACCTGCGGCGACCTGTGAGGCGACCAGGTCGCCTCACAGGTCGCCCCAGTGTGAACGGGGGCTTAGGCTCCGTTCACATGTCAGCGTATCGATCCGGAGATTATTGCAAATCGCGGGACGCCTGTGCGTTTCCCGTTGATTTGCAATAGCCCCCCAAACGCTGAGCGATGTTGCCGCGATTTCCGCCTGCCGAATCGCGGTAACATCGCGCAAAAAAAAATTGCGGGACGCAATACGCTCCAAAGAAGCTCTTGTACTTTTTTGTGCGTAATGCGTCCCGCGATTTTTTTTTGCGCGATGTTACCGCGATTCGGCAGGCGGAAATCGCGGCAACATCGCTCAGCGTTTGGGGGGCTATTGCGAATCAACGGGAAACGCACAGGCGTCCCGCGATTTGCAATAATCTCCGGATCGCGGGCGGAACCGCGGCAGTTCTGCCCGCGATCCATACGCTGATATGTGAACGGAGCCTAAGATGAAAGGGATTAAATTCGGTCTGTAAATCCCAGTTCACACGTATGAGAGGTCAGACATCGCATGCAATGCGCACTGCTCTGCAAATCACATGCGATGTCTGTGCGTTGCGAATTTAGCCATACAGATTGCATGGCTAAATTCGCATTGCATTTGGACCAAAGTAACACAGGACCCTTTTCTTGGTCCGCATGGGAGCCACCGTTCACGGCACAGGCGGCCGTTCCTTTAGAGCGCTTGTGCCAGTGATGCCGCATGCAATGTAAATATCTCCTAAACCGGCACATTTACACAACCTATGGGTAAAAGGAAGAGAAGGAAGTTTATTTCCTCTTTGTCTACACTGAAGAACCCCCAAAAAAAAAAAACAGCTCCCAGGGAACCCCTACTAAATCAACAGCTCATGGTAGATTAGTGTGGTGGTCAGTGGGAAGAATGTCCCTTACATTGGTGGTCAGTGGGAAGAATGTCCCTTACATTGGTGGTCAGTGGGAAGAATGCTCCTTACATTGGTGGTCAGTGGGAAGAATGCTCCTTATATTGGAGGTCAGTGGGAAGAATGTCCCTTACATTGGTGGTGAGTGGAAATAATGTTCCTTACATTGATGGCCAAAGGGAAGAATGTTTCTTACATTGGTGAACAGTGAGAAGATTGCTCCTTATATTGGAGGTCAGTGGGAAGAATGTTCCTTACATTGATGGCCAAAGGGAAGAATGCCCCTTACATTGGTGGTCAGTGGGAAGAATGCCCCTTACATTGATGGTCAGTGGGAAGAATGTTCCTTACATTGGTGGTCAGTGGGAAGAATGCTCCTTACATTGGTGGTCAGTGGGAAGAATGCTCCTTACATTGGTGGTCAGTGGGAAGAATGCTCCTTACATTGGTGGTCAGTGGGAAGAATGTTCCTTACATTGGTGGTCAGTGGGAAGAATGCTCCTTACATTGGTGGTCAGTGGGAAGAATGCTCCTTACATTGGTGATCAGTGGTAAGAATGTTCCTTACATTGGTGATCAGTGGGAAGAATGTTCCGCTTACAAATAGCTAGAAAGGCCATTGGTTTGCATATTGGCGAGGTAGAAAGTGCCCATTTCTGAAGGAATCTCTGGCAACGTTTGGCGGAACCCTATGGGGGGGGTTCTATGAAATCCTGGTGGAGAAAAGCCACTTTTATTGCATTGCAGTCACTCTAAAATGTTTCATGTACTTTGGCTTTTTTTAAATCAGTGATGTGCGAATGTTTTATATTTCTCAGATGTTGCTCGGTAACCGCATTTATCGCAATGGTTAGGTCCCTTATAGGAATATAAAAGTAAAATTGGAGCAGTGCTTAGAAAAAGGTCAGATTCAGCTCAGAGGTCAACGAACTCCGAATGACTTTGGAATCCTGAAAGCGCCCCATCGCCAATCCACACCCGGGCCTGAAATCTGTCACATTTTTTGCTGTTTTTTCATTTAGTGCTTTGACAAGTGTTGCGCCTTTTTATAAGACACAGAAAAGGGAGTTTAGCCTCGGTTCACACTAGGGTGACCTGTGAGGCGACCTGGTCGCCTCACAGGTCGCCTCCCATAGAGAAGCTGCGGACCCGTTCTAATAGGAGCGACACAAGTCGCTCCGACCTAGAAAAAGGGTCCGGAGCTTCTTTGGGGCGACCCGGAGGCGACCGCCATAGACTTCAATGTTATGAAGCCCGTGGCGGCCGCTCCGAGGTCGCGGCGCGCTGCTCGCACCGCGATCTCGGAGGTCGCCCCGGGAAGTAGCGTCGCGGTAGTGTGAACCGGCGCTTAGCGTGTATTGCCAACGTTTAACCTGAATATGTAAACAAATGCCATGCGTTCCTTCTATAAAAGTGCTTTCAAGAAAATGGCAAAACTCAAAATTCCATCCATCCAATGCAGCCGTTCCCAACCAGGGCTGCTTGGAACCCCAACCCCTTCAATACCGGGCACTTTCACCCCCTTCCTGCCCAGGCCAATTCTCAGATTTCAGTGCTCTCACATTTTGAATGACAATTGCGTGGTCATGCTACACTGTACCCAAATGAAATTTGTATATATTTTTTCACACAAATAGAGCTTTTTCTCTCCCCCCCCCAATTATACATTTTATTTTCTTTACAGATATGCACCCCCCCCCCCCCCCCCCCAAGATCATTATTCATCTTTTTCCTTCCAGATTATGCATTTTCTTTTCTACATAATTATGTATTGAGGAGAAATCTGACAGCTGATGAGAGGAAAGCCATACCCCCCCCCCCCCACAGGAACAGAGCTGAGGCTGTCAATCACAGGTTGTGTGTTGGAGCTCCGTCCCCATCAACATTTTTCTCTTGGGTGACAGGAAACTTGTCAGAAGTGACTCATGCAGATAGAGGAAGGAGGCAGCAGAGAGAAATAACACTTAGTGCTCTGGGTTGAGACAAGTACACAGTATAGAGGGATATGCTTTGTATGCTTTCTTCAGATTTCATGTATGAGGTTTACAACCAATTTAAGGCCGCCCTTTCTTTTGGGTGGGGTGCCCAACGCACCAATATTTTATTTTGCCCAAAAAAAAATACACTGTACACTCAGCCCAACACCATAGTGCGAAAGTGCCGGTTCACACTACGTTGCTCCGACTTAGGGGGCGACCTGTGAAGTTGCGTGCAGCGCGACTTTCACGGACTTCATAAAATGAATGTCAATGCAAGTCGCCTCCAGGTCGCCCCGAAGTAGTACAGGACCGTTTTTCTAAGTCGGAGCGACTTGTGTCGCTCCTATTAGAACCGGTCCTGTACTACTCAATGACCGCGACGGTGCACGACTTGCCAGGCTGACCAAGTCGCCTGACAAGTCGTATTAGTGTGAACCGACACTAAGGCCAACAATCATCTTCAATGAGGAAAGCGAATACCATAATAAAACACCAGTAATGATACCACAGTACAAAACATCCATCTCTGGAAAGCAATGCTGGAATCACGCTGTGCCTAAAAATACCACGTCCAAATATTTGCAGCAAAAACTAGCGATCAGCTATAAAAGGTCTCATCGTCTATTCTCTGCCATACAGGCAGCAGCGGATTCCCCAGCTCAGAAGTAGCAAATTCAAAATGGGCCCCTTTCACACTTGTGCGACCTAAAAGTTGCTCGGTTTTGCCACGATTTTGACTGGACTTGAAGCAACGTCTGTGTAATCTTCAAGTCTATGGACCTCAAAACGCATCAAAGTCTGACCAAAATAGTGCAAGGAAGTCATTCCGACTTGAAGTCGCACAAATATGAACGGCACTCAATGGAAATCATGGCGTACGACTTGTCATGCAACTTTGCAGCACAAGTCGCAGGACAAGTTGCACAAGTGTGAAAGGGGGCCTAAGGGAATAGAGGGCCGCAGGAACGGAGAATATTTCAGGCATCTCACAATGAGACGAGAAGGATTTCAGATTTAGAAGGCGAACTGCAAAGCAATTTTCATTTCCAAAGATAACACAAGGGTCAAGGTGGTTGTAAATTGAGATGTATTTTTGTTTTTTCCCCCCAGATTATTATATATTTTCTATTCTTTACATTATAGATTTTCATTTCTTTCCAGATTATCTATTTTTTTACCCCCCCCCCCCCACATTATTCTTCATTTTCTTTTCTTTCCAGATTCTGCATTTTCTTTTCTACATTATTATTATTTTCTACATTATTATTATTTTCTTTTCTACATTATTATTTTCTTTTCCCAGATTATTATGCAATTTCCTCCCCCCCCCCCCCCCCAGACTATTATGTATTTTCTAGTGCAGCATTTAGATATACGCTTTTAGAAGCATTTCAATTGTACTGCTGTATTTCATTCGTGTTTCAGATTTTTTTTTTTTTTTTTTAAATATCTTTCTTGTGGGGGGTGCAACCCATTAACAGACGCCAGATGCAGAATTTAAAAATTGCTAAATTCCTTGTGTGCGCCACCACAATGCAAACTTTTTTTTTTTTTTTGGATTAGGTATTTTCCTTTTTTTTCCCCTGAATATTATGTTCTTTTTTTTCCCTGATTATAGTTTTTTTTATTTTTTTTATTTTTTCCAGATTATGTATTTATTTTTTTTCTTTTTTCCAGATTATGTATTTTTTTTTCTTTTTTCCAGAATATTTATTTTCGAGTGCAACATTTTAATGTTTAGGTTTACGCTTTTAGAAGCATTTCAATTGTATTGCTGCATTTTATTCATGTGTTTCAGATTTTTTTTTTTTCCCTAAAATGTTTTTTCTTGTGGGGGGTGCAACACATTACCAGACAAAGCCAGATGCAGAATTTAAAAATTGCAAAATTCCTTGTGTGCGACCACGATGCAAACTTTTTTTTTTTTTGGATTAGGTAGTTTCCTTTTTTTTCCCCCCTAAATATGTACATTTTTTTTTCTTTTTTTCCAGATTATGTATTTTCTAGTGCAGCATTTTAATGTTTAGGTATACGCTTTTAGAATCATCTCAATTATTCATGTGTTCCAGATTTACTTTTCTTCCTAAACTGTCTTTCTTGTGAGGGGGGGTTCAACACAATAACAAAATGCCGAATGCAGAATTTAAAAAAATGTAAATTTCCCTGTGTGTGCCACCACAATGCCAATTTTTTTTTACATTTTTTTAGATTATGTATTTTCTTTTTCTTTCCCTGATTATGTACTTTTTTTCCAGCTTATGTTTTTTTTTTTTTTTCCCCTCTTGTTTTCCCGAATATGTATTTTCTAGTGCAGCATTTTAACTTTTTTTTTTTTTTAGATTATGTATTTTAGTTTTTACCCTGAAAATTCTGTACTATTTCTTTTTTTTTTCCAGATTATGGGTTTTTTTTTTTTTGTTTTTCTGAATATTATGTATTTTCTAGTGCATTTTAACTTTTTATTTTTTTTAAGATTATGTATTTTCCTTTTTTTCCCTAAATATTCTGTACTTTCTTTTCCCCTGATTATAGCTTTTTTTTTTCCAGATTATGTATTTTCTAGTGCAGCATTTTAACATTTAGATATACGCTTTTAGAAGCATTTTTTTTTCTTTAAAAAAAAAAAAAAATAAAATAAAATCTGAAAACACATGAATAATTAACAATTAAGTATTGTTGCATTTTATTCATGTGTTTCAGTTTTTTGTTTTTTTTTTAAGTTTATGTATTTTTGTTTATTTCCCTAAATATTCTGTACTTTCCTTTTTTTCCCTGATTATAGTTTTTTTTTTTCCAGATGTATTTTCGTTTTTCCCTAAATATTCTGTACTTTCCTTATTTCCCCGGTTATAGTTATTTTTTTTTATTTTTTTTTTTCCCCCAGATTATGTATTTTTGTTTTTCCCTAAATATTCTGTACTTATCTTATTTCCCCAGTTATAGTTATTTCTTTTATTTATTTTTTTTTCCAGATTATGCATTTTCTAGTGCAGCATTTTAACATTTAGATATACGCTTTTAGAAGCATTTTTTTCTTTTAAAAAAAAATAAAATCTGAAACACATGAATAAAATGCAGCAATCCAATTAAGTATTGCTGCATTTTATTAATGCGTTTCAGATTTTTTTTTTTTTTTTTAAAAAGGTCTTTCTTGGGGGGGGATGGGTTCAACACATTAACAGACAACGCCGGATGCAGAATTAAAAAAATTTAAAATTCTTTCTGCGAGCGCCAGCACAACGCAAAGATTGAAGTAGTGTATTTTGTTTAAAAAAAAAAAAAAAAATGACATTTAAAAAAACGCCAAACCCCAAAGGCGTGACCGCACATACAAAAAAAAAAAAAAAAAAAAAAAAAAAGGACAATTGTACAATAAAAGGTGTCTACTCAAAAAAAAAAAAAAAAAAAAAGTTTCAGGGCGTTTATTTCGGGAATGAAGTAACAAAGGGGGTCATTTAAAGTAAAATGATCAATTATTTAAATCAGCGGTGAAATTCCAACCTAGATTGACCAAATATCTAGCATTTTCCAAACCTCAGTACCTTGTGGGGCAAAGAGCGCCCCCCTCAGCTTTTTAGGGGTCCGCCCCAGGACTATTTAATGGTAATACGGAAAGATTAGCAGACCCGGCACAGAAGTGGTGATTCGGATGGTGATGTACCCACCTTGGACAGCTGTCGCCGGAGGCTGAACCTCTGCACCATGGCTCCGGGTCTTGTTGCCCCTTCAGACAAAGGCTTGGGTGGGTGTGGTGGTGGCGAGTGGCCGCCAGCGTGGGGTGAAGGGGATGGTGGGGAGAACAGCTGAAGTCCTAAGACCGGCGAAGAATTATCAGAGCAGAACTTGGCTGGATGTCATTGTTCCCTTACTAGAGAGAGAGAGGGAGGGGTGCCAAGCTACGGCTGCTCTCTACACTTCCTGTGAGTCAGCTGTGAGAGGGTCCAGAGAGATGGAGACAATGCCCCCCCCCCCCCTCCTCCTCCTCTGACACTGGACCCCTCCTCGCCCGCATCCACCTGACCCGGCTCTTATCTCTTTCATTAGAAGCAATTACAGAAAATTCATTATCTGCATCCACTCCAGGCCATGGAGGGAGGACCTGCCTCTACTACACCACTCAACCGCTTTATAAAAGAAAAGCAAAAAACACATTGAGGGCTCCTTAACGCCAACAGCACCGGCAAGAACGTACTTTAGGCTCTGCATAAAATGGTTAGCGCTGGTCTACATTCATCTGTTAGATTGCGAAATTACAAATTGTCCAAACTGCTACTGCTAAAACAAATACATCGCATATCATACAAAAACACATTGAAAAACAAAAGAAAAGAGGAAACAAAAAAAAAAGAAAAAGCAAAAATAAAAAAAATAAAAAAGGATTATTATATTATACATATATATTAAAGAAGAGGGGGGACCAGTCGCGCAGTGGGGAGGCTACGGAGGGAGGGCACCAGTCGCGCAGAGGGGAGGGCTCCGGGAGGGCACCAGTCGCGCAGAGGGGAGGGCTCCGGGAGGGCACCAGTCGCGCAGAGGGGAGGGCTCCGGGAGGGCACCAGTCGCGCAGAGGGGAGGGCTCCGGGAGGGCACCAGTCGCGCAGAGGGGAGGGCTCCGGGAGGGCACCAGTCGCGCAGAGGGGAGGGCTCCGGGGGGGCACCAGTCGCGCAGAGGGGAGGGCTCCGGGGGGGCACCGGTCGCGCAGAGGGGAGGGCTCCGGGGGGGCACCGGTCGCGCAGAGGGGAGGGCTCCGGGAGGGCACCGGTCGCGCAGAGGGGAGGGCTCCGGGAGGGCACCGGTCGCGCAGAGGGGAGGGCTCCGGGAGGGCACCGGTCGCGCAGAGGGGAGGGCTCCGGGAGGGCACCAGTCGCGCAGAGGGGAGGGCTCCGGGAGGGCACCAGTCGCGCAGAGGGGAGGGCTCCGGGAGGGCACCAGTCGCGCAGAGGGGAGGGCTCCGGGAGGGCACCAGTCGCGCAGAGGGGAGGGCTCCGGGAGGGCACCAGTCGCGCAGAGGGGAGGGCTCCGGGAGGGCACCAGTCGCGCAGAGGGGAGGGCTCCGGGAGGGCACCAGTCGCGCAGAGGGGAGGGCTCCGGGAGGGCACCAGTCGCGCAGAGGGGAGGGCTCCGGGAGGGCACCAGTCGCGCAGAGGGGAGGGCTCCGGGAGGGCACCAGTCGCGCAGAGGGGAGGGCTCCGGGAGGGCACCAGTCGCGCAGAGGGGAGGGCTCCGGGAGGGCACCAGTCGCGCAGAGGGGAGGGCTCCGGGAGGGCACCAGTCGCGCAGAGGGGAGGGCTCCGGGAGGGCACCAGTCGCGCAGAGGGGAGGGCTCCGGGAGGGCACCAGTCGCGCAGAGGGGAGGGCTCCGGGAGGGCACCAGTCGCGCAGAGGGGAGGGCTCCGGGAGGGCACCAGTCGCGCAGAGGGGAGGGCTCCGGGAGGGCACCAGTCGCGCAGAGGGGAGGGCTCCGGGAGGGCACCAGTCGCGCAGAGGGGAGGGCTCCGGGAGGGCACCAGTCGCGCAGAGGGGAGGGCTCCGGGAGGGCACCAGTCGCGCAGAGGGGAGGGCTCCGGGAGGGCACCAGTCGCGCAGAGGGGAGGGCTCCGGGAGGGCACCAGTCGCGCAGAGGGGAGGGCTCCGGGAGGGCACCAGTCGCGCAGAGGGGAGGGCTCCGGGAGGGCACCAGTCGCGCAGAGGGGAGGGCTCCGGGAGGGCACCAGTCGCGCAGAGGGGAGGGCTCCGGGAGGGCACCAGTCGCGCAGAGGGGAGGGCTCCGGGAGGGCACCAGTCGCGCAGAGGGGAGGGCTCCGGGAGGGCACCAGTCGCGCAGAGGGGAGGGCTCCGGGAGGGCACCAGTCGCGCAGAGGGGAGGGCTCCGGGGGGAGACCAGTCGCGCAGAGGGGAGGGCTCCGGGGGGAGACCAGTCGCGCAGAGGGGAGGGCTCCGGGGGGAGACCAGTCGCGCAGAGGGGAGGGCTCCGGGGGGAGACCAGTCGCGCAGAGGGGAGGGCTCCGGGGGGAGACCAGTCGCGCAGAGGGGAGGGCTCCGGGGGGAGACCAGTCGCGCAGAGGGGAGGGCTCCGGGGGGAGACCAGTCGCGCAGAGGGGAGGGCTCCGGGGGGAGACCATTCGCGCAGAGGGGAGGGACCGGGGGGAGACCAGTCGCGCAGAGGGGAGGGACCGGGGGGAGACCAGTCGCGCAGAGGGGAGGGACCGGGGGGAGACCAGTCGCGCAGAGGGGAGGGACCGGGGGGAGACCAGTCGCGCAGAGGGGAGGGACCGGGGGAGACCAGTCACGCAGAGGGGAGGGGTCTGGGGGAGACCAGTCACGCAGAGGGGAGGGGTCCGGGGGGGGGGGGGGGGGGAGACCAGTCGCACAGAGGCCTGTGTAGAGGAAGCATACAGGAGGGAGGAATAGGGTATTACAGCTGCTTCCCCTACTCAGACTTAACCAGCATTTAACCCTTGCAGTGTGGGGGCCCCAATACAAGGGTCATTTATATTTTTAGCCTGGAGTGGACACGATAATGAACATATCCAGGCATTAGGAGTACCTCTTATTGCCACTATGGACCAGATTCTCAATCTACTGGAAATTCTATAAATTGAAAGGAAGAAAAATAAATGACTTCTATATTTGTACCCCAACCTACCTGCAGGGAAACTGCAGAAGATCCGACAAGCCCACAATCACTGGCCAGAATGTTCTGAGGTTTGCTGTTGATCCGATAGCCCCATTATTATCCATACATCCCATTACACTCCGCTCACAGCCGCCCATCCCTCACCACCCTTTACCCTACTTCTCTGCTCCTCCGCCAATTCATTTTGCAACCTCATTTCTCCTCTTCTCCGGCCAAAAATAAAACATTTCAGCAGCCCAGAATGAGCTGAACAAGAGGGAGATAAGAAATTTTTTAAACTCGGCAATGCAACTTTTTCTTTCAAAAACGCACTCACTGACGACAAATGCAAACACTTCAATTACAATGCGCCTTTTTCTTCTCTCCATCCTTTATCTGCTAAAATAAACACACCGAGTGGCCTTCCTTATCGGGGACACGGCGCGCACACACGGCGCCCATTGTCTAATCACCGAGGAGCAGAGGCCCTCTTCTCTGCACCACTTCCACACAGACGCTCATCACAATGTCATCTTTAATACTCAAATAACTAAACACAAAGTTTTTTTTTAAGCTTTGAAAAGAGTGGAGAGGGATTAGAACCCCGGTCAGGTTTTTATGGCTGTGTCCCCATTTGGGGGGAAACCCTCTCTATTTGTCCCGATTATCGTCATCATTGAAAGGGAAAGGAAAAGAAAACCCCAAATTTTGGAACAGTAATAGAAGGGAAATCTTCCAATGAAGACACTAGTCCTGGTGACCCGGGGGACCCCAACGGATTCCCTCCCTCTTCCTGTTTGGCTACGAGACAGGAAGTAAACGGAAATCTCCGAAATGTGACACAGATGACAAACATGCTGTCTGTGTCCCCGTTAGGGAGATTCATCCTCTCCATTTGTCCAGATTACCATTATCATCGAAAGGGAAAGGAAAAGAAAACCCCAAATTTTGGATTGTCCCCAGAACAGTAATAACGGGGAAATCTTCCAATGGGGACACTAGTTCTGGTGACCTGGGGGACCCCAACGGATTCCTTTAACCACTTAAGATTTTCCTCCTTAATGACCAGGCCATATTTTGCAACATGGCACTGCGTTACTTTAACGCACAATTGCGCGGTCGTGTGACGCTGTACCCAAATAAAATTGATGTCCGTTTTTCCCCACAAACAGAGATTTCTTTTGGTGGTATTTGATCACCTCTGCGATTTTTATTTTTTGCGCTATTAAAACATAAAAAGAGCGACAATTCTGAAATATATATTATATATATATATATATATATATTTTTTATTTTTTTTTTTTTTTTCCACATTCTGCTATATAACATTCCAAAAAAAAAAGAATTTAAAAATCTAAATTCAACATTTTAGTCTAATTTGTTTTCTGCTACATATTTTTGGTAAAAAAAAAAAAAATCGCAATAAGCGTATTTTGATTGGTTTGCACGAAAGTTATCATGTCTACTAACTACGGGAACGATTTATGACGTTTTTATTTATTTATTTATTTTTTTACTAGTAATGGCGGCGATCTGCCATTTTAAGCAAGACTGCGACATTGCGGCGGACAATCGGACCCCGAACTGACATTGACACTTTTGGGGGTACCAGTGACATTACTACAGTAATCAGTGCTAAAAATATGCACTGTTACTGTAATGACGACACTGGCAGGGAAGGAATTAACAATTCAAGGGGTTAAATGTGAGCCTAGGGGAGTGATTCTAACTGTGGGGGAGGGGCTTGTGAAATGATTACAGAGACCTGTGTTCCTATATAGAAGGATCACAGTCGCTCTGATCATTCCAGGCAGAAGAACTGTCAGCTGTGTTTACAACAGCCGACCGTTATTCTCTCTCAGCGGGGAACGATCGCGGGTGTCAGGTGGCAATCGGAGTCTCCGCTGCCGAGTGGGGGGCGGGAGCGTGCTGCCGGCAGCACACGCTCGACCCCTAGCTGCAGGCGCGTGACTGACGTAATTCTAAGTCGTTTCGCGCAGGAGGGCCGCACTGCCGCAGTAAAAAGGCGGCGGGCAGTTGGGAACCGGTTTCCAGAGATTTCCTCCCACTTCCTGTTTGGCTAGGGGACAGGAAGCAAACGGAAATCTCCAAGATGTGACACAGATGGTGAAAAAAAAAAAAAAAAAAAAAAAAAAAAAGACCTGACAGGTTATAACCTTTACTTGCTCTACCCAAAATAAAAAAAAATAAAAAGTTATACTTTGGTGTGTCACTCATGGATCAAAATGCGGCCGGCTGGAGACCTGGAGGTCCCCAAGGAATTCCCTAAAAGTAGAAATCAAGGCAAAACTTTTTTTTTTCCCATTTTGGATAGAGTAAGGGAGTGTTAAAACCCCTCAGATTTTTTTCTTCGCCATCTGTGTCCCAATGCAGAGATTTCCCTTCACTTCCTGTCCCATCACCAAAACAGGAAGTGAGAGGAAATTCCTGTGAATTAAGGTAATCCCTTGGGGACCCCCAGGTCACCAGAACTAGTGTCCCCATTGGAAAGATTTCCCCCTCTATTACTTTATAGAGACAACCCAAAATGTAGGATTTTTTTTACTTTCACTTTTAAGGAGAATGGCAAAAAGGATAATTAGAGAAGGTAAATCTCCTGAATAGGGCACAGACCGCAATAAAAACTGACAGGTGTTCTTATCTCTCCCCACTCCAAAATTAAAAGGAAGAAAAAAAAAAGTTTGCCTTTAGTTATACTTTATTAAAATAATTCTATTAATATTAGAGGGGAAATCTTCCAATGGGGACATTCGATTTGGAGACCCGATTCCCTTAAAGTAAAACTATAGGCACATTTTTTTTATTTTTTTCCATTTTGGATAGAGCAAGGGAGGGTTGGAACCAGTGTTTTTTTTTTTTTTTTTCGCCATCTGTGTCCCATTGTGGAGATTACTCTTCACTTCCTGTCCCATAACCAATTAGGAAGTGAGCCGAAATCCCTGCACATCCCCCCCCCCCTCCCCAGGTCACCAGAACCAGTGTCTCCATTGGAAGATTTCCCCTCTTTTACTTTTCTAGCGGCAAACCCAAAAAATTAGATTTTTGATCTACCGTGAAATTGATCTCTCTGATGTTCATTGACGGACACAGCTCCTGTTCTTAACCATTGGGTTATACTGCCCTCTACAGGAGGAGGACACTAGGCAGGAAAATAGTCTGGCTACGCCTATGGGCAGTCCCAGGGGGTATACGCTCTCTCCCTGCTATAGGTACTCAGTTTTGTTACAAGCAGTGTCAGAAGAATTACAACTCCATAGAGGGGTGGGAGCTGTGTCCGTCAATGAACATCAGAGAAATGGATTTTACGGTAAGTCAACAATCCCATTTTTTTCTTTCGTCCATTGACGGACACAGCTCCGGATCTTCATTACCATTGGGACGTCCCAAAGCAGTGTTAAACATGAGGGGTGGGAACAGCGAAAAAGAAACTCCCAAGGCTAAACTATAGCCAACCAGGTACACTGTAGCTCTACCAGGGCCGGATTAAGAGCATCATGGGCTTGGTGCTGAGGATTTTGAAGGGCCTTAAGGGCCGTGCCTTGCCATGCACCCAGAGGAGGAAGGGTGCAGCCATGCATGCCTAATTCAACATGGGATGCTGTCTCTGAAGCCCATAAACACATCCATGCATCGGCAACTGTCCCTCCTTGTCCGGCCTTCGCGCTGTGTGGGGAGGTTCTGAGGGTGCTGCCTGGGGAAGCGAGCATAGAAGCCAGACTTCTGTGTTTACAAGTGACAGAAGAGCGGTAACAGGGAATATGGCCAACCCGGGGCCTATATAAAAAGGTAGGGGCCTGGAGCTGCAGCTCCAATAGCCCCTACGTTAATCTGGCCCTGAGCTCTACCAAAACAACTGGAGCTCACCTGAAAAAAACAATACACCCTCAGAGGACCAGGTCCTCTAAACAGCAGCTTGCAAAACCTTGCAGCCAAAGTTAGCATCCGCAGAACTTTGTTAACCACTTTACCCCCAGCCCTATTTCGGACACTTTTTGTTCACGCGTTAAAATCAGTATTTTTTCCTAGAAAACTACTTAGAACCCCCATACATTATATATATTTTTTTAGCAAAGACTCTGAAAAATAAAATGTCGGTCATTGCAATATTTTTTGTCACGCGGTATTTGCGCAGCGGTCTTTAAAAGAGCCATTTTTTTGGGAAAATTTTTGAAAAATCACATTTCACTGCATTTAAAAAATACTAAACAGTAAAGTTAGCCCATTTGTTTTGTATATTGTGAAAGAACATGTCACGCCGAGTAAAAAGATACCCTACATGTTACGGTTTAAAATTGCGCCCCCCCCCGTGGGATGGCGACAAACTACGGTCAATAGAGATCTCAATAGGCGACGCTTTAAATTAGAGTGTAGCTCTTTTTTTTAAATTATTGCTCACGCTCTGGCGTTCGCGGCGATACCTCACATGTGTGGTTTGAACAGCGATTTCATTTGTGGTTCGACTTCCGTATACGTTTTTTTTTTGTGCGTGAGCTAACGGTGACGGGGGCGGCTAAATTTTTTTTTTCCCATTTATTTTATTTATTTTTTTAACTTTATTACAGTTTAAAAAAAAAAAAAAAATCTGATCACTTTTATTGCTGTCACAAGCAATGTAAACATCCCTTGTGGCAGCAATATGCAGTGACAGGTACTCTTTATGGAGGGATCGAGGGTCTAAAAGACCCTAGACCCCTCCACTACACTTCCCTGTATGCAAAACGGCGTTTTTGCATACAGCCGTTTTTCAAATTTGCCGCCTTTTGCAGCACAGTAACCCGGAAGTGACGTCATGGACACCGCCTCTGGGTTACGTCATCGGAGACCCGATCTAAGCCGTTTCCGGCTTTGATCGGGACTCCATCCAGCCGGCGGACGTGCCGGCTGGGTGCTCGGGGCTCCCGGTGGGACGGGAGCCCCGGTAACAGCCACGGAAGGCGGCGGGAGGGGGGGGGGGGGGACGTCCCCTCCCGCCCCCCCCCGGGTACCGATCGAGCGGCTCCCGAGCCGCATCGGTCGGTACAGACGGAATGCCAACCGTCGGCTCTAAACCACGGTACCGGGATGATGCCCGGGGGTCATCCCGGTATAACCCCGCAAAGTTTACCGACGTACCCCTACGTCAGTATGCAGTAAGTGGTTAAAGTGTTCACCGATGACCAGGTGGCCGCCTTGCAAACCTGAGTCACTGACGCCTGATGACGGAAGGCCCAGGAGGCACTGAGGGGAAGAAGATCCCCCTGAGGATCCTTTAACTGAGTCACAAACCTCTGCACCTTTCTGTTGAGCCGGGAAGCCACCTCAGGGATGCCCCACCGGATACACAACTGATGAACCACCTCCGGATGAAAGGACCACTCCCCTTGGTCCAACGCCTGCCGGCTGAGGTAAACCGCCTGCCAGGTTTTCCACCCTAGGAATGTGTACGACGGTGAGGGCTGGAACTAACCGTTCTGCCCACCTTAGAATGCCAGCTATCTCCAGAGCCACCAGGACACTTCTAGTGCCGGCTTGGTGATTGACATACGCCACGGCCGTGGCATTGCCCGATTCATTGCACACTGGACAACCCTGAAGACGTTCCATCCAATGTTGTTGGCACAGTCTGATCTCTCGGAGTTCCAAGACATTGATCGATAGTCTGGACTCTTCCAGTGTCCAGATCCCCTGAGCAGAATTTTTGCAGAGGACGCCTCCCCAGCTGGACAGGCTGGCATCCATGGTGACCACTGTCCAATACAAGGGGAGGAAGGATTTGCCCAGCCGAAGTGCAGAAGAATGAAGCCACCATATCAGGGACTCTCTTGTTGCCTGGCTCAGCCGGATCGGACTGTCCAGAGACTGGGGATTCTAGTCCCGTTTGACCAGAATCTCCTTTGCAGGGACCTGGTATGGAACTGTGCAAACGGAACCGCCTCGAAGGTAGACACCATGAGGCCGAGCACCTGCATGCAAGTCTAGAGGGATGAGAATCTGCTGGACAGCAGGAGACGAATTGCAGCCTGCAGTTTCTGGAGTTTGTCCAGAGGAAAGAGCACTCTGACTAAGGCAGAGTCAGGAGTCAGATAGTCCAGCTTTGTGGACGGAACCAGACCAGACTTCTGAAAAATTCTGAATCCAGCCAAACCTCCCTCAAGCTCTTATAGTGATTTCAAGGTTTTCCACCTGAACAGTATGAGACTTTGCTCGCAGGAGAAGGAGGTTGTCCAAGTAGCCTAGTAGAGCGATCCCCCATTGGCGTAACAATGCTAGCACCGGGGCCAACACTTTCGTGAAGACCCGAGAAGCAGAAGCGAGACCAAAGGGTAACACCACATACTGATAATGCTCCTCTCCCACGGGCAAAGCAGAGGAAGCGCTGGAGACCAACACAAATTGGAATGTGAAGGCAAGCTTCCTTGATGTCGATGGAGGCAAGAAAATCCCCCTGATGCAGGGAAGCCACCACCAGGCGAATGGACTCCATTCTGAACTTCTGCACCCGCACAAAGCAGTTCAGCGCCTTGAGGTCCAGAATTGCACCTTGCCTTCCTTTCTGGGGACTGTAAACAGGTTTGAGTAAAACCCCTGAAAACGTTCCGAACTCTGAATAGGGACCATCACCCTTTAAAGTAAAATGTATTTCCCCCGACCCAAAAAGAGCCTGTAAGAGGACCGGGGACAGTCGCACATTGGAAGGAAGAACCTTAACGGAGGGTAAGAAAGAAACTAAATCTTGTAGCCAAACCGAATGACCTCATGGACCCACTTGTCTTGTACCAGGGGAGTCCATAGGTCCCTGAACCAGTGAACACGTCCTTAGACCCCAGATACGGGTGGGGGTGCACCTTCATGAGCCTTGTCTGCGAGTCTGGAGATGCCGCTCTTGACTTGCCAGACCAAGTTCGCTTGGATCCTCCAGAGGAGGCCTGGAAGGGCTCCGATCCCTTGTCAGTAGACCCTGAGGGACGAAAAAAAAACATCTGAACAGAGGAGGGCCCACGTCTACCACTAGGGTCCTTGCACTTAGTAGCCTGTGGAAGAAAGGTAATCTTCCCCCCTGTAAGACCTTTAATGATGTCATCCAGGATAGCACCAAACAGGTGATCTCCTTGAAAGGGAAGATCAGTCCCCAGACCAAAATTTGAGCCAAAAGACAGGCTGAAGGACCTTTGCTGAAACAGAGAGCCGAGCCATTAGGGGAGCCGCATGCAAAGAGGCATCACAGATAAACTCCCCCTGGATCAGCTGGTCCGCCAGCACAGCAAAGGCAGGGGGGAGCTACTCCCACCTCCAGGTCACGGCGCAAAATCCTAGCCCATTCGGTCAGAGTCTGCGACACCAGGGCAATGGTGACTATCGGTCTCAGTGCCGAACCAGACAGGGTGTACATATTGCAGGCAACAGCCTCCCCCTTCCTGTCAGACGGGTCCACTTCCTAAGAAGGGACTCCTCATAGGGGTATCGCCTAGCAAATCGCTTAGGGACTGCAAGGGGACACTTTGGACATCCCCACTCTTGAGGCCCCGTTCACACTGGGGCGATCCGACTTCCCCAGGCGACCACAGAGGTCGCGGCGCGCTGCTTGCACAGCGACCTCGGAGCGGCCGGCACGGACTTCATAACATTGAAGTCTATGCAGGTCGCCCCAAAGAAGCTCCGGACCCTTTTTCTAAGTCGGAGCGACTTGTGTCGCTCCTATTAGAACGGGTCCATAGCGTCTGTATGGGAGGCGACCTGTCAGGTGACCAGGTCGCCTGACAGGTCGCCCCAGTGTGAATGGGGGCTTAGTGACAATTTTGTCAATATTGGGGGGGCGGGGGGGACACCTTTTCCGCTCTGGATGGCTTGTGAGTGCCAAATGGAACCTGCGCCTCCGTCGCAGCTGCATCCTCCATCTTTAACATCTCACGCACAGCTACAATTAGTGTGTCCACCAGCGCTTTTTCATACACGGTTGCACAAGAGGAGGAATCCTCCTCACTATGAGGATTCAAGGTACGTGGTCGCAGACCCAGCAGGGTGATCCGTGTTCGTGGCTGCCCAATCAGATTCAGGATCTGATGAGACAGATGAGGCAGGGGAAGGCGGGGGCGGCGTTTGACAGCCCGTCCCCCAAAAGCCAACTCAGCCCAGGACACAAAGGACTCCAGGACCGCCGTCAGTGCATTGATGGATGGATGGGACCCAGAGGGCCCCGCAGCCTCGGAGAGGGATCAGGTGGGGAGATGTGCTCCAAAGACTCCATGAGTCACCAGGGGGACCCCCACAAAACAGTGTAAAACACTGCTCCCATGCTCGCCTCCAGGATTTCTCCAGAGCTTCTCCCATTCTTTGGAACTCTCTACCCCAATCTGTCTGACTGTCCCCTAATCTATCCATCTTTAGACGATCCCTGAAAACCCTTCTCTTTAAAGAAGCCTACCCGGCTACTAACTAATAACACTGTTTCACTTGCTCCATCAGCTCATCCCCACAGCTATTGCCTTTTGTATCAATTGACCCTCCCTTTTAGATTGTAAGCTCTAACGAGCAGGGCCCTCTGATTCCTTTGTTCCAAATTGTAGTGTAACTGTAATGTCTGCCTTCATTTTATTAAGCGCTGCGCAAACTGTTGGCGCTATATAAATCCTGTATAATAATAATAATAATAATAAAACACTGCTAAGGGACCATCCCCTTAATTTTAATTTTTTTTATTTTTTTTTATTTGGAATGTTATAAAGTAGAAAGTAAACTATATTGCCTTTTTTTTCCACAATTGTCACTTTTGTTTATAGCGCAAAAAAAATAAAAAAAAAAATAAAAAAAATCGCACATCTGTACAATGACCGTGCATTTTTTTTACTGCTGATTACTGCATTAGTGTCAATGGTCCCCAAAGAGTCAAAGGTGTCAGTTAGGTGTCCGATTTGTCTGCCGCAATGTAGCCGTCCCGCTTTAAATAAAAAAAAAAAAAAAAAAAAAAAAAAAAAATCGCTGCTCGCCGCCATTAATAGTACAAAAATAAATAAAAATTACACAAAAATATTGCATTGTTTGTAGACGCGAAAACTTTTGCGCAAACGAATATACACTTACTGGGATTTTTTTAACAAAACTATGTAGCAGAATACATATTGGCCTAAATTTAAATTTTTAAAAAAAAAAAAATTTGGCTGGGTTTTTTAAAGCTAAAAGTAAAAAGCTTTTTTTTTCTCAAATTAGTTGCTTATTTTTGCTTATAGCGCAAAAAATAAAAACCACAGAGGTGATCAAATCCCACCAAAAGAAAGCTCCATTCGTGGGAGAAAAAGGACGTAAATTTTGTTTGGGTACAGCGTCGCACGACCGCGCAATTGTCCGTTTAAAAGGACGCAGTGCTGTATCGCAAAAATGGCCTGGTCATGAAGGGGGTAAATCTTCCGGGGCTGAAGTGGAAGGGATGCAAGAAAAATGCACAAAAATGCGGGATAACGGTTTTCTGTGCATTACCTTTTATTCCTTTGAGCCTTCTGGTATCTCTGAGGCTACAATGGTGAGATGTGGTGTAATAATGCGTCTCCACAATATCACGGAGCGCTAGAACCTCGCAGGGCAAATAAAAAGGTCCCCAATTTGGCATCTATGATGGCGGGTAAAATAATTACAGCTGCAAATCGCAGGAATGTGGCGATATTCTGGGATAACCGACCCACGAGTCCCCTTTCCTATTCAGGGCTCCGGGTCATGCAGGGTTGAGTGTGACGTGGAAGTGGTGGGAGGGGCTGTGCGGGGAGCGGCTGCAGATTAATTAAATAAAGCTTATTGTTGTGGTGGGGCCCCGCAGATTCCTGCAGAGATAAAGGAAGATTAACCCCCGACAAACCCAGCCCGAGCAACACCGACAGGTGGAGCTCATAGCGCGTCCCCATGAAGGTGTATGAGCGGCAAATGTTTTACCACCAACTGGACTTCAGATTTATTAGTTGTAAATCATTCCATTAATAATATAAAATCTACAGCAGCTAATGGGATGAGGGAATTTTCAGTCACTACACATTGGGGGAGATTTACTAAAACTGGAGCACTCAGAATATGGTGCAGCTGTGCATGGTAGCAGGGTGGAAAAAAAAAATGATATATATATATATGTGTGTGTGTGTAGTAAAAAAAAAAAAAGACATATATTTTATATATATATATATATATATATATATATATATATATATATATATACACACATATATATACATTATATATATATATATATATATATATATATATATATATATATATATATATATATATATATACACACACATACATACACACACATATATATACATACACACACACACATATACATACACACATACACACACACACACACATATATACATATACACACACACACACACACACATATATACATACACACACACACACACACACACACACACACACATACACACACACATACATACACACACATTTATTTTTTAAATTAAAATCAGATTTTTTTATTTACACATTTTTATTTATTTTAACCCACGAGGCTTCAAGCCTTCCCATATGGTGCAGCTGTGCATAGTAGCAGGGTGGATAAAAAAAAAAGGAAATTTTTTTTTTTTAAATGAAATAAGATTTTTTTTTTTTTTTTCAAACCTTATTTTAATTTTTTTTTTTTTTTTTTTGAGCCCACGAGGCTTCAAGCCCCCCCCCCCCCCCCGTATGGTGCAGCTGTGCATGGCAGCAGGGTGGATAAAAAAAAATTATTTTTATTTTTTATTTTTTTCAACCCACGAGGTTTCAAGCCTCCCAGTATGGAGCAGCTGTGCACGGTAGCATGGTGGATAATTTTTTTTTTTTTTAATTTAACCTTATTTTAATTTTTTAATTTTTATTTTTTTAACCCACGAGGCTTCAAGCCTCCCTGTATGGTGCACCTGTGCATGCTTAGCAGGGTGGATAAAAAAAAAATGCTTAAATCAGATTTTTTTTTTTTTTTTAAATTTAAACCTTTTTTCTTTTCTTTTTTTCAACCCATGAGGTTTCAAGCCTCCCTGTATGGTGCAGCTGTACACGGTAGCAGGGTGGATCATTTTTTTATAAATTTAACCTGATTTTTTTTATTTTTATTTTTTTAACCCACGAGGCTTCAAGCCTCCCCGTATGGTGCAGCTGTGCATGGTAGCAGGGTGGATCATTTTTTTTTTTTTTATTTAATCTTATTTTTTTTACTTTTATTATTTTTATTATTTTAACCCACGAGGCTTCAAGCAGGGGGGATTAAAAAAAAAAAAAAAAAAACATTTTTTTCCCCCCAATACACCAATCAGAGGCAGTGCTAGACATGCCATGTAATACTCCAGATCAGTGTTTCTCAATCCTGTTTTTCAGTCAAGGCACCCTGTAAAATTATGGACAGTCTCGAGGCACCCCATTCTACAATGTAAATACTATTCTAATAGCTTCACACAATGAAGCACCATCCACACACGTAGGACACCCAACATTAGAGGTGATTTATTCTTCCAAAGAAAATACATTTTTTGCACACTGGTACTGACTAGTATCCCAGTGTTTCTCTTCTCCATCAGTTTTACTCCATCACTCAGCTAATGTGACCCCCCAACACTGACAGGGAGGGGCAGGGGAGGAGCAAACAGGCGATCACCATTCTTCTCCCCACTGATGACATCACTGGGTGTTCGGACGCCGGTGGCTGGAAGGATGTAATGGTGCAAAATAAAAATCTGATGCTTTGTGTAACCAAGGCCGGCTTCGTCCACCTGCCGGCTTCTATACATTTTGGGCAATTTTTAGGCATTTTGCCGAGGCACCTCTAAAGAAACCTTAAAGGGTAACTCCACTTTCGTGGGGGTAAAAAAAATCAAATAAAGAAAAAACAATATAGCGTATACAATTATGACAAATCATATTATAATTGAATGTTATTAAACAATTTCCTTTTTTTTTCAACCTGCAGCTGTTGTCATTTTCTGCAAATACAATATGGCCGCCTGGAGCTGTTCTGCACACAGAATGTATACTGACCACACCCCCAGAAACATCATTTCCTGCTTGTGTGATTGGCTCACCAATTTTCCCAGAAGTCTGCACTAAGATACAAGTCAGATTTCTGGCATCCCCTGCAACACAAATGTCATTTTTGGTGAGAAACTCCAAATAGGAACACGTCTAAAGGGATGCAGGCCCAGCAGATTTCCTCATTAGAGCCCTGCAGCTGCCACAGCTGATAGATAATTATGAAACCACTCCCATTAGACCCACTCAGCACAGAGGAACAAACAATGATTTCTTCAGAATAATAAAAAGGTAGGAATCTGCAACAAAGTTTGTTACAATCCCTGCAATGTACAGAGATCACCCAGAGGGGATTGTTTTTTTCTCAACAAAAGTGGAGTTACGCTTTAAAAGGCCCCCTTGGTTGGAAAAGTCTGAATCTCTGAGCACAGATCCAGCAATGTTAATTTTTGGATGCATTTTTCTTTCCTGCGTCTTGCTTCCTTCTATATACAGTAGAGCTCTGTGCCGCGCTCAGTGCCGGGCAAAGTCTACAAACACAGACAATGCAAACAGAACGGCGTTATCGATGTCATAAAATGTTTTATGGCTCTAGAGGAGGTAAATGAGCAAATATTATCATTAAAAAGAAAAACTATGTAACCTCCCGGCTCATGACATCACCCAGCAGCCCAGGAGACGGCATTGTATACGGATCAGACATAACATTATGACCACCCACCTTATATTAACTAAGATCCCCCCTTTTGCCACCCAAAACAGCCCGGACCCGTCTGGGTATTGTCTCCTCTAGACCTCTGAAGGTATGCTGTGATATCCGGTGTTCCGTGAAAAAACCCTACCCTCGTCACTTCCGGCACCAAGCCATCACTAGCAGATCTTTTAAGTTCTGTAAGTCGTGGCTGGACAGATCCTAGGCACCAGGTCCCGACAGCGTCCAGAAATCAGATTCTGGCACCCACCAGCCCATCCACCGCTGGCACCAGGCAGTAGCAACTCCCAACACCCCGGACATGCAGCTCCGGGCGTCAGGCAGCTGATTCAGCTTCATACAGGGGCGTACCTACAGGGGTCACAATTGCAACCCGGCCCAATGCTGTAGGGGACCCAGTGCGCCCCCCCAATACATCTGGAACAGTAGGGCAGCACCATATATAAAGGAACTGATGCCCTCCATTTTCCTCTTGCAGCCACTGAATGCCTGTGGGTGGGCATTCAGCAGTTTGGCTAAAAGAAGCCGTCCCCATACACCCCCGCCCCTATCCAGCTTCAATCTGTTGCCTCCAGTGTGCTCTGTAGTCCCCTGCGCCCTCTCTCCTGGTCGAACCCCCCTTCCCTCTATCGTCGATCGATTAGGATGGAGACCAGGCAAGGGGCCAGTAAATGTGTCATTTACCAGCCCCTTCCTTTTCTGAATGGTGCGTCAGTGACCTGTACTGATCACCAACTCTGTCCATTCATACCTGAGGCAGAGTAAGCCATGTTTACTATGCTTCATTTTATGAATGGACAAGATCTATACAGAGCTATTCCTGTCCATTCATTGCTGCTGAGGCTGCAGAGATGGATTGAGGGCTGTGTCCTCAATCTCCTTTCTCTGTCTCACAGGTGAAACATCAGAGGTCTGTTAAGACTCCTGATAATTTACCAAAGCCCCCCAACAGGGCTCCTAAAAAAAAAAACAAATTTATGAAAACTATAAAATATAAAAAAAAATAAAAAAAATGATACCAGTGGCGAAACTACCATGGTCACGAAGGTCGCACTTATGACCGGGCCCGGGTGTTTTGGTCCCTAGACTTTGCTGCAAGCTAAATTTGATTTGAAGTGGATTGCAATGCACTAAAAATTCACCTATGGTGTTTCTGATGGATTACGCTCGCGTTTTTGAAACATTTGTAGCTTTTCCTTGTAAAAAAAAAAATACCTGAACACCAGAAGTGGCATTTGGGCTCCATTTCTTAACACTACACAACCTGTGTGAAGCAGGGCTTGAAAAATGCGGGTTCATGCAGATATAGCGTCGCGGGTTCACCCCAACTTCTCCCTCGTGGGTTCACCCCAGCTTGCCCCCTCGCACGATGGTCTCTGCATTGAAAGGGGGCACGCACGATGGTCTCTGCATTGAAAGGGGGCACGCACGATGGTCTCTGCATTGAAAGGGGGCACGCTGGTCACTGTGCATTGAAAGGGGGCACGCACGCTGGTCACTGTGCATTGAAAGGGGGCACGCACGCTGGTCACTGCGCATTGAGAGGGGGCACGCACGCTGGTCACTGCGCATTGAGAGGGGGCACGCTGGTCACTGTGCACTCAAAGGGGGCACGCTGGTCACTGTGCACTCAAAGGGGGCACGCTGGTCACTGCATTGAAGGGGGCACGCTGGTCACTGCATTGAAGGGGGCACGCTGGTCACTGCATTGAAGGGGGCACGCTGGTCACTGTGCATTGAAAGGGGACACGCTTCGGGTTCATCCCAGCTTGCCCCCTCGCGGGTTCATGCAGATACAGCCAAGTGGGTTCACCCCAGCTGCAGCATCGCAGGTTTCACGCAGCTGCAGCGTTACCTTGAAATCAACTTGCTGCAATTCATTTGCCGCTGCCCGACTCCCGCTGTGTCTAATCACAGCGGAAGCGGGGTCTCTGCGGCGCGCGCTGCGTGCACGAAGTCCCGTAGATCTACACGACTTTGCATAGCCGAGCAACCTGCCGCAGTATATCTGCAGTGGACGGACGGCAACTGGCATAGAATGCACCTTCTGCCTTTACAACTCCTTTTTTTTGCTCGTACACACTAAAAAAATTGGGCGAGAAATTGACAGCCAATTCGGGAATTTTTGTACAAAAAAGTATGAAGGAGCCAACTCCAAAATTTTTCTTTGCACAGGAACAGAACGAACGATTTTTGTTTAGTGTGTACCATTTTCTTACGATTTTCATACTAGAGAAAAAAATCAGAAAAGAGACTGCGCATGATCAAAAACAAAAGAAAAAATAATTAAATTTAAAAAAAGCTTTTGGCGTACGAGAATTTTTGTACAAATTTTGCTGTGAAAAACTACAGGGGAAAAAAAAAAAATGCAACGATCGTTCGCTCGATTTTCATAGTTTGTACCCCACTTGAGGCACAAAGGGGTTAATATTTGTTGGACTGTATAAAGCTTTCCCATATCTGCCGTGAGTTCGGCTTTAAGAGTCCATCTGCGGCGGAGGGGTCGTGGTGACAGAACGATCGGCCTTTGCAATCAGTCAGGAATTTTCTGCTTCCTGTAGGTTGGGCTGTTTTTGTGGTTTGAAGAAAGAATCCTGAGAGGCGTCTGATAAAGCCGGTGCCACACTGGGCTCCGTACAACGCGTGACATAAGAGGGCCACATGGGCTCCGTACAACGCCATGACATAGGAGGGCCACATGGGCTCCGTACAACGCCATGACATAGGAGGGCCACATGGGCTCCGTACAACGCCATGACATAGGAGGGCCACATGGGCTCCGTACAACGCCATGACATAGGAGGGCCACATGGGCTCCGTACAACGCCATGACATAGGAGGGCCACATGGGCTCCGTACAACGCCATGACATAGGAGGGCCACATGGGCTCCGTACAACGCCATGACATAAGAGGGGCCACATGGGCTCACTGACTTGGATTGGCAGCCGATGGCACCACGGCTGTATCTCAGCCAATCAGGAGGGAGAGTTCCAGGATGGGGGAGGAACTCGTGAAAATCGCTGGACAGAGATTGAAGATAGATTGAGGCCACAGAAGCCATCTCTTCAACCATAGAAACCGGCCAATCAGCTCAAATCGCTCTTCATTGTCCTGGAGAAAAAAAAATGAGAAGTCAGCAGCTACAAATCCTGTACAAATCCTGTAGCTGCTGACTTTTAATATATAGACACTTCATGTCCAGGGAGCCCGTGATGTTGGCACCCCAGCCGATTTTCAGATCGGCTGCTGCCGCCACCGCCATTCTATGGGGAACTGGCTGTGAAGTCGAAACAGCCGGTTCCCTAGTGCACTGCACATTCTCATAAGCTCGGCGGCGGGGAAGGACGAAGGAGAGCGGAACTTCCAGTGGACGGCGCCCTCTCCCGGACGTGGAGAAGGGTACCTGTCAAAAATAGGTCCCCGTCCCCCCGTGAAAGGTGCCAAATATGGCACCGGAGGGAGAGAGGAAGCAAATGAGCAGAAGTTCAACCTTTGAGTGGAGCTCCGCTTTAACAACAGATGACTCATCTGCTGTCAGCGAGTTCCCCTCCCATGTTCAGTTCAGGGCATGTGGCCTGGTATGGTATGGTTTAGGTGGAGGGGGGGCGCTTGCTTGTCCCCTACTTTTCCTGCCAGGCTGCATGCTCGTATGAAGGGTATGCCCATTTTTTTATTTATTTGGGCATGGGGTTCCCTTTAAAATCCATATCAGACCCGAAGGGGACAAAGCAAAAGATTTTCGGGATGCGTGTTTCCACGATTGCAGCGTGATGATTGCGGCAGAACTGAACTGCGATTTTAGGTGGCATTCAAATAAATGGTATCGGAAATGTGCATTGTGCGATTTGTCAAATCTGCCCAAAAGGTCAAACGCAGAGGTGTGAATGCAGCCTGACGTGGGAGAAGAGACTGAGGAAATGCTTCCTCCTGCCTGCAGCAGGCTGATGACATAATCTCAGCAACATTGTTTGACTTTATAGTAAGTCACACAATGAGAGGCTGCAGCAGAGGCTGGTCTACGTCAGACATTTGTAAGCCACAGCCAAAAACTACACAGGAACGAGGATTTATAGGACTTGGTCAACTCTGAGCCGGCATCTCAGTCCAGGAAGCAGATGGCAGTCCTGAAGGATGCCTGAACAAAGATGGCACCTTCCTTCTGGAGAGAAAAGCTGATGAAAGCATTGTTAGCAGAATGGACTTAAAGTGGTTTTAAACCGCAGACATGAAATCTGAACAAAGCATATCCTTCTAAAGTGTGTACTTATCCCAATCCAGAGCACTAAGTGTCATTTCTGTCTGCTGCCTCCTTCCTCTATCTGCATGAGTCACTTCTGACAAGTTTTCCTGACACCAAGAGAAAAATGGTGACAGGGGAGGGACCTCCAGCACACACAGCCTGTGATTGAAAACCTCAGCTCTGTTCCCGCGTGCAGGGGGGGGCGGCGTGTCCCCTTCCCGCGTGCAGGGGGGGCGGCGTGTCCCCTTCCCGCGTGCAGGGGGGGGGGCGTGTCCCCTTCCCGCGTGCAGGGGGGCGGCGTGTCCCCTTCCCGCGTGCAGGGGGGCGGCGTGTCCCCTTCCCGCGTGCAGGGGGGCGGCGTGTCCCCTTCCCGCGTGCAGGGGGGGGGGCGGCGTGTCCCCTTCCCGCGTGCAGGGGGGGGGCGTGTCCCCTTCCCGCGTGCAGGGGGGGGGCGTGTCCCCTTCCCGCGTGCAGGGGGGGGGCGTGTCCCCTTCCCGCGTGCAGGGGGCGGCGTGTCCCCTTCCCGCGTGCAGGGGGCGGCGTGTCCCCTTCCCGCGTGCAGGGGGCGGCGTGTCCCCTTCCCGCGTGCAGGGGGCGGCGTGTCCCCTTCCCGCGTGCAGGGGGCGGCGTGTCCCCTTCCCGCGTGCAGGGGGCGGCGTGTCCCCTTCCCGCGTGCAGGGGGGCGGCGTGTCCCCTTCCCGCGTGCAGGGGGGGGGGGGCGGCGTGTCCCCTTCCCGCGTGCAGGGGGGGGGGCGTGTCCCCTTCCCGCGTGCAGGGGGGGGGGCGTGTCCCCTTCCCGCGTGCAGGGGGGGGGCGTGTCCCCTTCCCGCGTGCAGGGGGGGGGCGTGTCCCCTTCCCGCGTGCAGGGGGGGGGCGTGTCCCCTTCCCGCGTGCAGGGGGGGGCGTGTCCCCTTCCCTCCAAACAGCTTTTGTCACCAAGCTCTGCAGGGCACAGTGTGTAATGTCAGCTCTCCACCCCCTTTTTTTTTTTTTTGTAACAGTTCAGACAAGCTTTACACATTCTGGAATTTGAACAGATGTAGAGAAGAGAAGAATGCAGATAAACAGGTGCAACTTACGTAGGGAGATTTGTTTAATCTCTGTACCACCTGAGGCCAATCACTTCACTGGGTGTATTAAGGGTTTAAAAATCACTTTAAAGCAGTATTAAACCCCAAATATATTGCAGCTTACCAATCCTTAGATGTGACGGCTGCGTTAGTTTCCCCTTTTAGGCTCTCTTTCCTTTAGATTTTCATCTGGTGATCCAGCCAGCAAGTCTGATGCTTTTCAAAAGAATGCGCTCTCTAGCAAATGTAGCAGTTAGAGGGATGAGACAAACCACCTACCACTGACAGGGGTCCTCACAATGATCAGCTTTTGTTTATGTAAAACCTTTATCCCCAAAAGGAAAAAAACAAACAAAAAGTTTGCTGTAACTGAATATAAAGTGTGAGCTGGAGTTTGGCTTTACATTTGTTAGTGTATTTAAATCTGCTAGTCCATCTAACACTCCCCTCCCCCCAATACTGCTGTCCAAATCTGCCCCCCGCTACTCCCCTTAATACTGCTGTCCAAATGTGCCCCCTGTGCTCCTTCATCCAGAGTAGGGGCACTCAGGAGGTGTGTTACTGGCCAGATCACCAGGTGAAAAGGGGGGGGGGGGAGGAAAGAAAAGGAATGCAGGCGCCACATCGAATGATTGGAAAGCTGCAATGGGTTACACTTATGCTGTTGAATTTAATCCCGCCTTCATATGAAATAATTTCAAGTTAGGCATTTTTTGGGCATTTTTTGGGCTGTATTAGGGATAAAATCCTGAGAAGTGCAGAGACTCTCAAGGTACGGTGATCGGCGCGCGGTTTAGGAGTCGCGGTGGCAGCGCACATGCGGGGCACTGAAATCCACCGGGCAGCCGAGCCGTCTAATCCGGGACAAATAGCCAGGATTCTTGGCATGTCTTCGGTATTAAGAGACGCCCAATTTAATCAGCCAGGATAAAGGGTATTAAATGATTTGCCTCCATTCTGCTCGCTCTGATGGACATCTGGAACAGATTAAAGTTTTGGGCAGATCAGGACGCCAGCATCCCCCTTCTCCCTCGCCAGGCTGCCCACGGCCATCCCAGTCCAGGAGGACTTAAGAAGCCGCCTTTCCTTAAAGTGTATCCAAACCCCGCAACAAATACGTCATATCGCAACTTATCGCTCTTTACAGAAAAATTTGCTTAGAATCTAGGAGCCAGCTAAAGTTAGGAGCCAGTTTTTTAAATTAGCTGCCCAGTGCCCAGAACTGAATGCCCGGGGCGTCAGGCAATAAGAATTGCTCACACCTGGTGTCAAGTGAAAAAAAAAGACCGAAAAAAAAAATCCTATAAAATTTTGCAATTAAGTAATTTTTCTCCTTCACTAATGTGCACGGATGGGCACTGGCGGGCACTCACGAGGCGGCTGCACTGGCGGGCACTCACGAGGCGGCTGCACTGGCGGGCACTCACGAGGCGGCTGCACTGGCGGGCACTCACGAGGCGGCTGCACCGGCGGGCACTCACGAGGCGGCTGCACCGGCGGGCACTCACGAGTAGGCTGCACCGGCGGGCACTCACAAGGCGGCTGCACCGGCGGGCACTCACAAGGCGTCACTGATCGGCACTCACAAGAACTGAGGAGGCGCAACTGATGGCCACTGACGGGAACTGATGAGGCGGCACTGATGGGAACCGATGAGGCAAAGAGCTGTAGATTGTACTTTCCAGTACAAGGGATTAATGTCGCTTGGCGCATATCAAGATCCGCAAGTTCGCTTTTCAGCGCAGCAAATTTCTATGCGCCAGACCCCATTATTTCCATCACAAATCAGACCTCCGAGTGTCTAGGTGACTAGTTGTTTAATCAACTTATTGTTTCTAGCAGAGGTGTAACTACAACCTTAAGGGCCCCAGTGAAAGAAACCATAATGGTGGTCCGGGAACAGTCAGGGAACGGGCTGATGTGGAAGGGGAATGGTCTGGGAACGGTCCGGCGGCAGATAGGAATAGGCTGATGCGGTCAGGCATGGTCGGGGAATGGTCAAGGCAACATGCTAATGTTGTAAGGGAATGGTCTGGAAATGGTCAGGTAATGGGCTGTGGTAGGGGAATGGTCTAAGAATAGTCAGGGAACAGCTGACGTGGTAAGGGAATGGTCAGGGAACGGGCTGACGTGGTAAGGGAATGGTCAGGGAACGGGCTGACGTGGTAAGGGAATGGTCAGGGAACGGGCTGACGTGGTAAGGGAATGGTCAGAGAACGGGCTGACGTGGTAAGGGAATGGTCAGAGAATGGGCTGACGTGGTAAGGGAATGGTCAGAGAACGGGCTGATGTGGTAAGGGAATGGTCAGAGAACGGGCTGATGTGGTAAGGGAATGGTACAGGAATGATCAGGAAATGGGCTGATGTGGTAAGGGAATGGTCAGAGAACGGGCTGATGTGGTAAGGGAATGGTCAGAGAAGGGGCTGATGTGGTAAGGGAATGGTACAGGAATGATCAGGAAATGGGCTGATGTTGTAAGGGAATGGTCCGGGAATGGTCAGGGAATGGGCTGATGTAGTAAGGGAATGGTCAGGGAACGGGCTGATGTAGTAAGGGAATGGTCAGGGAACGAGCTGACGTAGTAAGGGAATGGTCAGGGAACGGGCTGACGTGGTAAGGGAATGGTCAGGGAACGGGCTGACGTGGTAAGGGAATGGTCAGGGAACGAGCTGACGTGGTAAGGGAATGGTCAGGGAACGGGCTGACGTGGTAAGGGAATGGTCAGGGAACGAGCTGACGTGGTAAGGGAATGGTCAGGGAACGGGCTGATGTGGTAAGGGAATGGTACAGGAATGATCAGGAAATGGGCTGATGTTGTAAGGGAATGGTCCGGGAATGGTCAGGGAATGGGCTGATGTAGTAAGGGAATGGTCAGGGAACGGGCTGACGTGGTAAGGGAATGGTCAGGGAATGGGCTGACGTGGTAAGTGAATGGTCAGGGAACGAGCTGACGTGGTAAGGGAATGGTCAGGGAACGGGCTGACGTGGTAAGGGAATGGTCAGGGAATGGGCTGACGTGGTAAGTGAATGGTCAGGGAACGAGCTGACGTGGTAAGGGAATGGTCAGGGAACGGGCTGACGTGGTAAGGGAATGGTCAGGGAACGGGCTGACGTGGTAAGGGAATGGTCAGGGAATGGGCTGACGTGGTAAGGGAATGGTCAGGGAATGGGCTGACGTGGTAAGGGAATGGTCAGGGAATGGTCAGGAAATGGGCTGATGTGGTAAGGGAATGGTCAGAGAACGGGCTGATGTGGTAAGGGAATGGTCAGAGAACGGGCTGATGTGGTAAGGGAATGGTCCAGGAATGGTCAGAGAACGGGCTGATGTGGTAAGGGAATGGTCCAGGAATGGTCAGAGAACGGGCTGATGTGGTAAGGGAATGGTCTGGGAACAGACTGATGTGGTAAGGGAATGGTCTGGGAATGGTCAGAGAACGGGTTGATGTAGTAAGGGAATGGTCCCGGGAACAGTCCAGCGGCGGACAGGAATAGGCTGATGCGGTCAGGAATGGTCCGGAATGGTCAAGACAACATGCTAATGTGGTCAGGGAATGGTCTGGGAATGGTCATGAAATGGGCTGACGCAGTCAGGAATGGCCGGGGAATAATCTGGGAATGGGCTGGCGCGGTCTGGAATGGTTGGGGGGGGGGGGGAACGGACTGACGCGGTCAGGAATGGTCAGGGAATGGGCTGATTTAGTCGGGAAACGGTCTGGGAATGGTCTGGAAATGGGCTGACGCAGTCAGGAATGATCTGGGAATGGGCTGGCGGGGTCAGGTCAGGAATGGTTGGGGGAATGGACTGACGCGGTCAGGAATGGTTGGGGAATGGTCAGGCATAGTTGGGGAATGGTCCGGGAACAGTCAGTCATGTCAGAATGCACCATCAGCCAACCTAGTTGTACGATATAATATACATGTTGCTGCTCATCTGTCGGTGTCGTGTTTCAGGCGACACTTCAGAGCTTTCGCTAGTTTAACACCGCGTCCCGACCAAACATCCAGCGATCCTGGCATCGCTCACCCAGAATTTTAGCTAAACACAAACATTTGGATTAGGATGGAATTTCAAGATGCTTCTGAGCACACCACCTCATGAAAGGATGGAGATCTGCGCCAGCGTTCCGGACAGATGAGACGCCGCGTTGTGTAACCGGGCCGGGGAATTATTGGACATTCTAGATGGGTAGCACAGAGCAGCCTGTGTGAGGGGTACTGGGGGGGCCGAGTGCTCTGATTGTGGGATTTTTCCAGTGGAAGGATGACGCAGCCTTCAGCAAATATTGACCCCGCACGCCGCTCTCGCCATCCCCGCCGCCCTCCAGGTGTATGAATAATGGGCACACTGTGTACTCCAAGTGGAAAGTTCCTTCTCTTCATTGAAGTAGATCGAACCCAGCAACTCAATATAAAAGCCTCACCGTGCAAAGAGAAATCCAAAAGTAAAATGTTAAACTTTTCTAATCCTGCAGCTTCCATTACCTACCTGGTGATCCCACCATAGGCTACCAGACACTTCCTGTTATGGGGTGACAACTGTTTCCTGTGTTGTCACCCGGTCACAAATGCCTCTGTGCCGACACATTATGCAAACATCAGCCACCATTTCTTTCCATTTTTACATGACAATTATCACTTTTTAAAGTTGAAGTTTAATCCACTCATATTTTGCCTTCCTACGGGGCGGGGGGCTAAAGGAGGAGGGGGCAGGGGGTAATGGGGGAGGGAACAGGGCTGGGGGGTAACGGGGGAGGGAACAGAAAAGGGGGAGAAACGGGATTGGGGGGGACATGGGGAAGGGTGGGGGTGGACAGGTGGGCAGGGGTGGCAACGAGGGGGGGCAAGGTGGGTAGGCGGGGGGCAACGGGGCAGGGGGAGAGGGGAAACAGGATGGAGGCCAGGTGGGGGGCAACGGGGCAGGTTGGAGGGGAAACGGGACGGGGGCCTGGTGAGCAAGCGGGGGGCAATGGGGAAGGGGGAAGGGGAACCAGATCGAGAGTCGGTAGAAACTGGGTGGGGAATGGGGGGGGGGGGGGGGAGACGACAGGCGGGGGGCGAAAGGGCTAGATGATGCTGGACCTCCTCCAGCTAGAAAATGATGGGGGTCTCTGACTTGCTGCAGCTTCTAATGCATATTGTGAGGAGCTCACAGTGTGCGGTGAAATCAGAGTAAACCATTCTGGTACAGGAGAGGAGTCGGTACAACTGTGCAATTCTGAAGGGAAGGCCGGAGTTGCGCTCTAAAACTGATTACTACCACTCTTTACTGAACATTGTAAATAAAGTTGGGAGGGAATCCTCAGCACCTGGGGGTTTCGGTAAACACAGCACAGTAACCGGCTTCTCATCCTCTATTTGATCAATGTACAGTTTATGTATCTATGGATGGCTCCTCTAAAGACTGCAAAGTGTGCGCGCCACCTTGTGGGGGAAATGCAGAACAGCCGCAATCATGCTATTGCAGCACTGGGCAAGAGGTTACCTTGGTGTGTTGTCCCGGAGTTACATATGTGAAACGAACCATTATTACAGAAGCCAAAGACAGCAAACCCTCCCCAAAAAATTCCACATTTACCTGCACTGTAAACAGAAAACTGTACACAGCCGCTCATTTATAACACATTCTGTCAAAAGGCAATTTTGATCTAAAATAACATTTAATTGAAGTATTTAGTAAGAGCCTAAAGTAAACGCGGCGGTAATAAATATTTGTTACAGACACCCTGCAGCTGGCACCATGTCCTTGCACAAGTCTCCCCTGTGTTTCAGACCGTTAAAAAAAAAAAAAAAAAAAAAAGGAAAGGGGGGGTGCTTAAAAAACCGTGGGGGGGGGGGGTATAGTAGGTGCTAAATAAAAAAAATAAGGGGGAGAGCGCAAACAAAAAAAAGGAAGGGATTGGGGGGGGGCAAAAAAAAAAAAAAAAAGTGTGGCGAGGGGTGCTTAAAAAAAAAAAAAAAAATGGAAAATCCAGTAATCGCAGTAATCTGGTGTTGCAACCTGAAGGAATGCAATACTGCCTTCAATAAGAGGCGGAGATATCATTTATAATGTTCTGTGTTATAATGTTACATAACAGATCCCCAGTCCCCTGGTTCTATTTGCTGAGAAAGTCTTGTAGGGACGGTGTGGGAAAAGGAGGAGACGCTGGCAGTGCCAGGTACGAAGCCTCGCTGAACTTTGTACACTTTGCTGTGCCTCAAATCCCTTATCCAGAGCATCTAATAACCCTTTCCTGTAACTGGGGTCACAAAAAATGAAATTATGAACCCAAAAAGGAGCAAAACCCGGGGCATAAAAGTAACAAAAAAAAAAAATCTTTCCCAGTCTTCTTAGTGGTTGTAAACTTCAGACATGAAAAATGAACAAAGCATATCCCTCTATAGTGTGTACTTGTCTCAATCCAGAGCACTAAGTGTTATTTCTGTCTGCTGCGCCTCCTTCCTCTGATATCAGTAGGAGTCACTTCTGACAAGTTTCCCGACACCAAGAGATAAAAGGTGACGGGAGGGAACACAGCCTGTGACTGACAGCCTCAGCTCTGTTCCTGTGTCCCTTGCCGCCAATCAGCTCTCCTCTCTGAGCTCTGCACTGTCATTTTCTCTCTCTGCCCCCTGCTTTCTGAAAGGTCAGCCAAGCTTTATATATTCAGCACTTTGAATGGATGTAGAGGTGAGATATTTATATAGCTTGTCTGATCTTTCAAGGAGAAAAAGAGGGAAGGAGGAGGAGAAAAAGGAGAAAGAGGAGAAAGAGGAAGGAGGGAAGGAGGGAGGAGGAGAAAGAGGAAGGAGGGAAGGAGGGAAGGAGGGGAAAGAGGAAGGAGGGAAGGAGGGAAGGAGGGAGGAGGAGAAAGAGGAAGGAGGGAAGGAGGGAGGAGGAGAAAGAGGAAGGAGGGAAGGAGGGAGGAGGAGAAAGAGGAAGGAGGGAAGGAGGGAGGAGGAGAAAGAGGAAGGAGGGAAGGAGGGAGGAGGAGAAAGAGGAAGGAGGGAAGGAGGGAGGAGGAGAAAGAGGAAGGAGGGAAGGAGGGAGGAGGAGAAAGAGGAAGGAGGGAAGGAGGGAGGAGGAGAAAGAGGAAGGAGGAGAAAGAGGAAGGAGGGAAGGAGGAAGGAGGAGAAAGAGGAAGGAGGGAAGGAGGAAGGAGGAGAAAGAGGAGGGAAGGAGGGAGGAAGGAGGAGAAAGAGGAGGGAAGGAGGGAGGAAGGAGGAGAAAGAGGAGGGAAGGAGGGAGGAGGAGAAAGAGGAGGGAAGGAGGGAGGAGGAGAAAGAGGAGGGAAGGAGGGAGGAGGGAAGGAGGGAGGAGGAGAAAGAGGAGGGAAGGAGGGAGGAGAAAGAGGAGGGAAGGAGGGAGGAGGAGAAATAGAAGGGAAGGAGGGAGGAGGAGAAATAGAAGGGAAGGAGGGAGGAGGAGAAATAGAAGGGAAGGAGGGAGGAGGAGAAAGAGGAGGGAAGGAGGGAGGAGGAGAAAGAGGAGGGAAGGAGGGAGGAGGAGAAAGAGGAGGAGAAAGAGGAGGAGAAAGAGGAGGAGAAAGAGAAGAGGAGGAGGAAGAGAAGAGGAGGAGGAAGAGAAGAGGAGGAGGAAGAGAAGAGGAGGAGGAAGAGAAGAGGAGGGGGAAAAGGGGCAGGGAAGGGGAAAAGGGGCAGGGAAGGGGAAAAGGGGCAGGGAAGGGGAAAAGGGGCAGGGAAGGGGAAAAGGGGCAGGGAAGGGGAAAAGGGGCAGGGGAAAAGGGGCAGGGGAAAAGGGGCAGGGGAAAAGGGGCAGGGGAAAAGGGGCAGGGGAAAAAAAGGGGCAGGTGAAAAGGGGAAAAAAAGGGGCAGGTGAAAAGGGGAAAAAAAGGGGCAGGTGAAAAGGGGAAAAAAAGGGGCAGGTGAAAAGGGGAAAAAAAGGGGCAGGTGAAAAGCGGAAAATAAGGGGCAGGTGAAAAGCGGAAAATAAGGGGCAGGGAAGCGGAAAAAAAGGGGCAGGGAAGCGGAAAAAAAGGGGCAGGGAAGCGGAAAAAAAGGGGCAGGGAAGCGGAAAAAAAGGGGCAGGGAAGCGGAAAAAAAGGGGCACCCCCTTTTACACAGCACACAGGAACAGAACTGAGGTGGTCAATCACAGGAGGTGTGCTGGAGCTCCCTCCCGTGTCACCATTCTTCCTTTGGTGTCAGGAAAACTTGTCAGAGGAAGATAGAGGAAGGAGGCAGCAGACAGAAATGACACTTCATGCTCTGAAACCCTCCAATCCTTTACAGCCAGGGAAGCGACTATCTAAAGCTGTTCGATCCGCAGTTGCCATGATTTTGCCGTTGCCATTTGACGGCTTGATAGATCAGTAAAAGAGCAAAAGCAACTTTAACGGATATTAACGCGCGGTTTGCATGTAATTATGGGTTCAGCTCCACTTTATGTAAATGAAAAGAATAATTATTGAACAGGGATTTGAGACGTCACTGCATTCTCCATATTATCAGACGGCTGGGTACAGGGTTCAAGAAATGCGATAGTAAAAGGGTACAAGCAATCAAAAAAGCATGAAGGGTGAAGTCTCTCCTGTGTTGAGGTCATGAAACTCCATAACCTGATTGTACATACAAAGTGTGACTCAGTATTTAAAGTGGAACACTAGCCAAACTTTATTTTATTTTTATTTACCGAAACCCCAAAAAAATATACTATGCTGCAGCTTAGCAGTCCTTCGATGCGGTGGCTGCATTTTTTTCCAGTTTTTTTTTTTATCCGATGATCCTGCCAGTAATGCGCTTCCTGACCATGGCTGACAAGGCTCACTGTATCTATGGAGGAGCAGCGTCGTCTCCCCAGGACAGCTTGTAAGGGACTACAGTACACCTCCACCTCTCCTCTTTACCATAACACAAGGCGGAGGTGTTTTGTAAGGCAGAGGAAGTGCTGAAAACAATAAGTGGTACTCCGCACAAGCCGCTATCAGATCACAAGATTTCTGGCAGGATCAACCAGTGTTTTCTTGCACTTAACAGATATAGCAAAGAGCGTTCAATGGTATTCTTAAAGTAAAACTCTGAGTAACCCGAATTTAAAAAATATGATGGGAAGGAAATACAAAAGCCGCGCATCAGAAAGCAGACCCATGTGGGGAAGTAAATGGCAGCCTCAGTCTGGGCTCCGACCAGGCCACGCCCCCAACGCATTTTACTTTACCCCTCTGAGCTTCATCATGGGGATTAAAAACCTACTCTTCTCCCCCCCATTCCTAACACCAATGCTTAGTGTAACAAAGATGTATATGCTAATTTCAGCCAGCTATGATCTCCCCCGTGTCAGCCAGCGACCGACTACAGGGGTGAAGAGAGAGCACTCAACAGCTGGCAATGCCTAGGCAGTGATGTTACCCATAGGCCTACCATGGCCCATCCATTGTCAGTGCTCCCTCCTCTTCCCTGCAGCAGTGCAGGTTGACACAGGGTGGGGACACATGGCCAGGCCCATCTATTGTCGGCGCTCCCTCATCTTCCCTGCTGCGGCACTGGTTGACAAAGGGGAGCCAAATCACATGTTCGAGCCCATCCATTGTCAGAGCTCCCTCCTCTCCCCTGCACCAGCACAGGTTGATACAGGGGAGCAGGATCACATGGCTATACCCATCCACTGTCAGAGCTCCCCTCTCCCCTGCACCAGCACATGTTGATACAGGGGAGCAGGATCACATGGCTATACCCATCCATTGTCAGGGCTCCCCTCTCCCCTGCACCAGCACATGTTGATACAGGGGAGCGGGATCACATGGCTATACCCATCCATTGTCAGAGCTCCCCTCTCCCCTGCACCAGCACATGTTGATACAGGGGAGCGGGATCACATGGCTATACCCATCCATTGTCAGAGCTCCCTTCTCCCCTGCACCAGCACAGGTTGATACAGGGGAGCAGGATCACATGGCTATACCCATCCATTGTCAGAGCTCCCCTCTCCCCTGCACCAGCACATGTTGATACAGGGGAGCGGGATCACATGGCTATACCCATCCATTGTCAGAGCTCCCCTCTCCCCTGCACCAGCACAGGTTGATACAGGGGAGCAAGATCACATGGCTATACCCATCCATTGTCAGAGCTCCCCTCTCCCGTGTACCAGCGCGGGTTGATACAGGGGAGCGGGATCACATGGCTATACCCATCCATTGTCAGAGCTCCCCTCTCCCCTGCACCAGCACAGGTTGATACAGGGGAGCAAGATCACATGGCTATACCCATTCATTGTCAGAGCTCCCTCCTCTTCCCTGCACCAGCACAGGTTGATACAGGGGAGCAGGATCACATGGCTATACCCATCCATTGTCGGAGCTTCTTCTTCTCCCTTACAGCGGCTCAGGTTGACACAGGGGAGCTAGTTCATATGACCAGGCCCATCTGTTGTCAGCACTCCCTCCTCTCCCCTGCAATGGCGCAGGTTGACACAGGGGAGCAGGATCACATGGCCAGGCCCATACATTGTCAGAGCTCCCTCCTCTTCTGGAGGAAGCAGTTATTTTCCCTATGGATCAAAAAAATTCTAAAAACGGTAAAAAGATACAACAAACCTCCTCTCATGTTCTTAAGAAACTGAAGTTGTACAGATTATGTCTGCTGAATAAAATGGCCAAAAACCTAATTAGCGGGTTGCAAGTATAAGCGGAAAAGTACCATAAACGGGTGACACGCGCCGTTCTATTTGTGCACACAGACAGACCATATAAACACGTCTATATATTTTTAATGCAATGTACGGACAAGGCTCAGTGACCTTGTTTCTGTGTGTGCATTTGGCTGGAGACCAAATAGTTGTGGAGACGGTTATAAATAATAAAACATGGACTAGAAAGCACTCGGACACGTTCCAGACGGGTCATTATATATTCCGGAGGTCCTAGGAGACCTGCAGTGCCCAGGAGACTGCACAGAGAGGTACAGCAGCCTCCAGACAAGACACTATAGATAAGTGGGTAGCAGGTGGCTCTGCAGTTCAATGCCCACCAGAAAAAAAAACACATGAGCATGGAGTTTGTACATCACCCTTCATAATTTTGTAGATTTTCTCTATTTCCAACCTCAATTGTCCTACATTGTCCAAAGAGCAGCTGAACGCACCACACAAACATAAGGCCACACTAAGGTAACGTCAAACTACAGTGCTGGGAAATTTCGAATAGCCAATCAATACACACTATATGGCCAAAAGGTTTGTTGACACCTGCCCAGCACATTTTCTATATGACCAAAGGCTTCTTGCACCATTATACTTCCTCCACAACCAAACGTTTGACACCTGACCTTAACACTTCCTATATGGCCAAAGGAATGCTGACACCTGACCATCGTATTTCTTAGATAGCCAAAGGTTAGTGGATACCTGTCCATCACACTTCCTATATTACCAAAGGTTTGATGACACCTCACCATTCCACTAATTATATGGCCAAAGTCTTGACACCTAGCCAACACATTTCCTATATGGCTAAAGGCTTGTTGACACCTAACCATTACACTCCCTACACAACCAAAACACTTTGACGAACCCTGACCTTCATACTTTCCAAATGGTCAAAGGCTTGTTGACACCTGACCAACACACTTCCTATATGGCCAAAGGTTTGATGACACCTCACCATCCCACTAACTATATTGCCAAAGTCTTGACACCTGGCAAACACATTTCCTATATGGTCAAAGGCTTGTTGACACCTAACCATTACACTCCCTACACAACCAAAACACGATCCCTGAGCTTCATACTTTCCAAATGGCCAAAGGCTTGTTGACACCTGACCAACACACTTCCTATATGGCCAAAGGTTGGTGGATACCTCACCATTACACTTGCTATATGGGCATAGGATTGTTGACACCTGGCCATCCCACTTACAATATGGCCAAAGTCTTGTTTAAACATGATCACACTTACCATATGGCCAAAGATTTGAGGACGTCTCACCAACACACTTCCTATATAGGTTAGTGGATACTTAACAATCACACTTCTTGTATAGTCAAAGGCATGATGACACCTGACCATCACACTTCCTATATGACCAAAGGCTTGATGACACCTGACCATCACCAAAGGCATGATGACACCTGACCATCACACTTCCTATATGACCAAAGGCTTGATGACACCTGACCATCACACTTCCTATATGACCAAAGGCATGATGACACCTGACCATCACACTTTCTATATGACCAAAGGCTTGATGACACCTGACCATCGCATTTCTTAGATAGCCAAAGGTTAGTGGATACCTGTCCATCACACTTTCTATATGGCCAAAGGTTTGATGACCCCTCACCATTCCACTAACTATATGGCCAAAGGTTTGATGACACCTCACCATTCCACTAATTATATGGCCAAAGTCTTGACACCTAGCCAACATTTCCTATATGGCCAAAGGCTTGTTGACACCTGACCATTACACTCCCTACACAACCAAAACACTTTGACCATTTGGAAGGTATGAAGGTCAGGGATCGTCAAAGTGTTTTGGTTGTGTAGGGAGAGTGATGGCCAGGTGTCAACAATCCTTTGCCCATATAGGAAGTGTAATGGACAGGTATCCACCAACCTTTGGCCATATGGTAAGTGTGTTGGTCAGGTGTCAACAAGCCTTTGGCCATATAGTAAGTGGGATGGTAAGGTGTCAACAAGCCTTTGACCCCAGACCAACACACTTCCTATATGGCCAAAGGTTGGTGGATACCTCACCATCACACTTCCGATATGGGTAAAGGATTGTTGACACCTGGCCATCCCCCTTACAATATGGCCAAAGTCTTGTTGAAACATGATCACACTTACCATATGGCTAACGATTTGAGGACGTCTCACCAACACACTTCCTATATAGGCTAGTGGATACTTAATCACACTTCCTGTATAGTCAAAGGTTTGTTGACAGCTGACCATCACACTTCCTATATGACCAAAGCCTTGATGACCCCTGACCATCACCCTTCCTATATGACCAAAGGCTTGATGACACCTGACCATCACACTTCCTATATAACCAAAGGCTTGATGACACCTGACCATCACACTTCCTATATGACCAAAGGCTTGATGACAGCTGACCATCACACTTCCTATATGACCAAAGGCTTGATGACATCGGACAACACCACTTCCTATATGACCAAAGGCTTGATGACACCTGACCATCACACTTCCTATATGACCAAAGGCTTGATGACACCTGACCATCACCCTTCCTATATGACCTAAGGCTTGATGACACCTGACCATCACACTTCCTATATGACCAAAGGCTTGATGACACCGGACAATAACACTTCCTATATGGCCAATGTTTGTTGACACCTGACCATCACATTTCCTATATAGCCAAAGGCTTGTTGACACCTGACCATCGCACTTCTTATATGGAAAAAGTTTTGTTGACGCCTGGCCACCACACTTCCTATATGACCAAAGGCTTGATGACACCTGACAATCGCAGCTCAAAATTTATCCCTTTTGCTTTGGAATGGGATGTCCAACAGGTTTATATCGGTGATGGTCAGGTGTCCACAAGTTTCTGGTCATATAGTAAAATATCTTTTCTGTATCGAACTAGATCAGTACTAGACTGGTAATTTTATACACTTTATAAACGTGAAACAATGGAAATAAATCGGCACTATTCATTCACAATAACATTTTAGCTTCCAGAACAGCCCACCACATCCCTGCTCAAAGTCTTGGCCTCTTACCTTCTCAGCTGAATCTTCTGCAGATAAGTAGGAGGTGTTGGAGATTTCCAGAGCTACAGAGGCAGAGTGTGCATCGGTGGTAGATGAAGAACGTGGACGGGCAGGGTGTGAAAGGACAGCCATGATGTCCTGCGCAGACCGGCGGCCAATTTGCGGGCTCCCGCGCGTCTTGCCCTTGCGGTTCTGCTGAAGGCTGCTTCCTCTTTTCACTTTAGGTGGAACCCGGATTTGCTGCAGGACACGATTGAGGGTGGTGCTTTGTGCAGTACCGTCAAGGTCTGCAACCTGCAATGGGTCCGGTTCCAAATCCGGTTCAAGCTGAGCCTGTTGGACATCGTGAGGGGAGACGGAGGAGCGGCGTCTCTGATGCTGAAACAGATGCTTCAGGCCGTGGCCTATGTTGTCAAAGTGGGAGCCCTTGGAGGGCTTCTGGTCACCGTCCACCAACCTCTTCCCTTCTGTACCCCCAGGGTCGGCATCGTCACAGAGGCTGTCGCTGCCAGAAGCCTCCATCAGAGAACGCCAACCATGCCCTCTCGTGCCAACTCAATGCTCAGATTGCTGCTTTACGGCAAAGACTGGCCTGAGTCTTATATTGATATCAATGGTATAAACCCAAAAGATGCGATGGTAACGGAGTAAAGTGGTCATATGACTGGAGACAAAGCAATTGTGATACCTCGGCTATTCAATGATATCTGTAAAAAATAAAAATAAAAAAAAAAGTGAGATAATAAATTTGAGAGCTCCCTAATTAAAAACCTCTGTAGTTTCTTATGACACAGAGTTTAGCATCTGAACTTCAGGATATGCATTTACTAAATCCACTCATTCTTCTTGAATCTCTATACGCTTCGTGTATTTCTTCCAGATCTGTGCAGTAGTCCAGTGTAAAACTTCCTGTAATGAAGACCGCTCACTGCTGCTCTCTCTCTGTTTGTGCTGGGTGACCGGTCTTGTCTCCGCCCCCTCCTGTAGTTTTCTGTAGTGGGAGGAGCCTGATGGGTCCCTCCCACAGCTCTGCTCTCTGCATAGTCTGTGTATAGCAGTGATGTCACTGCAACTTTCACAAAGTAAAAAATGGATTTTTGTAAAATCTTACCGTAAAATCCTTTTCTCTTAGCTCATCGACAGACGTAGTCCTCGGTGATACACCACCTTCGGTTATGTTACCTCCGCAGGAGCAGGACTAGACAGGAAATTAAAAAGCTCTGGCCACACCCTAGGGGCAGTCCCAGAGGGTATATCCTCTCTCTCTCTGCCTCAGCAAATCAGTTATGTGAAAAAGCAGTGCTTAGAGAATTTAACCCAACCCAACTCCAAAACAGAGGGGCGGGGACTACGTCTGTCGATGAGCTAAGAGAAAAGGATTTTACGGTAAGATTTTACAAAAATCCATTTTTCTCTAGCGCTCATCGACAGACGTAGTCCTCGGTGATACACCATCTTCGGGACGTCCCAGAGCAGTATCACAACTGAGGGGTGGGAAAATGGACATCAAATCCCAATCTAGAAGGCCCAACCGGTGCCAACTAGAAGTTTACAATGCTCATCCTTAATGATGAGACTCAACCAAAAAAAAGAGAAAACAATTTTTTTTTTTTTTCAAACAGAAAAAAACCCTCGAGGTAGACCACCGGTCTCCTCAAATTGCGGCCTGCAAAACCTTGCGGCCAAATGAGGCATCCGCCGATGCCGTCACATCAATTTTATAGAATTTTGTAAAGGTATGTACCGACGACCAGGTGGCCGCCTTACATACCTGGACCACTGACGCCTGATGGCGAAAGGCCCAGGAAGTACTGAGCGCTCGAGTGGAGTGCGCCCTAACAGGGAACGGAGGACTCTGACCCTTAATAGAATAAGCCTGTACCACCGTTTGTCTAATCCATTTGGCAATGGTCGCGGCAGATGCAGGCAAACCCTTTCTGGGGCCATCCGTGATCACAAAAAGTGAATCCGTCTTACGGAATGATTCCGTAGATTTCAGGTATACCCTGATTGCCCGAACCACATCTAAGGAATGCAACGCATGTTCCCGATGATGCTTGGGCTGAGGACACAAGGAAGGTAGTACAATATCTTCATTCAGATGAAAATCTGAAACCACCTTGGGAAGAAAAGATGGCTTAGGATGAAGTACTACCTTATCCCTATGAATCACTAGGTATGGTGACTGGCATGATAATGCAGCCAGTTCTGACACCCTGCGAGCAGAAGTGATAGCCACCAAGAAGGCCACCTTCTGGGATAGAGTAAGCAAGGGAATCTCCCTGATGTTTTCAAAGGGAGGTTTCTGTAGAACCGACAAAACCAAATTAAGATCCCAGGGCGGTAAGGGCGCGCGGACTGGAGGAGCCAGGTGCCGCACCCCCTGGATGAAATTCCGCACCAAGGATTTGGTAGCTAAAGGCTTCTGAAAGAAGATTGCTAATGCTGAAACTTGACCCTTGATGGTGCTCAAGGCTAGCTTCTGCTCAACCCCTTGTTGCAAAAAGGCCAATATTCGAGTCACCGAATAGGTACGTGGAGGAAATCCTAAAGATTCGCACCACGCAATATAAGTCTTCCATGTGTGATAATAGACTTTGCTGGAAGTCGCTTTCCTTGCTTTAATAAGGGTAGGAATGACTGAAGTAGACAAACCTCTGTCCTTCAGTACTTGGGTCTCAATGGCCAGGCCATTAAAACCAGCGACTGTAAAGCACGAAGGTAAATTGGTCCTTGAGACCACAGACACTCCCTGAGACGAAGTTCCCACGGAACGTCTGCGACTAACATGTCCAAGTCGGCCAGGCCGGCTTGAGGAGGCCAGCCTAGAATTTCTAGGACCACTGGCGCTGATTGGATCTGAACCAGGCGTCCCTAGAACTATCTGGCCCCGACCATCCGAGAAAGTCTGGTCGTTTTCTGTTCCCACACATTTATCAGATACCTGATAGTTATCAGGAAAGGTGATCTTTTCTGGTTGAACCTCAGGGACCGAAGTCACCCGACTAGAGGCTACTTGGCCTATCTGGTCAACCAGATCCGATTCCTGTGAGGTATCGGGACTAATCTTAGGAAAAGGTAAAGGAAAAGATCTTTTCAGGGAACGGTAACTACCGCTTCCTGTGGTACTTGAATGTTGGAAGGGAAGAATCGCACCGGTAGTAGTGGTTGATGCTCGATCTAATGTCCTGAATACCGGTGAAAACGTCCCCCCACCCTGAAACCGGGTGGGGGCGCACCTTCAGGCTGTGTACTCCTTTGCTTCGGGTTTGGCTGGGTTGGTCCCCTTCTTGAACCCTCCTGGAGGAGTCTTTCCTTTCCCGCTAGTACCAGCCGGGCGCCCTTTATGGGCGGTAAAGAAAGGTCCTCGCTTGTTGCGAGGTCCCTTAGCTTTTGCAGCCTGTGGCAAAAAAGTGCTCTTGCCCCCAGTGGCATCCTTAATGATTTCATCTAGGTTGGCTCCAAATAGACGATTCCCCTGAAAGGGGAGATTGGTCAAGGTCTTTTTGGAACCTAGGTCAGCTGACCAGCATTTTAACCACAGCACACGTCTGAGGATCACTGCTAACTTAGATGCATGCCCTAATAGGGGAGTAGTGTCCAAGGCTGCGTCACAGATAAACCGTAGCCCTTGTATGATCTGTTCCATCAAATCAGATGTCTCCTGGGGAATATCCTTTCCCCTAAGGTCTTGGCGTACCATTTTCGCCCATTCCGTAAGTGTCTGGGAAACTAGACCAATAACAATTACTGGTCTAAATGCTGACCCTATCAGAGAAAAGATAGTGCGGGACTCTGCTTCTATCTTTCGATCCACCGGATCCTTAAAGGACGAAGTGTCCTCCACTGGAATAACCGTGGCTTTATTCAGCCTGGAAATAGGCGGATCCACGATTGGTGGTACCGTCCATTTCTTAATGATGGATTCCTCAAACGGATAGCGTCTAGCAATACGCTTGGAAATAGTAAAGGTACGTTTAGAATGCTCCCATTCTCCTTTAATCTGATTACCAAAACATTTAGGTACAGGAAAAACCTTCGCCATCTTGATGGGCTTATTAGTACCAAAAGGAATCTCTGTATCAGTTGCTTCTGCCGGTAAAGCCTCAAGTTTTAAGGTTTCTTGCACTGCCACAACTAGTGCGTCCACCAATGCTTCTTCCTGAATAATAGCAAGAGAAGAAGCGTCCTCCTCACTGTCTGAGGGGGCTTTACCTGGGATAGCAACCCTTGCAGAGGAACCTGCAACTGCCGTGACTATCTCTGAATCTGAGTCAGAGGTGTCAGATAGTATAGGGGTAGGCGGGGGTCGCTTCCTTGACCCCCGTCCCTGACAGGCCGCCTCCACCCGAGCCACCATAGACTCCAAAATTGCTGTAAATGACTCTATACTCTGTGCACCGGCGGGTCCCGTGGCCCCCTCGAGGGAAACAGGTGGGGGAATATGTGTGGCAGGGTCCATGATAACTCCAGTTACTTCCTGGATAATATAATTCAAAAGTAAAGAAAAAAACTTTTTTTTTTTTTTTCTTTTCTGACCCCCAGCGCCACAAAAAAACCCCTTAGTGTTACCTGCTAGCTATCGATCGAGAGAGAGAGAGATAGACCCCCAGGCTCACCACTTGATGCTCAGAGTTAAACTGCAACAGGTTACAGCGCTGTCTTGACAAACAGGAAGTCTTTTGGCTGGCTGCCCAGGAAGAAAGGAGGCGGCTCCGCCCCTCTGCACGCCTTCCGGCGCCTCCCCCAAGCTCCACGAGGTGTAGGATCACCTCAAACATGGCCGCCCCCATGCTGGAGACACGAGGCTACGCCAAAATGGCGGCTCGTGCGATCCTGCAAGAAAAAATGGCGGCGGCCTGCTGAATGGCGGTGTGCTGCAGGGCACACAACACTGTCTCTGCCTGGGGATATGGCGTGGTTGGCGGTATCGGCCCTGGCGGACCGCATGGCCGTTCGGGAGGCCTGCTAATAGCTGGAGATCTGATTTGGAAGGCAGTCTACATGTCCGTGGCTTCTGACTGGTAGGTAGCTTATACTTAACCCATAAGATTCCCAGAATGCCACAGATTACATCTTTTAAACATGTATACAATAGATTGTTAGCTCCCAAACCAAGCCTCCTGGCTTTTTGTACACAAAAAATCACACTCAAAGTAGGAGGATCTGTGACATGTTATAGGATAGAAAGGACTCTTTCTTACCATACAGAGAGGGGCCCGCGTTCACCACAAAACCCGTCAGGGGGAAAGGGGGAACATACTACTCACCATACCGGAACAGGCGGGCACCAACTCCTGACAGTACCCCTCTCCACCAGGGCGGGAGGGCTGTCGACCGATACGAACGCCGTGACTCATGGTCTTTGGCGTTTCAGCGAGACGTTTAACTCGCGGGTTCAGTCCTTTTAATGGGACTTTGTCGCGGCCGACCCAGCGCGGAGCTATGGCCTGCACGCGCTCGTAGGCTGAACTGGGGTGACCACCGGATCTCAACATCCAGCCCGTCGCCCAGTTCAGCTTTCTTGCTTGAAGATCTCACAGGAACACTGGAGAAAAAGCTGTCTAAAAAAATCCTTTAAGAAAAAATTCTTGCCAGGACCTAAGATCCCAGCAAGGTGTCTAGGTCCTTACTCCTAACTAGACAGAAAATAACTGATTTGCTGAGGCAGAGAGAGAGAGGATATACCCTCTGGGACTGCCCCTAGGGTGTGGCCAGAGCTTTTTAATTTCCTGTCTAGTCCTGCTCCTGCGGAGGTAACATAACCGAAGGTGGTGTATCACCGAGGACTACGTCTGTCGATGAGCGCTAGAGAAATCTGAGTTATCAAAGGCATTTAGTGCACACAAAACTCCTTTGCGCCTATTAAAGTGTTACTAAACCCAAAACAGTAAAATCAGTCTGTATATGCAGAAAGCATGCTTGTTATACTCACTGTGGAACCTAAGAGGTTAATCCTCTGCATTGTGTGAAAAGGCTGTTTGATCCAGTCTACTCTGATCCTCCCCTTCTTCCACTGTCCCCAACTCATCTTCTGATAGAACAAAGCCTTTGCGACAAGCCACACATGCTTAGTTTGGTGTGTATTGCTACAGTTTTCTCTTTTCTTGGTAAAGTGCATGAGATCAGCATAGAGCCAACCAGCACTGTCCAGACAGAGGATCAAGGGTCCTGCAGCCCCATAGGACAGAGGAGAAGGATAACTCCTCCTACAAGCTTTAACAAGACACTGATAGTAGTCACAGAAGTGCTATATACTTCTGCTGAGAAAAGGTATTTAGCAGTTTATTTACTTAAATAATTGCATTTCCATGTTCTGTGTACTGTGGGAGAGCAGATATAGTGACTGCAGAGTAGTGATCGACCGATATAGTCTTTTTTATTGCCGATACCAATATTTTGCCCAATGCATATCGGTATCGGCTGGTATCTGCCGATATTTTCGGACAAATACCGGCCGATACCGATTACATTTTTTTTTTTTACAGCTACTCTAGTGGAGGGACCCCAAACCCCTCCTCTGCACTAAAAACATTCAAAAACGCCAAGTTTGGATGTTTTGAATGCTGTCGTTTTTTTTTAATCTGGCGCCGAGTACCCGGAAGTGATGTCATGACATCACTTTCGGGTTTATTAAATGGAGACCCGATCAGAGCCAAATGCGGCTTTGATCGGGTCTTCTCTATGGCGGCCTGGAAGGTGGCAGGAGGGGGGGGGGGGGCGGGGGTTGTCCCCTCCCGCTCCTTGTAATGACAACCGAGCGGCTTCTCAGCCTCATCAGTTGTAATTACAGGACAGCCGACCGTCGGCTATGGACGCCGGTGCCGGGGTGATTCCTCTAGCTGTAGGCATCACTCCGGTACAGCACTTTCCCGAAATATCGGTAACCTCCGGGGCCGATTCCGATATATCGGGGAAAGTGCAGATCGGCCCTCAATATATTAGCTTTGCCCATAAAATCGATCGACCCTTACTGCAGAGTCCTGGGTTCATTAACACTTTAATAGATTTTGTTGAAAAAAAAAATCTATCTTGCTAAAACTTTTGGCTCTGTTTTTGAACCTTGGACGCCTAATATGAAGACCCACCCAGCTCCTGACTACCTAAAGGCTCTGTTCCCACCTGTGCGATTTCAATCACCGCGATTCACAAACACGGCAAATCTCGAGAGAAACGTGTGCGATGCCATTACTTCATGGCAACTCAATCGCACTGCGATTTTGCAGCGATAAATCACTTGGTAATCGCGGCAATTTACAATGCTGGTCGTTCAAACAGGAGATTCTATTGAGCAAAAGTATTGTGTGCTGCGATGTTCTGCGATTAGGGTGCCATTAAGAAATCGTGGCATCGCACGTGTCCCACAATTCAAAATCGGCCAGGTGTGAAGGGAGCCTAAAGTGGTTGTAAACCTCAGACATAAGCATATCCCTCTATCATGTTTGCCTCTCTCAATCCAGAGCACTAAGTGTAATTTCTGTCTGCTGCCTCCTTCCTCTATTTGCAACAGTAATTTCTGATAAGTTTCCTGACACCAAGAGATAAGGTGACAGCACACAGCCTGTGATTGACAGCCTCCGCTCTGCTGCTGTGTGCAAGTGGGTGTCTCTCTTCCCTCCAGTCAGCTCTCAGAGCTCTCCTCACTGAGCTCTGCAGAGTAACTTCAGCTCCCCACCCCGTTTTCTGAAAGCTCAGACAAGCTGTAACAATTTTGCACTTTGAAAGGCTGTAGAGAGGACAGCAGATAACTAGGTACAACATATGTAGGAGGATTGTGCATCTTCTGAAGCCAATCACTTCACTCGGTATATGAAGGTTTACAAGACAACCACTTTAAAGTAGAATTCCAGTCTAAACCTAACTAGTCTTAAAAATGTCCCTGCCCCCCATCCTCCAAATTTATACTGACTAACATATGTAAAGAAAGTTGTATCCAAACAGAAGGAGCAGTGCTACTACCCATACAGCTCACCAACAAACGAGCTCCCAGGTGCCCGATCCACAGCCGTTTAACTGAGTACATATGCAAAAAGATCACCCGCACACCGGTAGTTGCTCTTAAAAAAATCTCCACCTTTGTTCAGGACCCACAGAACATAACTGCTGATAAGATCAGTTGACGTGTTTCAGCCTAAAAGGCCTTAGTCATAATAATGACTAAGGCCTTATAGGCTGAAATGCTTCAACTGATCTTATCAGCAGTTATGTTCTGTGGTTCCTGAATAAAGATGAAGATTTTTTTAAAAACTACCGGTGTGCTGATCATCTTTCTACAAAGAAAGTTGTATATTCTTACCTATTTTTGGAACGCTCCGGTCACGAGATCCTGAGTCAAACCAGCGGAAGCTGGAGAGGAGAGAGCACTCAACGGCTGGCCATTCCGGGAGTGGTGACATTACCCATAGGCTCCCATGTCCAAGTCATTGTTGGAGCTCCCTCTTCTCCCCTGCAGCTGCCCCTGGCTGACATAAGGGAGCTGGATCATGTGATTGGACTGGAGCAGGCTGAAAATAGATAAGTATATCTTTTTTTTTTTTACACAGGTTAATAAGCATAGGTGTTGGCTGCTTTAGGACTAGTTTGGTTCATACATAAATGAATATTCGATCCACAGTGGATCTGAGCAAACTGACGGGTTGGTTTCTACTGTTCATTGATATACAAGAAAAAGGAAAAACGTGGCAGGTAAACTTCTAATTTAAATTTGGTACATATAGAAAAAAAAAAAATATATATATTATTATATATATATATATATATATATATATATATATATATATATATATATATATATATATATATATATATATATATATACACATACACACACACATTTTTTTCTCCTTTTTGTTTTTTTCTTTTTTTTTTTTTTTACTTACATTTGCTTAGTCACGATGCAGTGCCATCAATTTTCCGTCTCCTGGATTCTTGCTGACTGCACACTTTGATATGTGATGAATGAGCATTCTGCATGGAGACGTTCTGCTGGACAAGAAGAATAGACCGGTTACTACGAGGGAAATTGCCCACTTATCTATTTGACTCATCTAACAAGACCGTGCAAAGAATAATGAGAATACGTAAAGTGCAGCAATCCAGAGCAACCAATCACATTTGTAGAGGGTAATGTAACAAGGTCATGGCAAAAGGCGATTGGTTGGCTGAGGGTTAATACACTTTCCATTTTGCTTTTCAACTCTTCAATAACACCAAAAGTTTCAGTATAAGTGTGTATAACAGCCATTCTCAATCATTGTTCCTCCAGAGTTTGCTGGGGGGTTCCTTGAGCTGTGGTTTATGGACCTCCCCATCTGATGGTGCTGAATAGTTCAGGGTCAATTGCCACCTGGCAGAGCCAGCTGCATAACACACAATGAGCTTTTTCGTGGTCTGAAAGAGAAGCATTTTTCCCACTGACCACCAATGAAGGGGACATTCTTCCCACTGACCACCAATGAAGGGGGCATTCTTCCCACTGACCACCAATGAAGGGGGCATTCTTCCCACTGACCACCAATAAAAAGGAGCATTCTTCCCACCGGCCACTAATGAAGGGGGCATTCTTCCCACTGACCACCAATAAAAAGGAGCATTCTTCCCACCGACCACTAATGAAGGGGGCATTCTTCCCACTGAACACCAATGTAAGGAGCATTCTTCCCACTGACCGCCAAAGTAAGGGGCATTCTTCCCACTGACTGCCAATGTAAGGGGCATTCTTCCCACTGACCGCCAATGTAAGGGGCATTCTTCCCACTGACCGCCAATGTAAGGGGCATTCTTCCCACTGACTGCCAATGTAAGGGGCATTCTTCCCACTGACCGCCAATGTAAGGGACATTTTTTCCACTGACCACCAACGTAAGGAACATTCTTCCCACTGACCACCAATGTAAGGAACATTCTTCCCACTGACCGCCAATGTAAGGGGCATTCTTCTCACTGACCACCAATGTAAGGAACATTCTTCCCACTGACCCCAATGTAAGGGGCATTCTTCCCACTGACCACCAATGTAAGGAACATTCTTCCCACTGACCTCCAATGTAAGGGGCATTCTTCCCACTGACCACCAATGTAAGGGGCATTCGTCCCACTGACCTCCAATGTAAGGGGCATTCTTCCCACTGACCACCAATGTAAGGAGCATTCTTCCCACTGACCACCAATAAAAAGGAACATTCTTCCCACTGACCACCAATGTATTGGACATTCTTCCCAATGGCCCTTAAATACATTTTAGCAGGGTTACCTCTGGAGTAAAAAGGTTGAGAACGGCTGGAGTGCAGAGATAACACCAACATAACATTTGTGTACCCGTTACCAAAGAGAAGTGGAGGTGCTCAGTGGTTGGAACCTCATTGAGGTCACATTATTGAACAGACAAGGTTTGTTCTTGCAGATATTAAAGTGGACTGTGCAGCATTACAGCGTCTTACCCGGTCCATCTACATTGCTGTGCAATTCATTAAGAGTAAGGAATGAAAACATTTACCGGGTGTATAAAAAAAACAAAAAATAAATTAAAAAAATCATCCCCTCAGGCCTGTGCTCAGCTTTGTTGAGCTTAATGATAAACAATATTATATAATAAAATGTTATATTTGCTATCCTTTAATTACAGAAGGGTTGACCATCAAAGAGAGGCAGCCCCCGCCCCCATCAAAGAGAGGCAGCCCCCGCCCATCAAAGAGAGACAGCCCCCGCCCATCAAAGAGAGACAGCCCCCGCCCATCAGAGAGAGACAGCCCCCGCCCATCAGAGAGAGACAGCCCCCGCCCATCAGAGAGAGACAGCCCCCGCCCATCAGAGAGAGACACAGCCCCGTCCATCAGAGAGACACAGCCCCGTCCATCAGAGAGACACAGCCCCGTCCATCCAAATCGAGCCACGAGACATCCCCTCAGCAGCTTGGGACACGAGGGCGGCTGGGCCCCTACTGATGCCGGGCCCCCTAAGTGTGTATGGGCTCTCTCCCCTCCCCCCCCCCCCCCCCTGATGGCAGCCCTGCCTGGGTATAAAGGGGTAAAGACTCGCCCGTTTTTCTTATACACTGGCGCAGCATTAGAGCTGCACAACAATTATTCAGTTTCAACTGATCGGCCCCCTTTAATTCAGCTAGCAATATGACCGCCACCATCACCAGTCTTAAAGTGCCCCGGCAGTATCACCAGTACTTAGTGAGGTCACTAAACGGCTTGTGTGTGAACATACATGTACAGGGAACACGTGTAGGTGGTCACCTCTGCTTACCTGCTTTGTGGTTGACAGGACTTATTGCACACACCTCTTGGCTTGCAAACTGAGTCAAGCCTGGCGTTTATCTTCCAGTTCCTGATTGGCCCATATAATAAATGGAGCTCCTCCTCTTGCAAAAATATAGAGGAAGAGAACACCCGTTATGCACTCTCTCCGGGTAAAAATGAGAAAGGGGTGGAGCTTAAAACTTTGAGGAGGGGCTTGTTCAGGAAAATTCATACCTCTCCCAACTATTATGAAATAAAATGCAGAACAGAGCACATCATAGGAACAATATTTCTGGTGTAATGACTTTAAATATATTTAAACACCACTTGCTGACCAGACTTTTTCTTGCGCTTGGGTTTACATGTTTAAATCAGTATTTTTTGCTAAAAATTACAACACCCAAAACATACATTTTTTTTTTTTTTTTAGCAGAGACCCTAGAAAATAAAATGGCAATTGTCATTTTTTTATGTCACACGGTATATTTGCAGGGGATTTTCAAAGGCAATTTTTTTTGGGGGGGGGGGGGGGGGAAATACATTTTAATTAATTTAAAAAAAACAAACACAACTTTTTTGTAAAATGTGAAAGATGTTGTTACACCGAGTAGTTACCCGACATGTCATGCTAAACATTGCGCATGCTGGTGGAATGGTGACAAAACTACGGTACTCAAAATCTCCATAGGGAACATTTAAAATGTCTTTACAGGTCACCTGTTTAGAGTTACAGAGGAGGTCTAGCGCTAGAATTATTGCTCTGGCTCGGCTTGCGGCGATACCTCACGTGTGGTGTGAACACGGTTTACGTGTGCATGACTTTTGTATGCGTTCACTACTGCGCGTGAGCACGGAGGGATGGGGATACTTTTTTCTTTTTTTTTTTCACTGTCCCTTTTTTTTTAAATCGCTTTTATTCCTATTACAAGGAATGTAAACATCCCTTGTAATAGAAATAAGCAGGACAGGTCCTCTTTATGGAGAGATCTGGGGTCAAAAGGAACATGGATCACTCTTCAAAGAGCAAAGAAAGTGCAAACGAGCCCTAAAAATTACAGACGTTTCACTGATAGCGCAATACAATAAGGGGGAGGGTCTTGGGTTACATGCTGCCTGATGATTGGCTCTTTTTACATATAGGATAAATACAACCCAAATAAATAAAAAAAAAAAAAAAAAAGTGCAAAAACAGAGCATACACTCCCCAGAAGAAATTATTCTAGCTTCAGGGAATGTGAGTCTTAAACAGTAAGGTAATACATCCAAATATATATACACACACATACAAAAAAATTAAATCAAGAGATGTGCGTGTATATATAATATATATATTTTTTGTGTTTGTGTATATATTTACACATACACAAAAAAATATATATTATATATACAAAAAAATGGATTTTTGTAAAATCTTACCGTAAAATCCTTTTCTCTTAGCTCATTGACAGACGTAGTCCTCGGTGATACACCACCTTCGGGGTTATGTTGCCTCCACAGGAGCAGGACTAGACAGGAAATTAAAAAGCTCTGGCCACACCCTAGGGGCAGTCCCAGAGGGTATATCCTCTCTCTCTCTGCCTCAGCAAATCAGTTATGTGAAAAAGCAGTCTTTAGAGATTTTAACCCAACTCAAAAAAACAGAGGGGCGGGGACTACGTCTGTCAATGAGCTAAGAGAAAAGGATTTTACGGTAAGATTTTACAAAAATCCATTTTTCTCTAGCGCTCATTGACAGACGTAGTCCTCGGTGATACACCACCTTCGGGACGTCCCAGAGCAGTATCACAACTGAGGGGTGGGAAAATGAAATCAAATCCCAATCTAGAAGGCCCAACCGGTGCCAACTAGAAGTTTACAATGCTCATCCTTAATGATGAGACTCAACAAAAAAGAGAAAAATTTTTTTTTTTTTTTTTTTCAAACAGAAAAAAACCCTCGAGGTAGACCACCGGTCTCCTCAAATTGCGGCCTGCAAAACCTTGCGGCCAAATGAGGCATCCGCCGATGCCGTCACATCAATTTTATAGAATTTTGTAAAGGTATGTACCAACGACCAGGTGGCCGCCTTACATACCTGGACCACTGACGCCTGATGGCGAAAGGCCCAGGAAGTACTGAGCGCTCGAGTGGAGTGCGCCCTAACAGGGAACGGAGGACTCTGACCCTTAATAGAATAAGCCTGGACCACCGTTTGTCTAATCCATTTGGCAATGGTCGCGGCAGATGCAGGCAAACCCTTTCTGGGGCCATCCGTGATCACAAAAAGTGAATCCGTCTTACGGAATGATTCCGTAGCTTTCAGGTATACCCTGATTGCCCGAACCACATCTAAGGAATGCAACGCATGTTCCCGATGATGCTTGGGCTGAGGACACAAGGAAGGTAGTACAATATCTTCATTCAGATGAAAATCTGAAACCACCTTAGGAAGAAAAGATGGCTTAGGATGAAGTACTACCTTATCCCTATGAATCACTAGGTAAGGGGACTGGCATAATAATGCAGCCAGTTCTGACACCCTGCGAGCAGAAGTAATAGCCACCAAGAAGGCCACCTTCTGGGATAAAGTAAGCAAGGGAATCTCCCTGATGTTTTCAAAGGGAGGTTTCTGTAGAACCGACAAAACCAAATTAAGATCCCAGGGCGGTAAGGGCTCGCGGACTGGAGGAGCCAGGTGCCGCACCCCCTGGATGAAATTCCGCACCAAGGATTTGGTAGCTAAAGGCTTCTGAAAGAAGATTGCTAATGCTGAAACTTGACCCTTGATGGTGCTCAAGGCTAGCTTCTGCTCAACCCCTTGTTGCAAAAAGGCCAATATTCGAGTCACCGAATAGGTACGTGGAGGAAATCCTAAAGATTCGCACCACGCAATATAAGTCTTCCATGTGTGATAATAGACTTTGCTGGAAGTCGCTTTCCTTGCTTTAATAAGGGTAGGAATGACTGAAGTAGACAAATCTCTGTCCTTCAGTACTTGGGTCTCAATGGCCAGGCCATTAAACCCAGCGACTGTAAAGCATGATGGTAAATTGGTCCTTGAGACCACAGACACTCCCTGAGACGAAGTTCCCACGGAACGTCTACGACTAACATGTCCAAGTCGGCCAGGCCGGCTTGAGGAGGCCAGCCTAGAATTTCTATGACCACTGGCGCTGATAGAATCTGAACCAGGCGTCCCTAGAGGTATCTGGCCCCGACCATCCGAGAAAGTCTGGTCGTTTTCTGTTCCCACACATTTATCAGATACCTGATAGTTATCAGGAAAGGTGATCTTTTCTGGTTGAACCTCAGGGACCGAAGTCACCCGACTAGAGGCTACTTGGCCTATCTGGTCAACCAGATCCGATTCCTGTGAGGTATCGGGACTAATCTTAGGAAAAGGTAAAGGAAAAGATCTATTCAGGGAACGGTAACTACCGCTTCCTGTAGTACTTAAATGTTGGAAGGGAAGAATCGCACCGGTAGTAGTGGTTGATGCTCGATCTAATGTCCTGAATACCGGTGAAAACGTCCCCCCACCCTGAAACCGGGTGGGGGCGCACCTTCAGGCTGTGTACTCCTTTGCTTCAGGTTTGGCTGGGTTGGTCCTTTGCTTGTCCGACCAGCCCTTCTTGAACCCTCCTGGAGGAGTCTTGCCTCTCCCGCTAGTACCAGCCGGGCGCCCTTTATGGGCGGTAAAAAAAGGTCCTCGCTTGTTGCGAGGTCCCTTAGCTTTAGCAGCCTGTGGCAAAAAAGTGCTCTTGCCCCCAGTGGCATCCTTAATGATTTCATCTAGGTTGGCCCCAAATAGACGATTCCCCTGAAAGGGGAGATTTGTCAAGGTCTTTTTGGAACCTAGGTCAGCTGACCAGCATTTTAACCACAGCACACGTCTGAGGATCACCGCTGACTTAGATGCATGCCCTAATAAGGGAGTAGTGTCCAAGGCTGCGTCACAGATAAACTGTAGCCCTTGTATAATCTGTTCCATCAAATCAGATGTCTCCTGGGGAATATCTTTCCCCCTAAGATCTTGGCGTACCATTTTCGCCCATTCCGTAAGTGTCTGGGAAACTAGACCAATAACAATTACTGGTCTAAATGCTGACCCTATCAGAGAGAAGATGGTGCGGGACTCTGCTTCCATCTTTCGATCCACCGGATCCTTAAAGGACGAAGTGTCCTCCACTGGAATAACCGTGGCTTTATTCAGCCTGGAAATAGGTGGATCCACCACTGGTGGTACCGTCCATTTCTTAATGATGGATTCCTCAAACGGATAGCGTCTAGCAATACGCTTGGAAATAGTAAAGGTACGTTTAGAATGCTCCCATTCTCCTTTAATCTGATTACCGAAACATTTGGGTACAGGAAAAACCTTCACCGTTTTGATGGGCTTATTAGTACCAAAAGGAACCTCTGTATCAGTTGCCTCTGCCGGTAAAGCCTCAAGTTTTAA